>NC_081407.1:570330016-570648426 GCF_030272615.1 Cryptomeria japonica | reverse complement strand
TGCTATTAAGATTGTTCATTTTTTGGTCACTTCCAAATTGACCTTTATATTGTAAACATCATATGGAATGGAAAGATCTGTTTGGCTTATTTATACTTAAATTAGTTAAGTAATGTTTGCTCTATGTTTTCTTTGCAATTTATGGTGGGTTACGATGACTTTGGTTGTTACGGTGTGGCCCTATATATTCCTTTCTCCTATAGTTTTCTTAGTCTCTTGGTTCTTATGCCCTTTTTCTCTGTGGTTTTCTTGCTATTTGGTGTTGGCTACTTTCTTTCCTTATATATATATATATACATACACTGTAGAATGAATATATACATTTATACATATATACACTGTAGATGGATGGCTACTTGTATCCTTTTGACAACTTAAATTATAAAATTCTCTATCTTGACTCTATAGTAGGCTTAATTGTGGATATCTTTGGGCAATGCATAGTTTGCTTGGGAACTTTTTGGGTCGAGGAATCTTTTCTCTAAGTGGACTGTGAGTTCTAATTGTAATAGTCTTCATACCTCTTGAAATCTTTCATCTAATCGCTTTCGGTTGATGGATAAATTACTATAGATGGTCTGGATTACTGGTATAATTAGTTCTTAAGTTTAATATCTCTTGTTTTATTCTATAGTGTCCAATTTAATACATTCTGGAATTATTCATGTATATTCATTCTACAGTGTGTATACATATATCCTTGGATATATATATATATATATATATATTTAAATATATATATATATATTTAAATATATCCAAGGATATGTATATTTAAATATACACATATAGAAAGCTATGTTTAGATATGTTTCGGGCATTGGTGACTTCTTAAGCTTGCACTATTACATTCTTTATTGATAATGACTATCCTATTTAATTTCTTGAGTAATCCCCTGCTTTAATCTCAAAGATTATGGGGTTTCTCTCCTCTGTAGAGACAAATTGTGACTAGTTTGATATATGTTTTGTTGGGATGGAATTTTATCTATGCACTTTCTTTTATGGTTAAGGGTAGGCTGGTGATATCTGTTCTTGCAATACTTGTATTTTATCAGAGCATGTGATGTGTATATTAAGGACCTCATTTATAGTAGAAGTTGCTCACATTTTTATTATTCTAGCTAACAAGTTTTTCAAAATGTTTATATCTTATCTTATCAAGGGGAAGGCTACTAAACAACTACACATGTTTTCATAATAGAGGCATGCTTAGTAGGGCATCTATTGTATTGAGAATTTTTCTTGGTAACTAACTAGATTGCCAAGAACTTGGAGGTTGTCAATGTGAATTGTACAAGAACATGGCTTACATTAGGAACCAAGCAGAATTATAGGAAGTCACTTATTGACATCATTGCAAGAAAGATGAAGATGTAGAAAATGTGTAACATATAGTTTGTTTTTGTAAAGAGAAGAAATGGCCACACAGTAAGCATTATCCCATAATTTTCTTACAGAGTGACTGTACAATATTGTAACGATGAAAGTTTATTTCCTAGCAGTGCCCACATTGAACCGGGGCTGTAATTTTTTTTCAAAACTAATAAAATATATTGGCCAAGGCCTATTACCTATCAAAACAAAAAATTATATGGTATATTATATTATGATATTTAAAAATATTAATGTTAGTAGATATATTGTAAATAATATTATTTTTAACATTAAAATAATATAATTTTATAGTATTAGGGTTAGGATTATTGTAAGGGTTGGTTTATCATAATGGTTACTATTAACATTAGGATAAGAATTAGAGTTTGGATTTAACATACAATTATAATGAGCTCTGATAGGGTTTGAGGTTGCGTATTACGTATTGCTTTCTTTAGACTACATTTACTGTAGGATTTTTGCGTTTATTATGGCTCCAACCAACTTTCGCCCACTAGTTGATGTTGGTGTTGGAGTTGCTATGATGGACCCTCATGGCGCCTTAGAACAAGTGCCCTTGCAAATTTGTTCTGAAAGTGTTTCACGAGGTATATCCTCGCCTGATGTTGTACTTCCTGTTCAATATTTTGATAATGCCTTTGAGTGGCTTGAAAAATGCACTTTGATAGGATATTTTGTGGGTAGGATCCCTCCTGAGAGCATGCTTTGTGATTGGGTCATCAAAGCCTGGTCTTCTCATGGAGTCTGGCTTGATGGCCTCCAAAGTCTCACGAAGGGTTTCTTTTTGTTTCTCTTTTCGAACCCTTCCCATGTTGAGGCTATCCTCTCCCATGGGCCATGGATCATTCGGTCTTCTAACCTAGTTTTTTAGTGTTGGTCTCATGACTTTTCTGTCTCAGCCGACAAAAAATAGTGGGCCTTAATCTGGGTTGAGTTCCCTAGTCTTTCTTTGCCTTGTTGGCCTTTCATACAAACCATTACTTAGTCTGTTGGAAAAGTTGTTTGCCTTGAGCTAGACTGATTTTTTAATGCTCACCCTCAAAAGAGGGTTTGCGTTGAGGTCAACCTTTCACGTGACCTGAAAGAAACTATTGATAGCGAAGTGGGAGGCAATGCCTTCACCCAGAAGGTGCTTTATTTGAACCTTCCCAACACTTTTTATTGGTGCCAGTCTGCGGAACACAAGATCAGAGATTGTCCCTGGGCTATTCTGAAAATAAAACCCCCTGTTAAGGAGTCCAACTCTTGACCTATGAAGGGAGATGAGAAGGATGAATGGACCACTGTAGTTCACAAAAGCAAGAAACTATGTGGCTAGCCCAAAAGACTCTCGTCGGTTCCATTTCTCAGCCAACGGCGAAACCTCCTATGCTGACACTGTCTACCTAAGCAGTTTCTACTTCAGTTTCAAACACTGACCAGCAGGGGAAGGACTCTTCTGAGGGTGTCACTCCACCTCCTTGGGTGCACACTCCTAAGGCTGTGTCTGTGATTTATGCTCCACACTCTATGCATCGCTCTCTTAGCCCTTTTGGGTGTGCTGAGATTGCAGATGGTGGTTCAGAAAAACGACGAGTTGTTTCCAGTGGGGATTCAAATTTTTAATGCAATAGCTTCTCCTCTCTTGGGGACAAGGAAGATATGCAAAATTTTTCATGAATTGTATCTCATGGAATGTTAGAGGTCTCACAGAGCTCATTGGAAAGTTTTTTTTTTTGAGATGCTCGTCAACATGTTGTAGGCCTGGATGTTATGCCTCTAGGAAGTCAAAATTGTTGGTTTCATGCTCAATACTACATGTCGTGTTATTTGGCTGGATAGCCTTTTTTTTGCCTCCTGGTATGAAGTTGGTTAAGGTGAAGTTGCTACACTCATTTCACCTCATTTTCTCTCTATAGTTATTTCTCACGATTTTGATCCTATGCAACGCATCATCTGGGTTCTATTGTCAATTGATAATTATTATGTTGGGATCATTAATGTTTATGCTCCCAATGATGTGGTTGATAGATCATACCTATGGTATTGGATTGCTGACAATCTTCCACCTACAACTTGGGTCATGTGTGGGGACTTCAATATGGTTGAGGTGGCGACCGATAAGGACAAAATTTTGCCTTTTTTCGCTGGACAACTGGTGAATGGGAAGCCTAGTACTATGTGCATAATAAGTTGGGTCTTTTTGACCCCAACACCAACCACCTCCACCCTAGTGGGGTCTGGCATACTTGGTCTAATTTCAGAGCTAGCTGTGACAGAATTCTTAAAAGGCTTGATCGTGCTATGATAACTACGCAATCTTTTTTTTCTTTTTATGAAGATCAAGATCTGTCCATCACTCCTCTTGTTGATGTGATGTTATCTGATCATTTCCCCATACAATTTAGCATTGAATGGTAGCCAGCTAGGCAATGCCCTTCCAAAATGTAGTTTTACCTCAACACATCTCTCCTGCATCATCAAACCATGATAGCCCACATTCAAAGGGTTTGGAATTTAGAGCCAAGGCCTCCTCATCACATTGGTTGGATTGCGTGGTGGCATGATGCCATTACCTGCTCTGTGAGGTTTCTGCATATTTATGGTAGAGAGCTTTCCATGTACTGTAGGCGGTCATATGATGTGACTACCAAAGATCTATGTGCTGCTAAAGAATCTCTGGCCTTGAATCCTTTTGATTCTAACCTACAACTTTGATTAGCCCAGCTCCACCATCAGAAACAAGTTGCAGATAGCCATTATGCCAGAGGAGTTCAAATCAAAGCCAAGTTACATTGGCTCAAGGTGGGCAATAGGGCCTCCAAGGAAATTTTCCTGGCTTTGCGTGCCTGTCATACCTTTGTAGGGATCAAGAAAATCAAAGAGGGGTTATTATGAGAAGGTGTTCACAACGCAGGGAGACTCTCCGGCCAGAGCCCAAGATTTGCAAGATTGCTTAACTGTTGTTCCCAAATTACTTTCTGAGTCTCAACAGACCTTCTATGATCTCTTACTGACCATTTATGATCTCAAGGAAGACATTTTTTCTATGGAAGATGATAAAGCCCATGGGTGTGATGGCTTCCCTTGTGAATTCTACAAATCCCTTTGGCCTTGTGTTGGTCCTAACCTCCATAAGGTCTACCTGGAAGCTTTTCATTCCCAATCCCTGGGAAAGATGATTAACCGAGGTAACATCAAGTTTATCCCTAAGGCTAGGGATCCATAGGACATTTGCAATTGGAGGCCTATTACCTTGCTCAATGTCTCATACAAGATCATTGCCAAAGCCTTGGCATGGCTCTCAAGATTCATCATCTCCTGCCTCTTGTTATTCGTCTGGAGCAGACTGGATTTATCAAGTCCAGGTTTATTCTAGATAATATTATTGTTGTTTGGGAAGGGATGGACTGGGCTAGACACTCTAAACAAGGACAATCTTTCTTAAGATTGACTTCGCTAAGACGTATGATCGCATTGAGTGGCCATTTATCTTGGTCATGCTCAAAGCCCTTGGCTTCAGTCCCAAATTCATTCAGTTTGTCCAAATGTTATTTGAAGATGCCTCGGCCCGTATCACCATTAATGGCAGGCAGTCTGAGGCTTTTGGCCTTTTCAGATCCATTTGCTAGGGATGTCCTTTGGCTCTTGTTTTATATGTTCTTGCAACAGAAGGGTTTAGTTACTCACTTTCTAATGCTATCTCTGTTGGGTGTGTCCGTGGTATCTCCCTGCCTGAGTCACCTTCTCAACTTGTCAATGGCCATTTTGTGGATGATTCCTTCCTCACTCTCATTGAGGAAGAAGACAATGTGTAGGCCTCTCTTCAATGTCTGAATACCCTTTGCTTGGTTTCTAGTTTGGCCATTCAATGGCACAAGACACAATGCTATAGGAAGTCTTTTCTTCCTACCTCACCTTGGATTCTTTAGTATGACTGGAAATGGCTTCATCATGGTGAAATTTTTTTCTTTCTGGGCATTTTGTTTGCCTTTCATGCTTCGCTTGTGGATCTTTGGAATGTTGTTTTAGCCAGGATTGAGAAAAAGTTGGCCTACTAGATTACCAAGCCTCTCTCTTTGGCTAGTAAATTCCAAATTTGTTCTAAGGTGTTGGTTGTCACCCATGTCTATTACTCCTCATGTTGGGATCCTTCTAAGGCCTCTTACATGAATTTGGAAATACTTCTGCGGGATTTTCTTTCGGCCTTTGGGTCTGAGCATCAAGACTTCCATAGGGTCACTTGGGAGTATTGTTGTCTTCCCAAGGAGTCTGGAGGGCTCGACCTTATTTCTACATAGAAACAAGGGCTTGCCTTATGTGCTAAATGGACTATCAGAGCCATATTTGGCGACAAGGCCTGGAAAATCCTTCTTCGACATTGCATTTCTTCAGGATTTCCTGCCAACGGGCTAGCTTGGAAGGGGATTGGTTTTCAAACCCTACTCATTATGAAAGACCCTATTCAGATCCAGGGTACTTTTGTGGTTTAAATCATTTGGTGTGCTTGGGAAGCTATCAAGCCTTGGCTTCGATGGGTAGGTGATGGTTTTTGTGATGGGATATCCATGAATCAACACAACCTCTAGTGGTCACCTCTTTTTCAGGTACAAGAGTTACCACTGACCAAAATCTAGGGTGTTAGTGCTCTATGTTTTCACAAATGTGACATTAGAACACCTAAGGATCTATTTTATAGAGCTTCTTTGAGCCTCCACTGATGGGTTGACCTACAGGTCCAGTTTCGTTTATCTTGACCAGATCGATAGACTTATGACCTTCTGGTCTCAGCCTTATGCTAATATTTGTTACATAATCTTGGCATTCAAACTATCAAACCTTGGTGGAAAGATTGGAAGTGGTATCCTTGGACTCCTTTCACTAGCTAAAAACCCAAAATGGGTTATCTCTGATTGGTCCCCCATTTGCCTATGGTCCATATTCTCAACTAGCGGTGGCACTTGCAGTCTTCTCAAACTTCTTGGAGATTCAGGTTTCTTTTTGTCTGGTCTACCACCACTGAACCCAAGATTGTACACTTTGCTTGGTGTGTGCTTTTTCAAGGGTTGCCTTTGGGTTCCAGACTTAAGCATTTGGGGGTTCCTGATCCCCGGTGCCCTTTTTGTGGTCACCCTAAAACTTTTATGCATATTTTTTGGTTCTGTAGAAGATCTCAACAATACTGGAGTTGGATCCATGTTTTCTTTCGGCCTTTTCGACCTGAGCCCTTTTCTTGGCATATGGCTCTTCTGGGAAATTCACCTAGAATGCCCTTCAAATTTTCCCAGATATGGCATGCTTTCAAAATGGAGATCCTATTCACTCTTTGGAAGGATAGAAATGCAGTTCTTTTTACTCATAGCTTTTTGGATATTAATGTCTCGCTTTATGCTAAAGCTTGCATTTGTAGTAATGTATTAATGCAGATTCAGGTACAAGCTCACAAAGTGGCTTTGGAGGTGGGCTACTTATAGGAGCTCTTCCAGCATTGGGGCAACACCCCTTGTGTGATTACCAGAGTGTCATTGGATTATGTCTCTGTCGACCGCACTCCACCCTGTGGCCGTAGTTCCTCTGCCCACCACTCTCAGACCCTGCAATCCCAGGCTCCTCGCCTCTCCTCTAGATGGAGAGACAATTCATGGAGGTGCCACAAGGCTTCTCCTCTGCATCTTGGCTCTTCCTTGGGGTAGCCTTTTTCTTCTCCTATGACTTTGGCTCCTCCTACTAGTGATGGCTTTGGGTGGCTTTCAGCCACCCCCTCCAAGTTTTCCTGGCTAGCTCTAGTGATTTCACCTCCCAGGTGGGAGGAAGGATAAGTTGACAAAGATCTTGAAGATGGGTGGTCCGTGTCAGACCTGACTCCTGACCTCGTTGATGTACGGGGCAGGAAAGATGATCTTGATCCTCCTCCCTTTGTTGCCTCTGCTTTGGCTACTTGAGGGCATTTTTTGACTCTAGCTTCTAGCCGTGTGACTCTCATGGGGTGATCTTGTATCCCCCGACCTTTTTTTGTGAATATGTACTTTAATATTTTTAATTAATAGAGAAGGCCTATTCATAAAAAATATACAATTATAATTAAATTTAGGGTTTTGTACATTCTTATTAAATTGAATGTTAATTCTAATAAATAAAATAATGTATAACATCCAATGCTTCTTAATTGTATTTTAAAAAATAAAAAGAAGTTGACAACACCTATACTAGTTTAATGGACTTTTAGTTTGTCTTTGAAGTGGAATAATTATGAATGAATCTAAGAATCATGTTTTATCAATCGATAGAATTTCACTAAATTTTTTGCATTCATATAAAATAACAAAATAATCTTATGAATGACACAATATCCTCTAAATAATATAAGATATTTCTCAAGTATAACTCCCCCTTTAACATGAGAATAAAATGAGATTATCACTACAAAATATAACTCCCAAGGAATGTTAGTGACATGTATTGTAGACAAAGGATGCAAAGAATTAAGAAAAAGGAATAAAATCATATAATCATTGCAAACATGATGAAAATAGAATTATGTGGCAATAAATGTAAGGGCATAAAGAAGATTAGCATGAATGTTTCAAAACTATAGGTCAAAATTCTACAATATAATTGGGGTTATAACAGTTTTGTAGGTCATTTACCCTGCAAAATTGGTGAGCTCATCACAATGTTGTTAGAACATGAATTTGAAGATTTTTTAGTGTTTGAAGATTAGGTTTCTATTTTTCATGCATTGGATGAGTGAAGAAAGGACATGTATTTCTTTTTCATAACATGAGATTTTTTAGTGTTTGAAGATTAGGTTTCTATTTTCCATGCATTGGATGAGTGAAGAAAGGATGTGTATTTCTTTTTGAAAGAACGAACTGAAGAGGATAAAGACAACATCCACTCCCGAGTCGCCTGTACCGAGAAGGCCCTAAAAAACTTCATGAACCATAGCCTCCAGGTCCTCAAAGTCTCATCACAGAACATGAATGCTTTGGTGGACCATCTGGAAAGGAAAAATCAGGAAAAGAATCTGGTTGTCATTGATGATATTCCAACTTCCAGCACCACCCACTAGACTCCCAAGTGCAGAACACTACTGGGATGGAGATCAATACGAAAGATAGCCAGTTGAGAGAGGAAAACAATGACTTGAGGGAAGCAGCCAAGGCGATGGTGCTCTTGGTTCAAAATGCTAAGGAATCTATTAAAGTTTTCAATTAATTTGTAATGTTGAGTTTGGAGCCAACTTCTTGTTGGCTTCTTCCTGTCTTTTTCTTAGCTGCTAGTTTTTGTGCTGGTGTTTCATAGCTATTTTGTTTAGTCTCTTTAATTCTTATCTTTCGAATTGTAAAAGGGTTTCAAGTCCCCTAAAACCTATTTTTACTTAATCAAAAACATGTGAGAGGTTACTACTCATTGTAAGGTAGTTTTAGTGCATTCTTTAACTATTGCAAGTGTGTTAAAGTTGATAGTTTGATGTTTAGAATAGGTGTAGGTGCATCAAGAACCTTAGAGTGGTCATTGAATGAGATGATTGTATTTATTGTTGAATTTTATCATTCTTATTTAAATTGAATCTTAATTTCAATAAAAATAATAATTTATAATATCTAATTAGCACATATTAAATTAATAAATCTTTTATCCATTTTTGATATAGAACAATTCTGAATAAGATTAAGCAAAAAAGGAAAGAAAGAAAAAGAATAAGAAAAGAAAAAAGAAGCATCTATCCAATAACAAAGTGATCGTATAAATTATACAAAACTCTCCATTAAAAAATACATAGTAATACCAGACATTTCCTAAGACGTCAATAGTGGCAGGTGAGAGAAGTTTGAAATATTACAAGTCAGAAGACTTGTGAAGGTGTAAAAGAGTTTGAAATATTCATATTTTCACTCGTACATTTATCTTATGTTTTCATGCAATTGTGTTTAAGTGTGTTTTTGTTTAAATTTGAGCATCAAAGTGTTTCCATTCAAATTTTTAATTATGAAAAAGAGTGATTTGAAATCACTTTTTCTATTTTAGGGAATGGTTATAGTTTAGGGAATTGAAAATAGGCTATGGAAAGAAGAAGAGGTTAAAAATAAGCACCAAATGCATATTGCCAAAAATGCTATGTGGATCCACAAGTTTCTTTCACTTTGTTTAACATTTGACCTCTAATTTTTTCCTCTAATTTTTAATTATATACATTGTTATAATACCATTAATACAAGTTTAAGATCATAACTAAAAATAAGAAAAATATATATTTATGGTGCCAACAAATCCACATATAACTCTTTAAAAAGATGAGCAATGATTGCTAACAAAACTAAGCTAAACGGACGCATGACACTCTATCCTTAAAGAAATATAAACCCCTATATAAATGTCTAAGCTAAATAAAAAAGTTAAAGTAGTCAAAAAAAAAATTGATTTGGAGAGTTAAGTGTAGAATAATAATTATGTAATAAGTTAAAAAATAATAATAATTAAATATAATATTTAATTAAAATTAAAAAGAAAAAATAATGTTAAAATAGAGGTACTTGATTTATTTATCTTAAAATTTTAGGCTTGGTTTGAAAATACCTTATAACATGTAAATTAGTTGTGTTCTACTCTAGTTTAGATTCACATTTGTAAAATTGATATCTAGAAATATGAAAATTATATGACATGAAAAATTCAACTTGTACATATAGAAATGATTAGCTAAACTATAATAATAAAACTATGCAAAAACTACAATGAAGTCAAGAGAAAGAAGAAAACAATATAAACATAATAAAAAAGAACTTAAACATATTCAAAGATATATACCATCAATGGATAATGCATGTAAGGACATAAGGAATATGCAACATGGATTATCTATAAAAAAATGAGTTTAAATGCCCATAATGTAATTTTAGTCATGTTGTTCATGTCTTGTTGGAGTGTTGGCTTCCAACTATGAAGTGGAGTTCAACACTTCTTGGTTCATTTTATTGTAGAAAAGGTGTTAGTGTTATTGAATAAAAATGGTTAGAGATAGAAAGGGACATCCCTAGGAGCCTTGAGGAAAGATTAGAAATGTTTTTTATTAAGAGAAAAGAAGGTTTTGTGGGGTGACCCAAAACCCCATACAAAAGGTTTTAGAGGGACCCAAAACCCTTGATTTTTGCAAGGAATCGAAACCCAAAAATAGAACATTGAAATAAGATGAAACAAAGGTAGCCAACAACCAAACCACAACCACCTGATACAAACATAATCTTTAAATAACTAGCTACAAAACACATAAGGTTGAAGCCTTCAAACAAAAAACTTAGATATTCATGAACAAAGGGTTTTTCCAAGCTCCCTTAACCTTTACAATGGGTTTTAACAAGGTTCCCATAACCTTCACTTCTAGCAACATCAAGATAATACTTAAAAAAGTAACTAGAAAAAATTGAACCTCCCAAACAACCATAAGCATGAAGAGGAATAGACATTTTTGACTGGCTCCTTGAACGTTCACATTGGGTTTTAAAACAGCTCCCAAAATAATCCTACAATAGTTTTGTAAGGCTCCCAAATAACAAGTCCACACCTCTCTTGTAAAGCCCCTCTCCACCTCAAAAAAAGAGGTACCCACCTCAATAGGAACAACATAAGAAGAACCCGCTAGGATGAAGAGCCACACCTGATCAAACCTCACATCTTACCAGCCAAAGACAAGAAAAGACTTGATAAAGGATCTTAGAACCTCTCCCACAAGAAAAATATTTACCTCCATAGGGGATGCCACCACCTCCACAAAAACTGCAAAAGATGAATAAAGAATTAGAAAGAGCCAAACCCAATCTTTAGCCACCAAAAAAATCTCCACCTCAATAGGAGATGACTCCACCTCCAGAGGAGCTACACAAAAAAGGATCAAAGGAAGAGCACCATTATCCCACTTGATAGAAAAAAAAAACCTAATAACACCAAGCTCCAACAGGCCAAGCATAGCCCCAAAACCAAAAGCTCCCCCAACCAAAAATAGAGAAAACTAACAAGCAGGAAGCCCTTAAAAATTAACAGCAACAAACTAACTAGAACAAGGCAAGATAGAATGGACATCTCTAAAGCACAAACCCCACACAAAGAGGAAGAAGCAAGCCCCAAAAGGGATAGAAACCTAAAGAGGGCCACAAAAGTTAGTCCAGAGCAAAACCAAAGGCCAAAATCCAAAAAGAGGAAACAAGACACATAAAAGTCCATGAAATAGGAAAGAGGAAATAGCCCCCAAACAAGCCAGCAACAAGGCAACAATAGACTCACCAAACTCCTTCTAGAGGCCACAAAAAGCGTTGATGATGATAGAAAATATGGAATTAGTACTCACAACAAAAACAACAATAGACCTTTGCCTGAAACAAAACCATCACCACAACACATGCTCAAAAAGGCATCCAAGACACCACAAAAAGCATCCAACTAGGCCACGAGCCAGGCAAACAAGAGCAAGCATGAAGAGGCTCCAACCAAGCCCATGAATCCTCTACATACAAAAGAAAACTCAAATCTGATAAGGGACCACCAAACACATTAAAAGAAAGGCCAAAACGACCAGCTAAGAGGCAGTGCCGATAGAAACATACCCACAAATAATCTCCTAATCATCCTTTGCATCCTCAAAATCCCCTTCTCCATTTGCATTTTTTCCTTCGAATGAAACCCTAGCACTACTCCTACTCCCATCTCCTCTCATTTCAAACTTTAAAAGATTATAAATGTTAAGATAAGATTTAAAAAAAAACATTTTAAAAAATTCACCAAGTACCATGATATAAAGTGCAAATACAATTCACCCTGACAAGTTCATTAATTTATAGGAAAAATTGTCTATCCACCCATGCTATAAAATTAGAAACCAATCACAATGAGCTTAGAAAATGGAATTTGAAGAGTTCTTTTTGAAACCAAATTTTACTTCTTAATTAGGGGAGAGGAACTAGTAGTTGTGCACCCTAACTTCACGATTCTCAAAATCCTACGTGGAAATTTCAAATCACTCTGAATTTTTTACAACAACTTACTTGGCAAGTCCCCTACTTATAACTAAGGTTTCAGGGCCACATCATCAAATATGATGCCACATCAGCATGCTTTTTTCCAAGGTGTCCAAAACAGCCCAAAAAAAAAGTGAGACTAATAGGTGTGCAAAAGGGTCCCAATACTTGTGTAGCTGATGTGGCATCACATGATTGGTTACTTTTCACAACAAATGGTATATTTCATTCAATTATTGGTACTTATCATACAACTATTGGTTCAATGTTGTACAAAAGTTGCACATTAAATCAGCAAGTATGGGGGTATTAAATCAACAACTTCTATCACAAGAACTGGAACGCGCTCAACCACTGGGTCCTTTCGCCTATATTTTTTGACAAAATCCATAGTGGGAAATCCTACGCAACACTTTGTACATGAGCCACACTTTTTTAAAGATGAGACACCACATTGCGTTGTGCCAATTTATTGTTAACAAATCATGATTTACAAGTGAAACACATTTATCTTATTTTTATTATGTGAAAATATCAATTTGTTATCTTGTCTCAAAGATGCTTGGAAGTAATGCATTTAAAAAGAAAACTTCCAATAAAATTCCCTCTAACTAAAAATAAAATAAATCATTCCTACAAACATAAGGGTATTAACAACAACCAAAGATGAATTTTGAGGTTTTTTTTCGAGATTTAATATAGATTATGTAGGCCTACTTCGTTAAGCCAAAGTTGGAGACCATAAGGGGAGTTCAATGTATTAAAGAATAATTTGAGTTTTTTCATTTAACTATCTACTAAAAGAATACCCACAAAGAATGGCTCAAATATATATCTTGAAACAAAAGAAAGCCAAAAATAAGCTTTCCAAAATCATTTTTTTGTAATTGTCATTACACAATTTTAAATTATATGAATGTTAACTTAATAGATATTTTTACCATTTATTTGAATGTTATAAGTTAAAATTTAGTTGAGATGTGAAATAATTTTAAATTTTTATGTTTTGTTTTATCAAACAAAATGTTTAATATGGCGAGTTCACTACAATGGAGAAGTATCCACCTATTATATTGAAACAAAATTTAAAATATAAACCCATTACTGTACTAATAATTATATAAGATAATTGATACATCTAAAGGAGTTGTATGAAATTTTAAGGCTAAATATTTTTGCCAAATTTATGTACATGCTATGAATCACTGCATCACATTGTTGAATATAAAATTTAAGATCTTATTAGCTAAAAGGTAATTCAAGTTGAAGATCTCCATGACGAGTGTAATAATAAGAATCAAATGACAAATTTTATACAATTATTAATAATGATGAGTATAATAGATTTGATGATAATAATACATCATAACTTAATGTTATACATACAACAATTATCAAATTAAATGATCCTGCGTAACTACTCACTAATATATCTTAAATGCAAGGATATGCAAGAGATGATGTTCTAAAGGATATTTACATGGAGGAAAAAATCTATGACATTCTAATAATCAAGGTGTTATTTTAAAATATCATATATTCTCTTTCTAATAATGAATGATTTGTCGACTGAATTCATCAAGCACTATAAGGGCGAGAGATCAGTTAATAGTGTAAGGAGAGTTTAGATGAGAAAATTCAATTTGGAAGTCGTGAAGTTGTTCAAATACACAACCAAAACAACATTATTTATTTATATTCGTTGCACAAAAATTCTATTCACTTATCTTGCATTTGGGTTATCCAGAGAAAACAAGTTTATCTTTCATGGGTAGTTATTTGTCATGTGCTTCATATATTTTGTCGTCCAACACTATTAATGTTGTGGTTTTGAATGGAAGCGTTAAAGTTTGTAGAAGTTGTTAAATTCTCATTATCCAACAACAGATTAATTGCTCAATAAATTCATAGAAAGAACCAAAATAATTTTAGTCTATCTAATTTATAACAATTAATGCACTAGGATAATTAACAACTAATAATAGCTGAAGAAAAAATAACAAGTCAATCACAATAACATAGATAACACCAATATACCCAAGAAACCCCAATGTGGGGAAAAACCTACAAATGTTGAATCTTCTATTCAGCCTCAAGAGAAAACTTTCCTTCTGAATCCTTTATCCTACTTGCCACAATGATCTTACATATATAGCCTTCTTAATCAAACATCAATCATGCAAGAGAAGATAAAATTTACTCACACAACACAACCTAAGAGAAACATTCCTTACATGATTCAAGAAAGGAACTGTCCTTACATGATGAAAGAGAAAAGAATCTCACTTTACATAGCTCAAACTATCTCACACATAAGACCACTCTTGGTGTTAACCTCACAACTCTAAGAAACATTATATTTATAGAATAAAAAATATTCTCTTGCTAAACAAAAAACATGAGTTGCACTTAAGGAACTTCAACAACCACACCTTTCGAACTAATAAAAATTAACACTCTCTCTTAGTGAGGAAGGTGTTCTGCACAACACCCAGTTTTTCCCTAAAAAAAAAACTTACTCTTGATCAAGGCCTTCATCAGGATGTCTACTATATTCTCATCTATAGGAATGTATTCCCATTCTTCACATAATCTTTGATGAAGCAATACTTGATCTCAATGTGTTTTGACTTGTCATGAAACACTAGATTCTCGAAGAGTTTGAGACAACTCTGATTATTGTGCAGTAAATGACTGTCGAGTCTAGCTTCTAATCAAGGAGCCTTGATAGAAGTTTTTGAAGCTAGATAGCCTCACATGTATCCATATTGGCTACCATATACTCGGCCTCCATATAAATCAGTGCAAATGACTTCTATTTCATGTTGTACCAAGAGACTGCTCTCGATCCTAAGCTGAAACAACACCCTGAAGTCCTCTTCCTATCAGTTGTAGTGCCTGCCCAATCTCCATCGATGAACCCCTTGAGCTTCACTCCATCTATTGAATATACTTCATCCCATAATCAACTGTACCTCGAAGATACTTCAAAACATGCTTTGCAGCTACCCAGTGCACACATTTAGGTTCCACCATAAACTAACAAAGTGAATTCACTACAAAATAAATGTCTAACCTTGTGTTGACCAGATACTTAAGAGATCCTATCAAATATCTATATAAAGTTGGGTTCATTGCCTCTGATCTAGAAGCATCAACCTTCTTCCAGTTGGTCACAAGTGGCATGGACATGGGCTTACATTTTTCCATCCTAAATCGCTTCAAGATATCAATTGTATACTTCCCATATCCAAGAAAGATTTATCCCTCTTTCTGCCACAACTTTAATCCCAGAAAGTAGTGCATCAAACCCAAGTCCTTCATCTCAAACTCTCTTGAAAGATCCCACTTGTAGTGTGCTATGAGCTCTTCTGACCCTATAAGGAACATGTCATCAACATATAACACCAATATGGGAAGCTCATCCTTCACCTGAACATAGTATAGGTTTGGATCAACCTCACTCTTGGTTAAGCCCACACTCTGCAAGTAACCATCAATATGTACATACCACACCTTGGGAGCCTAATTGAGCCCATACAGTGCTCTCTTCAATCTGCAAACATAGGAATCCCTCCCATGTGCCTCAAAACCCTCCAATTGTTCTAAGTAAATCTCTTCCTCAATAACTCCATTGAGGAAAGTTGTCTTCACATCCATCTAGTGAATCCTCCAACCTATCTGTGCTTCTACAAAATTATAGCCCTTATAGAAGAGTACTTGGCTATTGGGGCAAAGGTCTCATCATAGTCGATCCCTTCCTTATGAGAAAACCCTTTAGCCACAAACTAAGCTTTGAACTTTTTGACACTACCATTTGTAGCATGCTTAATCTTATATAACCATCTTGACCCTACCACTAACTTATCTTTGGGTCATGGCACTACCTCCCACACGATGTTATTCATAATGGAAGAATACTCTTCCACCATGGTATCCCTCCATACTTGATGAAAATTTGTGTAGGCATTCAAGGTATACTTGCCTTCATTATTAGATATCAGTATCTTGATATTCTTCCCTATTTGGTTCTCCACAAGAGCCTTAAACTCTTTGAACCTATTAAAGACTTCTTTATTTTTCATAAAATATATCCATGTCTTCTTGGATAAATCATCAATGAAGGTAACATAATACTTGTACCCATTCAAGGATGTGGTTGACATGGGCCCACATACATCTGAGTGTATGAGATCCAAAATTGGTTTGGATCTAGTGTCATTTCTTGAGAAAATGGTCTTGATATATTTCCCAAGAGCACAACCTTTGCACATCTTATGCTTTTCAACCTTTATCTCAGGCAGCTCCATCACTATTTCCTTGAGCACATTAAGTTCTCCATGGTGAAGGTGAGCCATCCTCTTGTTCCACAACTATGTAATCCCTCTACAACTACTCACCAACGCATGTGTTACCTCAAACTATAACTAGAACAAGTTGCCATGCCTAACTCCAATCACTTTTACTACCTTGGGATTATTAGGATAGATATAGAATTTTCCCTCTTCAAAGGTTACGATGTGACCCTTGTCCCCCAAATTATAAATAGAGATTAAGTTCTTTGGCATGCTAGGGATATACAACACATCCTCCACCAACAAAGTTTCGCTAGACTCCCTCTGAAACTTGACCATGTCAACACCAGTTGCATGGTACTTGGCATTGTCTATGAGATCAATACAGAAGTCCAACTTCTTCTCCCCTGACTTGGTAAAATATTCTTTGACTCTCGTCATGTGGCAAGAAGCCCCACTATCTGCAATATACCATACACTTTTGGAAATTGAACTTGAGAGATAGGAAATGAGTGAAATCTCATTCTCAAACCATGTTGCAAACTCATCAACCTTCACTCTAGTAACAACTTGCCATTGTTTTTCTTATTTAAGAACTGATTGGTATAGTTACCCATCTAATAGAGAAATTTTTTTTTTATCTTACTCAGATTTTTCTTCTTCCCATCCTTCAAAGATGACCCTTTAGTTTACCCTTTATTGATCTTCTGCTTACCCGTGCTTGCAAGAGAAAGATTTTCTTTGTCATCAACCTTGTTTGTTTGACCTCCTCGATGATAATTTTAATAAATCTTTCCTGGACAAAATCATCCCAAAGCCTCGCCCAATTGGGTAGGTGATCTCTGTTGGTAACACACTTGACAAACACTTCCCAATGCTTTGAGAAACCATTCAGAGCTATCTGCACGAGCTCATCATTAGAAATCATCTCTTCAACAACAGTCAACTCTGCCCTGACCTATGTTAGCCTACACAAGTAAGAGGTCATGCTCTCTCCCTTAGACATCTTGGTGTTATGCAATTTGTCCTTGATCATTATCTTATGACTCTAATAGTCGCTCTAATAAAGTTTTGTGAGTGTATCCCACATTTCCTTGGTAGTGTCTTTCCCAGATAGATGAGGAAAAATGATCATTTACCCCATCAAGGATAATCCTTTGAGCCTTGGCCTCCTTGATTTCATGTGAATATAGGGAAATAGGATCATTTGTTGGTGGATTCACTTCTGTAATAACATAGATCCATAACATGTTCTCCTTGAGAATGGATATAATCTGAACCTTCCACTACAAGAAGTTAGATGCACCCTCAAGTTTGTCCTCATATTGAACATTAGTTGCCATTGCAAAATAAAACCCTCAAAGAATTTGAAAATTGAAATCTGTGATACAAAACTTGGCTTCATATTCAGAGTTTAGAGCTCTAATACCATGTTCAATTCTCATTATCCAGCAATAGATTAATTTCTCAATAAACTAACCAAAAGAACCAGAATAATTTTAGTCAATCTGATTTATAACAATTAATACACTAAGATAATTAATAGCTAATAATAGTGGAAGCAAAAATAACAAGCCAATCACAATAATATAGATAACACTGATATGCCCACGAAACCCCAATATGGGGAAAAACCTACAAATATTGAATCTTCTATTCGGCCTGAAGAGGAAAATTTCCTTCTGAATCCTTTATCTGAGTTTCTACAATGATATTACATATATAGCCTTCTTGATGAAACATCGATCATGAAAGAGAAGAGGGAGTTTCCTCACACAACACAACCTAAGAGAAGCATTCCTTACATGATTCTGGAAAGGAACTTTCCTTGCATCATGCAAGAGAATATAAAACATTCTCTTGCTAAACATTCAACATGAGCTAAACTTAAGAAACTTCCACAACCACTCCTTCCGAGCTACAAAAAACTTAATAGAAGTCATGCTCGAAAATCCTTTGCATTTTGTGTGTAATGTGAATTGTTTAGAAGTGGGTCACAGTGATTTTTTTAGTGGCTAATATTCACCAATTGGCTATTTTTTAAAATTTGGAAATCGAAATTTGGCTAATAGTTCAAGTTTTAAGGTAACCTAAATCGCCACATTTTTACAAAATTTTATTTCAGTCTTATTTAAATCGCCAAAGAATTTATTTTATTAAATTTTTAAACTCAAAGATTCGCCAAAATATTCGATACGTGGTTGGATCAGATTTGCCAAAATTTTATTATTTATTGTAAAAAATTAAATGAATTCGCTAATAATACATCATAAATATTAGTTACTTTAGGGTTCTACCAACAATATTTAGTTGCCACCAGTGATTCGAAATATAATCTAATGACCATCATTGCATTCCATGAGGTAAACTGTACCTACAAGTTGTAATGCTCATGGGAGTTGAGTTTCTTTTCAATTGTTGGCCTCAATGGAAATCAATGGTATAAAAACAATTTTGGGCCCCATGAGTATTACAAATTTTAAGTACATTTTATCTAACGAAATACAATGAGGGCTAATAGATTTATTTTTATTTTAAGTAGTGTTTAACCTTTAAACTCATTAATGATTTCCACCTTAAGCATCTACTTTTCTATAGGAATTTACTTTTTTAAATGAAATTATTTGCAATAGTAATTAATGCATACTTGTGTTATTTTCTAAGATTTGCCAAGATTTTCTACCAAAACATTTTGATGTAAAAAAAATCGCTAATAAAATTAATATTTTTCTTTTAAAAAATGAAATATTCGCCAATAAAAATTATTATTTTTATCCAAAATAAATAAAAATTCGCCAATATTTTATATCTTTGTTTAAGGGGGGGTTTCTTAAAGTTATCATTGGTGGGTCATCGTAGTTTATGATTTACAAGTGGAACAAATTTATCTTCTTTTTTCCATGTTCAAGTTATACTTTGCACTCTCGCCTCAGCGATGGTCTCCATTAATATTGCATCTATAATCTACTCTTTGCCCAAACACAAAAATTTGGCATTCCTACAAAAGGAACTTGAATGTAGATTATACAGGTGTTCTTGGAAGCCAAAGTTGGAGACCATAAGTGAAGTCCACATTAGGGAATAACTTTAAGCTTTTATAAAATTAACACCTAAAAATAATGGTTCAAAAATATATCCTTATCTGAAAAGACTGCCAGTATGTTTTCATGTGATTGTCTAAGTGTGTTTTGTGTTTAAAATTGAGCATTTTGAATATTTTCATGAAAATTAGTAATTATCTAAAAATGGTATTTAAAAAATCTTTTTCTATTTTATCTAAGAAGTTAGTATATATGAATTAAAAATAGGTTGTGGACAAAAGAAGGGGATAGAAATAAGGAGCCAAAACGTATTGCCAAAAATGTTATGTGGCTCCACAAATTTCTTTCACTCCTTTTTAACATTTGTCTCCAATTTTTAAATATACAAATAGTTATTAGTACTACTAAAACACGTTTAAGCTGACTACTTAAAAATAAGAAAAAATATATTCACAAGGCCATTAGCTTGATAGATAACTCCTAAAGTAGTTGAGCAAGGTTGTTAGCAAAAATAAGTTAAGCATTTGCACAGTTCCCTACTCTTAAGGTACTATATCACTACCTAAGCTAAATAAAAATTTGAGTAATTATAAAAATAATTGATTTATAAAATTAGGATTGGAATAATAAATACATAGTTATTTATGAAATTTAAATAAATTTAAATAAATAAAAATATAACATTTAATTAGAATTTAGAAGAAAGAAAATAATGCTAAAGATATTGATAGTTGATTTATTTATCTTAAAATTTTAGGGTTTGGTTACACAAACACCTTATAATATGTATATTAGTTATTTTTTATTAGTTAAGCAACAAATAAGGTGTTTGCTAGTCCTAATGTTGGGTGTTCTCGCTCCTCATGTGTCATGCCCCACCATGAGGTCCAGAGGACAAAACAAAATAGACAATGAAAAAAGTGAATAATCTTTTTTTTAATTAAGATTACTTTACACAAGCATAGAGTAACATATATTACATTGGGTCCACAAGATACAAATCTCCAAGAGTCTCATGATGGGGATGATTACATAAATTTGGTGCAATAATAAAAATCTTCAATATTTTCACAAGCCTCCTCGAACATGTAGCTGGAGGAGCCAAAACCCAATGGGTGTGAATAGCACTCCACCCAACCATGTGGTACCAATAGGTCCACCCCCCATGCTAGGAGGTATCAGTTAGACCCACGAGGCGGAAACAACATACAAAGGTACCAATCAAGAACCACAAAAGAATCCACAAAACTATACTCATAAGAGATTCCACAAGACAAAGTATACTTGAGGCTCACAAGAGAATCAACCATACAGATTAAACAAAAGACTCACAATAGTAACATCACTAGAGTCACAAAAGATGATAACCAACTTCCATAGGCCCAAAGAAATCCACAAAAGGATAAACCAACATAAGTTAACCAACCACTTCCGAAGGAACAAAACAATCCATGGAAGGATAAAAAGATGCAAGTTACCACTAGGTAGCAATAGGGAAGACTATCATCACTAGGTTGTCATGAGTTACCCTGGTAGGTCTTCACTAGGTCCTGGTCCCCATCCTGGGTTACCCTGGTGACCTCTCCCAACCCCTGCCCCCCATTCAAACACTAGTGGACCACACCAACCTTTCAAATGGACAAGATTGGTAGAAGCCATTCCAAGCCCTTATGTACTTACCTTAGCCCTATACAAGCACTTGAGCATAAGAAAGGCAACAAGAATCAATATTTATTAATTTTATCTAGCTACCCACCCAAGTACTTTATTTTATGTTATCACTTGATTACATAACTCTCATTGAGCTACCTTGGCGACCACTTTGGGTCCGGATCCCCAATGAAAGCCACTCCCTCAAGATTGCGGCTACGAATCTAAGCAACACCATAGATAAAATTGGAAATCTCAAGATGGTGATACACCAAAGTACCATAGAAAGGCTTGACTCTCTTGCTAGAATAAGATAACATATAGGGAGAACCCAAGGTAGGCTAGGAAGACCATCCAACTTCCAAAACAAATAAGACTTGAACAAATTTCATCAAAACAGAAGCATGACTATACAATAAAGTGTTGGCATTATGGATGATTTGATTATGTGTTGCATTGATTTTTTGTCATTAATGTCAACACTAGCTATTATGGTTGGTTACCAACAGACAGGTTTTGGTTATCGGTAGAAGATATAGTTTTACCGGCAGAAGAGACTATCTGTTGGACACTTCTGGTATGATTGGATCAGTGAAGTATGTTTGATTTTATGTGTTATATGCTCCTCGAGCATGTTTTGGTCAGTTGGTATTGACTTGGTAATCAGACGCTATCATACACTTGTGTAAACCCTTACCGACATTGGTTTAAGGTTTAACCGATAGAGCTTTCACTGAGGAATCTTGACAGGATGCTGAAGATGTTCTTTGATCGTGCTTCAACTGCTTGAAGACATTGTTTTGGCATGGTGGACCCAGAATAGGTTCGGTGCCTATCTAGGTTATGGATCGGTATCATGTTAACGTGTAATCTACACATTACCGGGATTTTTTGAGATGTTCTATGGATTGGTTATTATTTTTTGGTCTTAAGCTGACATGGCATATCATTGTAATATGGATTTATGTAATGATCTTATTGTAATATCTTTTAGGTGGCCGACCTAATTGTTTTAGGCCTTAGGGTTGGTATAAAATGATGTAACATCTCATTGTAATAAGAGTTTGTGGTCGCAAAATGTAATATCATATGCAAAGGAGATTTGGTCAATCATATGTGATCGAATTGGGATTAAGGAAGAGGTCAAAGGCCTCCAGTATTGAGCTTAACCAAAACTATAATCAGGTATGGTAGATTCTATCTCTGGCAGTTCATTATTTTGGATTGTTGTCCATAAATCTTGAGGTGGTTTTAACCCTGTAGTCAGTGAGACTCTTTTGTAATTAGCAGTACGCTCTAGGTAGTGTGTCTTCATGCATGTATAGGACCCTCATTGTAACACATACTTTCTGCAGAAGTATCATCTGACTGTGGGTAGGCTTCCCGTCTAGTTTTTCCCTTTTCGGGTTTTCCACATACAAATCATGGTGTTATGTGGTATGGTTGCTTTGAATTAATTATTTGTTTAATTGTTAAGTTGTATTGTTTACCGGTACTTAATCTAGTTTAAGGTTATTAAGTGGATTAAATGATATAATATGTTAACAACTTATTCACCCCCCCCTCTTAGTTGTTCACCGGTTATCCTAACATAAAGAATCCTCAAACTCCCTTCCTAAGTCTCTATAACTCAAACACATAAGCCACACATCTGAGTATCCTCACAATGCAAGGCATGATCCAATAATAAAAGCAAGGTCTCATGATGCCAAAAACAAGAGAGTTCATTCAAATATTCCAAAGGGTCCATAATAACACATAAACATAAAAAGGTTCCAAATCAACATTGAATCCATTAGCCCATTTTACCGACATCAAATTATATTACAAACATTGTAATCCATTCCTACTAAGTTGTTTCCATTATATCAATATCATATGAAATGAAGATTACCCAAGTTCATATTTTTACATATACAAATAAATAATTCCTACGTAGAACTTAACCACAAGATTAAAAATAATAAACCTAATTACATTTATTTTCTCAAGAATATATCTAATTTTCATATAAGTCCATATTTAACAAATACACATTCATATAATTATTTTCCAACTAATCTCTATACTCAAATCTATTAACTAAAATATCTAATTTAAATCCTTCATACTAACTTAATCAAAGGCTAGCTATATTATCCCAATTATTACATTTTCCAAATTTAGGATTGTCTATACATTTATCTACTAAACTATCCAACATCAATACCCAAATCCACAGGCATTATTATTAATATTAATATAATGATAAATAATTGAGAAGAAAATATATAGATATATAATACCCAGTGATTGAAATGAATGTTCACAATAGACAAAAAAAAATTACAATCGGGGGTGGAGGGTGTCACTATGGACCCCCATGGTGGTGGTGTGGTACCCACCACCATGGCCTAGCCCACGGTGGGTGGGCTACCCACCATTGTGGGAAGGCCTACAGTGGGTGGGGCTCCCCGCCACCGTGGAAGCCCATGGTGGGTGGGTTTCCACCTCCGTGGGAGCCCACTGTTGTGGGTGAGCCCACGATAGTGGTTCCCCACTACTATGGGTATCCCACAGTACCCCTCCCAAAAACACAAGGAAAATGAACATATACGCAGATTAAAAATAAAATAACACACCCCAGACAAAATATAGATAACTTCTTAGGTATTAACCCAAGGAAAACATAATTCCCAAAAATCACTGATTAATTAAATATAAACAAACCCCCAGATTTTTTAGAGCCACGAGATATGAATTTCAACACAAGAATTGCAAATAGATCTAATCAAATCCCATTTTCTCTAAAATCTAAACCCATTATCAAACAATATTTATTTTCATTTCCTCTTTTCAATAAACACAAACAAATTGATTTAATTTCAAAACACGGATAAATTTTAACATGTAAAAGAAAGATCCAGAACCCCTACCTTATTGCGCTATTTGGAAAACACAAAATAGAGACAAAGGTGGCAACCATAGGAAACCAATCCAATGAGCTCCAATCCAGAATGTTCAAATAAATCTTCCAAATTTTATTCCCCCAAGGTCAGAAATTTCCCCAATTTTCTTCTATCCCAAAACCCCATAACTAGGAGAGAAAACATATCCAGAGAAAGAGAACTCAAAACTTCACGACAAAAGCTTCCCCAAATTTTTATAAAAATACCCCCATAACCAGAGAAGAATAAAAAATGCAGAGAGAGAAAATTTCACGGCAAAACAATTAGCATTTCTTTCTCCCAAATTTTCCAAAGATAAGCTTTTCCCACAAAATGTAACTCCCAAATGCATGCAAGATTCTCACCATAAAATCATTAGTTATATCTTTATTATTTTGTAACTCCCATGAACACAAATAATTTTAAAATTAAATTAATTAAATATTAATCTGCCTTTTGAATTTAATTTCCAAAACACAATAAAATTCGAATAAATAATATTCAATTTTAATAAATTATAGATTAAATCATTTACTAATTTAATTAACCAAATATTATAATGCACAATTTTCAACTATATAAATTTATTTACCATTAATACTTAATTTCCTATAATTAATAGTATTGTTTTTCGCTAACAAAATATTACACCAACACAAGGGTAAGGGACTAAGACTAACCAACTCGAAATACCAATAGGACTAACATTAACATGACTGACTAACAAGGAACCAGGGTGCCTGACAGGGGTCTAACTGATATCTCCCTTTTCCACTTTACCATTGGGTTGTAGAGCATGCTCAGACCCGAAGATTTGGCTGGAGTCGATGCTTGGTACATGTAGTTGCATCACAGAAAAAAATGCACACATATACATCTAACATGAATAGGCACACCAGTGGAGGAGAGTCATGACAGTCCATGTCCCTCTGAAGTGGGTGATGAAAGATCATTTCCTCATACCCCATACAGAATCATACCCATACAAGTAGATGAACATAAGAAATAACTCATACATAAAGTAGATATGTCAATCCAAGGTTAGTACTTAATCATATTATCTAACATCATATTCTAGAACCATGATAAAAATCATCACATTAGAGAGTATCATCTAGTCATATAATCCACTAAAGAATTCAACCAAAGTCAAGCTAGGTTAAAAAGAGTCTAAACGAGGGAGGGGCATTACATCATGAGACCGATTTCTTCTGCCACTTAGTTGAAATGTAAGGGTTCAGGACCTCTCCTGCTTTACATAACAAATGGGGTTTTAAACCCTTTAAAATAAACGGCCACAAGGGTAAATCAAAATAGTTCATCAACAAGCCACTAATAGCACATAGGCAACACTTAAAAGATTAGATTTTTATCAAAAACATAGACATAGTAGATAATAAATCACAAAAACAAAGTAAAAAGCTATTCTCGGTCTTCAATAAGAAACTTGTACAATTTCACATAGTTGGTCTTCATACTAGCCTAAGAAACTTCATTATGATTTCTATCCAAGGCGTTCTCCAAATTTGGATAACCTACTTTTATAAATTACTTGTGTTCTCTTGTAATGCCCCGCCAAGAAACCCTAAAGGATCAGAACACATAAACATAAAAGATAACCATTGCAATAGAAGTTGTGTTAGACAATTCAAATAACTGGAAGACAACTGAGAGGGGGGTGAATCAGTTGTCACAGATTACTAGAACCATTAGCAATTTAAAATTTACTACCAGAACCCAAAATATTAATATCAGAATAGCAGTTAAACCAATTAAACATAAACAATAATCATAGAATTAAAGCCATCCACATAACACCAAGATTTGTATGTGGAAAACTTGGTAAAGGGAAAAACCACGGTGGGAAGCCTACCCACAGACAAATAATACTTATGCAGTAAGTATGTGAATTACAATTGAGGGGTCTGCACTTGCAGGAAGGCCAACAACCTAGAGTGCACTGCTCATCACAAAAGGAGCCTCACTAACTACATAGAAATCCAAACTACAATCTGGAGAAGTATTGAACTGTTAAAGATAGCATCTCCTATGCCTAAGTACAGTTCTCGTTAAGCTCAATACCAGAGGATTAAATCTTCTTACATAAACCCAATTCGATCTACAATGATCGACCAACTCCTCTGCCTGAATGATATTACATTATTCACACATTGTATTGCTTGACCATGACCTCTAACATAACCATGATGATCTACAATGAGATCTTACATCTATATATACAAACCCTCGACCATAAATAATCAGGTCGAACACTAGACAATAAACCAATTACTTAATTACAAACCATGTTGGCCTTAGACCAAATAAATAATATCCAACACATAAGACAACCTGGAAATACATCGAGAGGTCCAATCCACATGCTACATTAAATTCGGTCCATAACCTAGATCAATCGGGACCCAGTATAGGTCCAGACGATACAATAATGATCTCCATCTGCCAAGTCTTGAACATGATCACCAACAACATCCTGAAACTCCACCAGAAGCTACACCAACACCACTTATGCAATTCATCAAAGATCTTCACCAAAATCTCTATCGGTGAAACCCTTGCTAGAACCAAAAACTAAGCTTCTAGGCAAGCAAGATAGCATCTGATCACCAGACCAAAACCAACTGACCAAATATGAGCATGAGTATCATGAGCAAGCTAATTCTATCACCAAACTATATCGGAGCCTACTGGATCATGCTGGATCTAGATCAACTAGAAACCACTCAATCTACCGGGACCAGAAGGGTGCCGGTAAAGCATCCAAACAACTAGTGTTGGCATCAATGACAAAACATCAATGTAATACATAATCAATTCCACCAAATGGCCAATAATATCCCCCTTTGGCATTGATGGCAACACTAGATGTGAAAAACATCTAAGTACCAAGAAATGCCAAACAAGTCTCCCCCAATGGAAGACAACCAACAATCTCCCGCATACAACTCTAGATGATAATATCTCTCCCTTCATGTTTCTTATTCATATCTCTCCCCCTATGACTTTTTCTTTTTATTTATTTGTCTTTTTCACATCAATATCTCTCCCCCTTTGACATCAATGTCAAAAATTTGACAAAAATATCAAAGCAAAAACCTAAACTACTGAATCACAAAGCTGACTACTCCCCTTGAGCAGTAGCATCCCACATCAGTGCCAGAATGAATAGTATCTCTGATAATGCATGTCAGACTGATGCCAAACTACATCAATCAAGCCTCTACCGGAGGGGCAGAAACTCCCAATATGTCTCTCAGGTACTCAAATGATTCCTTGGGCAAAGGTTTAGTGAAAATATCTGCAATCTTGTATTTAGTGTTCACATAAACCAATCTAACTTTATTTGTTTCCACCTTTTCCTTCAAAAGTTATACTTGATAGACATGTGCTTTGTTTTAGAATTAAATACTGGATTCTTTGATATATCAATAGTAGCAGAGTTATCACAGTGAATAACTACTAGTGCATTACAATCCACCTTTATATCCTTCAACATTTGCTTCATCCATAAAACTTGTGTACAGTTAGTAGTAGTAGCAACATACTCAGCTTTAGTAGTAGATAAAGAAGTACATGACTGTTTCTTGTTGATCCATAAAATCAACATCTTTCCAAGAAAGAAAGCTCCATCAGAAGTGCTTTTTTGGTCATCAACATCTCCAGCCCAATCAGCATCTATATATATACATAAAGTAAAGTTATCATCCTTAGGGTACCACAAACCATATTCTGATGTACCTTGCAAGTATCTAAAAATCCGTTTCACCGCGATCTCATGATTTTTTGTAGGATCACTCTAAAATCTTGAAACAATATAAACAACATCCATAATGGTAGGCCTAGTCTGAGTCAAATAAAGCAGACCTCCAATCATAAATTTGCATCTTGTAGGATTTACCGGTGCAAAAACATCTTTCCTTGTCAATTTCTCACTTGTAACCATAGGAGTACTTACCAGTTTAGAATCTCCCATACCAAATCTCTTCAACAATTCCTTAGCATATTTAGTTTGACAAATGAAAATATCTTTGTCAGTCTAAGTAATCTGCAAACCTAACAAAATTTTTATCTCACCAATCATAGACATCTCAAATTCTTTCCCCATATTCTTAAAAAATTCTATGCATAACTTATCTTCACCTCCAAAAATAATGTCATCAACAAATACTTCAATAATCAGTATATCATCATCAGCGATCTTTTAATATAAATTACTGTCAGCACTGCCCTTAGTAAAACCAAGCTTCAAAATATATTTATCCAACCTTGCATAGCAAGCTCTAGGTGCTTATTTCAATCCATATAAAGATTTCCTTAACCTGCAAACCATATTTGTATCATCTGATAGTGAAAAACCATTAGGTTGCTCAATATAAACTTCCTCGTCAAGATCCCCATTCAAAAATGCACATTTAACATCCATCTAATAAACCTTGTTATTTTTATAAGCAGCATAGGCAAGAAATAATCTTACAGCTTCAATCCTAGCTTGCGGTGCAAAAGTCTCTCCATAATCAATTCCTTCCTTCTGAGAATATCCTTTACAAACCAATCTAGCCTTATTCCTTATAACTTGACCATCCTCATTCAACTTATTCCTAAAAACCCATTTAGTTCCAACAACATTTTTATTTTTAGGTCGAGAACCAAGGTCCATGTGTTATTTTTCTCAATCTGATCTAATTCTTCTTCCATGGATTTCAACCAATATTCATCTTTACATGCCTCAATTACTGGTACAGGTTCAACTTATGAAATTAAACATACCTCATTAGTTGCCAGTCTTCTTCTTGTCATCACTCCATTGCTCTTATCCCCAATGATCTGATCTTCTGAATGATTAAATCTCACATACCTGGGAGTCTTTTGATTTTTTGTTCCTCTTCCCTGTTCTTCAGTTACTATAGAATTCTTTGATACTCCTGGAGTAGCTGGTTCAACACTCTGTTCTAGTAAAGGTGCTACCGGTTCAGATAGAATCTCTTGTTATAACATCTATATGCTTTTCTTTCATTAGAATAACCAAGAAATATGCCTTCATCACATCTAGGATCAAATTTCCCAATGATTTAATCTCTCCTGATATAACATTTACTTCCAAAAATTCTGAAATACTTAACTATAGGTGTATTTCCAAACCATAATTCATAAGGTGTCTTACCGGTTTCTCCTTTGATATGTACTTTGTTGAATATATAAACTGCTATGCTCACTACTTCTCTCTAGTAGATATGAGGTAGACTAGCTTCCATCATCATTGTTCTAGCAGCATCCAAGATAGTTTTGTTCTTCCTTTCCACAACTCCATTCTGCTGAGGTGTCCGAAGAGCAAAAAGTTGTCTTCTTATACCATGCTTCTCACAAAATTTATTAAACTCACCGGATGTGAATTCTCCACCATGATCTGATCTGAAACATTTAATCTTCAATCCTGTCTCAGTTTCCACTTTAGCCTTAAAGATTTTAAACTTTTCAAATGCTTCACATTTTTCTTTTAGAAAAGTAACCCACATCATTCTAGAATAATCATCAATGATTAGCATGAAATATCTATCATCTTGAAAACTTTTAACTCTAGTAGGGCCACATAAATCAATATGAATAAGATCAAGAACACCATTTGATTTATCTTGTATACTCCTAAAAGATGTTTTGACCTATTTACCCATTTGCCATTCTTTACATACCAGAGTATAGGGCTTCATAATCTTAGGTATATCCCTAACTGCCTTAGTTGAACTGATCTTCACAATGCAATCAAAATTCACATGACACGTAATTTTATGCCATAGACAACTCTCATCAATCTGTGTAGTCAAACATGTTTTCTCACCGGCATTCAAATGAAATATATTACCTTTTGTCTGTGTACCAGTTGCAATGTCCAAACCAAATCTGTTAATGATTTTGCATTTTCCATCCTTGAACTGTAATTGAAATCCCTTATCTACCAATTGTCCTACACTCAAAAGATTATGCCTTAAACCTTCAACATAATAAACATTGTCAGTATTGTTCTTACCATCTAATGATATAGTTCCTTTTCCTTTGATCATACATGCTTTGTCATCTTCAAATCTAACTAGACCACTATCAAATTCTTGCAAAGACAGAAAATTCCCTTTGTCTCCAGTCATATGATGTGAACAACCACTGTCAATTACCCATTCATCTTTGTCTTCAATTTTAGTAGCAAGTGTCTTTCTTCAGGTACATTCTCTTCCAGTGTTGGATCATCTTCCTTGATAGCCAGGAACACTCATTCCTTCCCATTGCCGGAACCACTAGCAGAGTCTTCTATTGGTTCATCATTAGAATCAGTAATGTCTTCCTCATATGCTATGTAGCATGATTTATCTTTGTTTTCTTGTATTTATACTTGTTTAGATATCTAGGGTTAGGCTTAAATGATCTTCTAACTCTTTCCTCAAATGTTGAATTCCTTTCAAGAAATCTAGATGCAAAATACCAATCTTATTACATGCAAAGCATTTCAAAGGTGTTTTTCCTTCATACTTACTTCCTACAGGTCCTTTAGGTACTCTTCTAGCAAATAGTGCTTTAAGTTGTTCAAATTCATCATCTTCTCTCTTCATATCTTCCAATTCCTTTGTATATAAAGTTTTCCAATCTTTCTTATTGGTTGTAGATGTAGATGCATGAAAAGAAGGTTCAGTCTTCACAACTCCAGAAGGTCCAAATTATTCAAGCTCAAAAGTAGATAGTTTTCCAACCAAAGTATCTTTGTTGACAGATGTATTAGCCATTGTTCTCAACTCATTAATAGTAGTAGCCTTCATTTTTTAAGCTGGTTGTAGGGCTCTCGAGACTTTAGAAATAATTTCATCTTCGCTCAGAGTTCCACCACAACATTGAATTCCCATAACAATCTCATTTACCCTTTCCATGAATGCAGTAATACTTTCATCTTCTTCCATCTTCAGGTCTCACCCAGTAACCATCAAGTTTAGAAATCTTCACTGTAGGGTCACCTTCATTAAGAGTCTCCAACTTATCCCATATAGCCTTTCTAGATTATTTGTCGGTTAATCCCATTATTTGCTGGTTAGAAAGTGCACACAAGAGGGCTTCTCTTGATCTACAATCATTCTCAAGCTCCTTGTCTAGGTTTTCCAGAGGAGGATTGCCAGATCCCAGATTATAAGGTGTGACACCATTCTGTATGATCTCCCAAATCTCCTTGCCAAGACATCTCAAATGAGTTTCCATCTAAATATTCCATACTGTATAATTTGTTCCATCAAGCCTCGAAATATCCCTTCGAAAGATAGCTCCAGAAGAACTTGATGAACTTGAACTGTTAGTCGCCATAGGATCTTCCTCAAGCGGTTAAGCTTTTTGCAGATTGGACCAAAGCTCTGATACCAATTGTTAGACAATTCAAATAATAGGAAGACAACTGAGAGGGGGGGGGGGTGAATCAGTTGTCACCGATTACCAAAACCATTAGCAATTTAAACATTAATACCAAAATCCAAAATATTAATACCGAAATAGTAGTTAAACCAATTAAGCATAAACAATAATCACAGAATAAAAGCCATCCACATAACACCAAGATTTGTATGTGGAAAACCCGATAAAGGGAAAAACCACAGTGGGAAGCCTACCCACAATCAGATAATACTTCTGCAGTAAGTATGTGAATTAAAATTGAGGGTCCTATGCTTGCAAGAAGGCCAACAACCTAGAGTGCACTACTCATCACAAAATGAGCCTCACTGACTACATAGAAATCCAGACTACAATCCTGAGAAGTGTTGAACTGCAAAAGATAGCATCTCCTATGCCTGAGTACAGTTCCAGTTAAGCTCATTATCGAAGGAATAAATCCTCTTACATAAACCCAATTCAATCTCTAATGATTGACCAACTCCTTTTCCTAAATGATATTCACATATTACATTCCTTGAACATGACCTCTAACATAACCATGATGATCTACAATGAGATCTTACATCTATATATACAAACCCTCAACCATAAACAATCAAGTCAACCACCAGACAATAAACCAATTACATAATTACAAACCATGTCGGCCTTAGACCAAACAAATAATATCCAACATATAATACATTCCCAAAAACACATTGAGAGGTCCAATCCACACGTTACATTAAAGTCAGTCCATAACCTAGATCAACCGAGACCCAATATAGGTCCACACACTATAGCAATGATCTCCATTTGTCAAGTCTCAAACATGATCACCAACAACATCCTGAAACTCTACCAGAAGCTACACCAACACCACTTATGCAATTCATCAAAGATCTTCACCAAAATCTCTATCGGTGAAACTCTTGCCAGAACTAGAAACTAAGCTTCTAGGCAAGCAGGATAGCATCCGATCACCAAACCAAAAGCAACTGACCAAATATGAGCGTGAGTATCATGAATAAGCCAATTCTATCACCAAACTATACTGGAGCCTACCGGATCATACCAAATCCAGATCAACTAGAAACTACTCAATCTACTGGGACCAGAAAGGTGTCAGTAAAGCATCCAAACAACTAGTATTGGCATCAATGACAAAACATCAATGCAATACATAATCAATTCCACCAAATGGCCAACAATCTCCCGCTTTGGCATTGATGGCAACACTAGATGTGAAAAACATCTAAGTACCAAGAAATGCCAAACAAGTCTCCCCAAATGGAAGACAACCAACAATCTCCTGCACAACTCTGAATGATAATATCTCTCCCTTTATGTTTCTTATTCATATCTCTCCCCCTATGACTTTTTCTTTTTCTTTCTTTTTCTTTTTCACATCAATATCTCCCCCCCTTTGACATCAATGCCAAAAATCTGACAAAAATATCAAAGCAAAAACATAAACTACTAAATCACAAAGCTGAGTACTCCCCCTGAGCAGTAGCATCCCACATTAGTGCCAGAATGAATAGTATCTTTGATAATGCATGCCAGACTGATTCCAAACCACATCAATCAAGTCTCTACTGGAGGGGCAGAAACTCCAAATATGTCTCTCAGGTACTCAAATGATTCCTTTCGCAAATGTTTAGTTAATCCCTCACAAGAAGGCATGAACAAAATACCCGATGGAAAGTGGCACTACCACCCGACCATGTGTCCCAAAAAGGAACCACCCCTCCATGCTAGGAGATAGTAATAAGGCCCTCAAGCAAACCACAAAAACACATCACATGGTCTAACATGTACATAAGGTACTCACATAATGCATAAGCATACAAATAAGACTCTCACAAGAGTGCTCCAAGTAAATCCAACACATGACTACACACTAATGAACATAAGGGAAGTGTGTCATCACATAGCTAGTATGGGTAATCCTGGCAAGCCTCTCTCGTACCCCCGACCGCCATCCTGGATAATCCTGGTAGCCTCTCTCGTACCCCCGGCCCCCATCCATGACTCATGCGGACCCAACAAACCTTTCGTGACAACAAGGTAGTTGGTTTTCCATTCCACACCTTCCCACTGCATCACGAGTCTGAACTAGCACTCAACCATGAGTGGGACACAATTAATCTTGATTAATGTTTGAAACCAAACCCTAGTAATTAAGTTATCACTTATTACTCAACTTCTAAGGGGTTATCCTGGCAGCCACCTTGGGCCCCGACCCCCACTTAGAAGTCACTTTTCCTTATGACACTACACAACCTCCAAAGAACCCCAAGGCAAATCACCAAAGCCAACTAACACAAGGAGTTCAAAAACAAAAATGAAGAACAACTTGGTTATACAAAGCTTCTCCCAAGGTTAAACCAACTAGAGGTGTGAAACGTACAATGGGTCTATTCACAAGACAATACCAAAACCAAAATAAAGCAAGTACGACCACAATCAACACTCAACCAAATCAACTTGCATGATCGACTTACATTCAACAACATGCCATCATGACACGAGAATGACTCTTTCAAATAAACACCAAGAATCCACCAATTAGAGGAAATACTCAAAAAGAAACACTTGCACTCTAAACACATCCATGTTAAGGAATCATAGCGATCACTCAAAACATAATTAAAAGCTAACATTATCTAATTGCAGCTCTTTCAATAACTGACTCTTTCACTTAAGAAAATCCACAATAGGGAATAATGCATAAAAAAAGGATAGAAGTAAACATACACCCAAATAAACTTGCTCAATACTTGATTTAAACCCATACACCCTTTATAAGAGTAAAAGAACTCGTAAGCTAAATAAGCAATTATTTAAAAAAATATAAATTTTTTTCCAATTAAAGCTAATTTGGCTATAAACAATTTTCCATTTGCCTTCAAATTTCTAACTAATAAAAATAACAATTAAATACCTATGCAGCCTAAAATCATTATTTAAATCAAATAAACCTTTCCAATCAAAATCATATCGACTAACATAATTGATGACTATCATATAGCCTTTATTTTCACAAAATAAATTACAATTATATCCAATCAATCTTTAACATTTATTTCGCAAAGTTGATTCCAAATATACATAATACACACACACACACACATATATATATTATTCTTTTCGAAATCTGAAAATCCTTTTAAAAAATAGAATCCCACCAATTCACAAATTCCATTTAAAACAATATACAAATGTATATACATACATATATACATAGACGTGTGTATATATATATATGTGTGTGTGTGTGTGTGTGTGTACATATATATATGTATGTACATATATATATGTGTGTGTGTGTGTGTGTGTATATTATGTATGTATATGTATGTATGTATATATATATGTATGTATGTATGTACATATATATACATTTTTATACATATATACATATACATATACATGTATATACATACATACATATACATATATACATATATATATATATATACATACATATATATGTGTGTGTGTACATATATATACATACGTATATACATATATATACATACAAATATATACATACATATATATACATATATATACATATATATATATATATACAACTTTATACATATATCCATATATAATTATAAATATACATATATATATATATATACATACATATATACATATATATACATACATATACATATATACATATACATACATATATACATATACATAGTCATGGTGAGGGGACACCATAGTCATGGTGCCCTCTCCCCACGGTTGTGGGTAGAGAGACACCATGGCAGTGGTGCCCTCTCTCCACATCGTGGGGAATGGGCTCCACGACCCTCCCCACAATTCATTTTTTTTATAATTTTTTAAAAATAATTTCTCTTCTCTGTAAAATACAGCGGAGACATATTATATATATTTTTTATAATTTTTTTTTTTAAATTCTTTCCTCTGTGAATTTAACAGTGAATTTAGCAAAGATATAACAAATCAGACAAAGAGTTGTAACATCAAAATTCTCAAACCCATTTTAATAAATCCTCTGATCCAGCTAGTTAAAAACCACAACAACAATTCCATAAAACAATGTCTTCGTGGAAATTGTTGAAATTTGAAATCTTGTTTTCTAACTGGCCATTCAAACCAATTTTTTTTTAAACAACTCACACACAAGTTGAATTTAACAGCAAACCCCCATTTTCAAATTCACAAAACACAACACAAAAGCAGACAAGAAAGAACAACATATAACATGAAAATCAGATTTCTACATTCATTCTTTCTTCCTAATAGAGAGGAAACCAAAAAAACAAACAACTGGCAAACATACACAAATAAACAAACAGAGGTTTTCAAAATTTCAACCTTCCATAGTTTTCCTAGAAAGAAATTTAAGAAGAGCTCCCCATCCTCCCAAGATGCCAGAGCTTTCACCCAAAACCCCAATTACCAGTAGAGAGGATCAATTTTCTAGAATGAGGAAAGAATCACCCTTTTTTTTTTTAAAATCCCAAATTATAAAGCCTTTCACTCCAAAAAATCTAATTTAGGGCACAATTTCATTTTTATGAAAAATGGAAAATCTAATTTTATTTTAAAAACATTTACATGACAAGCTTAATAAAATTCTATTATTCTTTTTAAAACACCAAAAGCCATTAAATAATTTAATTACTATAAAGTAAAATTAACTTTCTTTAAAAAAAAAAAAACTCAAAACATAATATAATTTTCACTAATAATTCAACAATCACTTTAACTAATCAATTAAGAATAATCGATTATCTAATTAACCACAAAAGTGCTCTTAATTTAATTTAATAAACACAACACACATTAATTATTAATAACCCTATGGTATTAATAATTAATTACTCATTAACTAACACGAGAAGAGAATAATTAAATACACAAAACGCATAACATGCAACACTTGACTAAAACAAAATAAAGATAGAATCCACATACCAACATCAAAAAAGTGGCCTACTTGGCGATCCGATAGGGTAGACAAAAGACAGACAACACTCACAAACGAGCAAGGCTAGGGATGACATTAGGGCCTTAAAACCATCTCCTCCACTTCCATCAGGTTAATTAGGTACGCTCAGACCAATAGAGCCAGGTGGAGTCGGTACCTTGTGCCTGCAATTTCTTGCATCACCGAACCATGCATACATATATATACAAACACAGTAAACACACCGGTGAAGGAGAATCGTGACTTTCCATGTCTCACCGAAGTGAGTGACGGAAAATCATCTCCTCGCTACCCCATACACTTTCCACACAAACATGATGACATATACATAGAGAAACTCACATGTGAAATAAATGTGTTAGTCCATCATTAGTAACACATAAATAAACTTAACATTTCATCATTTATAAAATACAATGCATAAGAAGAGTTTACAACTACTTATTCCAAGAAATAGTGCCTACTCCTCAATGAGCAATAATGCATAATCATATTCACCAATCACACTCTGAAGCATCATACCAGAATAAAAACATCACAATCAAAATGAATCAACCATCCACATAAGCCTCTGAAAACTCAACCATGGTTAATGAGGTCAAAAAGAGTCTGATTAGGGTAGGGGTACTACATCTCTTGTATATTTTATCCTTGGATTTGGTAGAAGTGATGCCATTGCATTACTAATTCCTGGTCATGGAAAATAGGATTAAATTGATTCCTTAACATATGTTTGAATTCATCTCACTTCTAAATGATGTAACTATATAATGATATTACAAGGAAAACACAGAGCTTTCTTGCCATGTTATTGCATTATATACAAGTTTGAAGAATGAAAATAATATTTGTTAGTGTGGAGTGAGATTAAAAAGACTAAAATATTTCTCCACTATAAAAATCTATTGGTCTAGCTTATTAACCTCACCATTTCATATGGTTGATTACCAATTTTACCTTCAACTTTAAATAAGATATCCTTTGATAAATCTTCGCATGCTAGCTTACACTTGTTTGCATTTACTTTTAATATTCATGAGGTTTGTACATATTTGTTATAATCGTTGGAGAAAATAGAAAGGATTTTAGTTGCTCTAGTTTTTCCTCATAATACTAGAAATTATTGCTATAACATTTTCAATCCTTTAGAAACTCAACTTACCACCTTCTTATTCCCTTAGTTGTTGGCATTGTGTTGTGATTGATGTCAACCGGTATAGTAGGAAAATTGATATGAGAGGATTGTTGATACGTTGTCATTGATGTCAACTGACATTGCGGTGTCTTTGGTGTTCACCGATATAGCTATCAGTGTTATATACTGGTAGAGTGGACAATTGATACTGAACAAGCTTGGGAGAGAAGAGACCGGTGAGTGATATGAACCGGCAAGCTTGTAACCTGTAAAGTTTGTTGCACTATAGAACAATGAAGAGCCTACATGTCACCGATATGCTAGGATGTGTCTGTTATGTCCCAGAGACAACTGAGAGGGGGGGGGTGAATCAGTTGTCTAACAAATTCAAACAAAAAACAATTAAACCAACTTAAGGCTTAATACCAGTAAACCAGTCTAATATGCCAATAGACAGTTTTAGCAGTTAATTGCAATACCGGTTAGGATTAATGCATGAAACAAAAAGACAAAGTCATCCACAACACATAACACCAATATTTGTACGTGGAAACCTTGTAAAGGGAAAAACCATGGTGGGAAACCTTACCCATAATTAGATGATACTAGTGCAGATAGTAAGTGTATACAAATGGGGTCTGCACATGCAGAAAGGCCAAGCGCCTAGAGCTCACTGCTCAAACACAAAATGGGAGTCACACTGGCTACAATTGGATGGTTAAATCTAATAAGAATGTACTGCTCAAAATAGCATCTTCATATGCTCGATTCAGTATCGGTGTAGTTATGATTGTCTTCACAAAAACCCTCCTTCAACTTTAAATGGTGTATGCATGTATAGCTCTTCTTATTCTCGCATATACCTTCACACAATCCTTTTTTGCATTCCACATTCGATCTTACAAATAGGATCTTACATTTATACCATACCCTAAGACCAATTTTAGTAGGTTGGCTCTAAAGGATAATACAATAAAATTATTTTACAAATAAATTAATACCTGAAGCAATAACCGATTCACCATGTCGGCTTAATGCATTTACAACAATAATAAGTCATCTTCATAGTGTGCCATGCTGATCTGGAAAAGATAAACCTGTTGGTGTATAACCTAGACCTATTTGCCGGTAATAGCAAATATGCAAATATGAATAAATATGCCAATTAACAAAACTGCAAGACAAGGTGTCCACACAATGTCTTCAACATAACCAAGTGTTTTCCATGCCCTTCCAAGTGTCAGTGATCATTATATCCTATCGGTGTACCAGATACCGGTGACTGTGCATAAGTCACTTGCTTGCCAGTGAATGTTGCTAATTCTCCAAAGTGCCAAAGTTGATAAGTGTTTAGTAGGTGTTGACATCAATGACAAAACCATACCAAAATACCAACAATCTCCCCCTTTGGCATTGATGGCAACACACGATGGAAAAACCATCAAAGTGCCAAAATAGAAATGCCAAATACCAAAAACCAACAATCTCCCAAAAAAGAGATCATAACCAGAAATCAAAATATAGATACAGAGAGTAATAATCTCTCCCAAATAACAATCTCTCCCCCTAGGAGCAACATGTGTTTTCCTTGTGTTTTTCCATACCAATCTCTCCCCCTTTGACATCAAATGCCAAAGTTATTACCAAGCCAAGTTCATATACAAAATACCAATCAATTTAGTATACCAACTACTCCCCCTGAGAAGTAGCTTCCTCATCAAAGCTGGAGTAAAAGATTTCTCTGTTAATTCTGCCGATTGATGACAAACATCAACTTCCTAAGTCTCTACCGGTGGGGGTATGACCCCAAGCTGGTCTCTATATTCAAAAGTCTCCTTAGGCAGAGGTTTAGTGAAGATATCTACAATCTTCTCTTTAGTATTCACATAAACCAGTTTTATCTCTTTTGCTTCAACATTTTCCCTTAGAAAATTTCGTTTGATAGAAATATGTTTGGTTTTAGAATGTAATATCTGATTCTTAGATATATCAATTGCTGCAGTGTTATCACTATAGATATTAATAGGTTCCTTGCATTTTACCTCTATGTCTTTCAACATTTGCTTAAGCCATAATACCTGTGTATAGTTAGTTGCTGCTGCAACATATTCTGATTCTGCTGTTGATAAAGATGTACAACTTTGTTTCTTACTCAACCAAGAAACTAGTCTTTTTCCAAGAAAGAATGCATCGCCGATGGTGCTTTTTCTATCATCCACATCTCCTGCCCAATTTGCATCTGTGTATGCACATAATTCAAAGTTTTCATCTCTAGGATACCATAATCCAAGATTTATAGTGCCTTGTAAGTACTGGAAAATATTTTTTACTGTTGATTCATGATTTTCTCCAGGATTACTCTAAAATCTTGAAACAATGCATACTGCATTCATAATATCAGGTCTGGTTTGTGTCAAAATACAGTAAACCTCCTATCATAGATTTGTATCTAGTTAGATTAGCAGGTGTAGATTCATCCCTTAGTGATAGTTTGTCATTTGTAGTCATAGGTGTTCTTACTGGTTTAGAGTTCTCCATCCCAAATTTCTTTAGTAACTCTTTTAAGTACCTGGATTGACTCAAGAATATACCTTTGTCAGTCTGTGAAATCTACAATCCTAAGAAGAATTTTATTTCTCCAATCATAGACATTTCAAATTCTTGTTGCATTTTAATAGAAAAGTATTTACACAATCCATTTTCTCCTCCAAAGATTATATCATCAACAAAAACTTCTATAACCAAGATGTCATCATGCCCTTCCAAGTGTCGGTGATCATTATATCTTTCCGGTGTACGAGATACCGGTGACTGTGCATAAGTCACTTGCTTGCCGGTGAATGTTGATGATTCTCCAAAGTGCCAGAGTTGATAAGTGTTTAGTAGGTGTTGACATCAATGACAAAACCATACCAAAATACCAATAGTGTCAACTAGCAGGACTCCCACCGGATGAGGATCTTATCACAGGATAAGTGAAGGATTAACAAAGAGTGTGTTGCCTCAGTGAGAAAAGATGACATATGAAAAAGCTACTGGGACATATGTCAAGTTGAAGATGTATCCTCTCCTCTATGAAGTCACATTATTACTGGCAGGTGACATAGATCCTCCTCTACCAGTGTTTTGCAGTTGAAGTGCAACTATCTATTCTTCCCACCTGTATGTGGTAATACCTTGTTCATCCCACAACATACATGACATACATCGTGACTCTCTGGGATAAGATAGTCAGAGTATGAAAAGGTAGGTGATTGGATGTATAGACTGGATGACCAAAATGTAAGATGAGGAAGCCTCCAGAGGTTGAGATCTAAGATGTACACCAGATCAGTATGTGAAGTCAAGATGTGCTACCGGGACAAAGAAGGAAGAGTTGAGATGATGAGTTTCCCACCTTGGAAAACCAGTTGAGAGGAGAACCAGTCAAATGAATACGAGGCTCTATAGCTGCACATATGGTGTTACCAAGATGCAGATGGAGAAAGGTGTTTCCACAGATGCATAACAGTTGGAGATGGATGGCATGAAGACATTATGCACATTACCGGTATGAAAGTAGAAACATGTCAACTGGTAAACAAGGTGGTTACCAGTATACAACAAAGAGCCAAGAGGCAAAGTGGAGTGCTCCAAATCAAGAGGTAAGGTACATGACGACTTGCCATGGATATCTATTTCTAGTTAGCAAGGTTGATAACCGATAAATGTGATACATTGACAAGACAAAGAAGGTCATGGCAAGAAGTTTAACCTGTAAGGTGAGATGTACTGGTAGGGTCAAATGACTGGTAGGTATGCACTGGTTAATTGTTTGGTTGGTGATCCTGTCTGAAATGACATAGAGGTCTAAGCTAACGAATATCAACATAGGTACCACATGGAGTCGAGGTGGCAGACATGAATGAAGTAGTATATGGAGTTTTCACTGACTAGGTAGTTATAGAGTTGGTCGATATTAAATGCAGACCCCGTAAATCAAGGGATGTGCTATAGAGGTGTGCGGATCGAGGAAGGTCAAACAAAGGTGTTTGATGGGATGCACTGATTGATGTAGAGTGTCTAGGTGTAGATCAAAGTTGGTGATGCAAACCATTGAACCATTTATGGTGACTAACCAAGCACCAAGCCAACGGACTGTCCATGTTTGCTAAGTATAGAAAATGTGCTTTGGAAGAAAGGAGATATGGTGGAAATGGTTTATTTCTTGCAGGTTGTCGATCTTCATCCAGAATGAGATCTGATTGGAACCAATACTCCTCTTGATCAGAGGAAGAAACCCTAGTGCACCAATAGTTTGAAGTTGAGTTTTGGTAGGAAATCTCAGTTATAAGTATGCAAGCAGAAGAATGGATAGATTGATGCTGCTAGAAAGTGAGGTGTCAGATATAGAAGATTAAAGTGTGAGAGTGCATCAGGAGTCAATCAGCCTGAGTGTCATCAAAGATCATTGAAGTGATTGAGTGAGTGAAGATACAACCGGTGATAGGGTTTTAGAGAGGCTTAACCTATGAGGTCAAGTTAACCAGTGAACTGTCACTGTATATGATGTCCATTAGTGTGAACAGGTTGTGTGTGAGTTTCAGCAAGAAGGAAGAGAGAGGAAGGAAACACATAGTGAATGGATAAGGCAGAAACATCGTGCAAAGGAGAGCAGAAAGAGGAAGAAGAGATCAGATTGGGTAGAGACAAAGTCAAAGAAGAATCAGAAAGAGTAAACTAGAGTACCGGTGGTAGAAAGGAGTAGTGATACAAATGAGGAATTAAACCGGTAGAGAGAGATTACTTGAAGAGGTTACAGAACTCATTTGTAACTAGGATATAACTAATGTATTATTTTGATATAATGTATTGTTGTCACTGAGTTGGAGCTTGGTGTAGGGGTTAGTACTCCTTTGGGTTGGTGCCCATAAATCTATAGGGGTTGGCGCTCCTTGGGTTGGTGCCCTAAATCAGGAGGGGTGGTGCTCCTTGGGTTGGTGCCCTAAATATTAAAACCAGTGTTTTCATTGTGAGGCTAGATTGGAGCAGTAGACTCCACCAACTATTCTCACTGAGGTTTTTCCCATCTTGGGTTTTCCTCGTATATACCGAAGTCATGTGATGTGCCTTTGTATGGTTGAATTATGTTGTCTTGTTCTATCTCACCGGTATGTTTACTTAGTGTTAGATCTACTAACCGGTACCCACACACTTAGGATTAAAAGGTTAAAGCTTAGAAACCACTAATTCACCCCCCCTTCTCATTGGCATCTTGTGTTCAACAATTTATATCAATTCTTAGGTTACCAGTTGATAAGATTTCTCCATCTTGGGTAGATTTTTGTATTTGAACACAATGGTTTGTTTTGTGTCAACCCCTACTTTGATGTTTGATGGTTCAAACTTTTCTTTTTGGAGTTGTAGGATGGAAGTCTACCTATCCTCCCTTGGGTTGGTGCCCTAAATATTAAAACCAGTGTTTTCATTGTGAGGCTGGATTGGAGCAGTAGACTCCACCAGCTATTCTCACTGAGGTTTTTCCCATCTTGGGTTTTCCTCGTATATACCAAAGTCATGTGATGTGCCTTTGTATGGTTGAATTGTGTTGTCTTGTTCTATCTCACCAGTATGTTTACTTAGTGTTAGATCTACTAACCGGTACCCACAGACTTAGGATTAAAAGGTTAAAGCTTAGAAACCACTAATTCACCCCCCCTTCTCATTGGCATCTTGTGTTCAACAATTTATATCAATTCTTAGGTTACCGGTTGATAAGATTTCTCCATCTTGGGTAGATTTTTGTATTTGAACACAATGGTTTGTTTTGTGTCAACCCCTACTTCGATGTTTGATGGTTCAAACTTTTCTTTTTGGAGTTGTAGGATGGAATTCTACCTGTCCTCCCTTGGGTTTGATGTATGGATGTCAGTAATAAATGGCTTCCCTAGTAAAGTTAGTCCTCCCACCGATTCAGATGCAGAAAGAAGACGCTGATGTAATGATGTAGCAATCAAGGCTATACTCTGTGGGTTATCCGGTGATGTTTCTTCACAGGTGGACAAATGCAGGTTAGCAAAGAGTTTTGGGACAGATTGAAGAAGCTCTATGAAAATGAGCCTACCACTGCAAAACTGGCTTGTGAGAGAAAGAAGAACAATAGAGAAAGCACATGTGTAGATGATAAAGGAAGATCAATCAACAGCTGCAACAATGATGATGATGAGGAAACTCCTCTCTTCAGGTCCCAAGAATCAGAAAATGAGAGGCACACATCTGAAAGTGATCATGCAGATGAATCCCATGAGCAAGATGTGTTTGGGAGTGATAGTGAAGATTAAGTCAAGGTAGCTTTAGAAGGAGAACTTGTAAGTGCACTCGAGGAGCTTAGTAGAGTGAGAAATGAATACAAGTTATTCAAGAATGTTTCTATTGTGGAACAAAACCGGTTGATCAAATGCGTTGAAGAATCTAAGAAATGTATCTAAGAGTTGAGGACTCAACAAAAAGACACCAAGTAATGCAGGTGTAAAGATCTAGCATCTGAGCTAGAGGCAAAGGATAAAGCTTATCAGCAGCTAGAAGGAGAAATGGAGAATCTTTGAAATGACCTTGAGAAATGTCAGGATGAGCTCAAGGTAAGAATCAGGTTTGATGGTAGCAGTGATGTCGTAGATAAAATGTTGAAGAATCAAAAAAATTCTAAGGATACCAGTGGATTAGGATGTGGTACCGGTGAATTCTCTACAAGCAAGGAGACCTCCCACAAAGATATTCAATTTGTCTCCTCAAATGGAAATGGCAAGGGTCGGACCTTTAAAGTTAAAAATTCTCCAAGGAAGAAGATTGACCTGACTACAACCGGTGAAGAGATGATGAGGATGAAGACTAGTGATGCAAGGAGGAACAATGCATATTCAAAAGGAAAAGGGAAGCTGAAAGAAGATAGCATCACTGATAGAAAGATGAAGAGAAGAAAATTCACAAGATCTTTCACGGGTAGAAGACAAAGGAATGTTGTTACCCCCAAGTCAAGACAAGTGTGGAAGAGAAAGGGATTAGATGGAAGAACTACAGAAAGTAGACAACCCAGGATCCATCCTCAGAGAAGCACAAATGGAGATGACAAACTGGTAGGATTACCTCATGTTTGGCAAAACAAATTTGTAAGTAATAATTCCTCCTTCTCCGGTTACTGCTTTACATGTAATGGATATGGCCATAGAGCAAAAGAATGTAGAAAGGGATCTAGGAGAAACAATTTAGGCTGCCATAGATATCTTGCATATGGGCACAAAGTTTCAAAGAGTAGAAACATGCATATCCCCTCTCTTGGTTATGCAAATGCTATATGTTATCATTGCAATGTTTTTGGCCATAAAAGTCATGAGTGCAGGATAAAAATTTTTTAGTCATATGGCAGCTGGTATAACTGTCATGATCAATACATAAGAGATGACAGAACGTGTAGGAAACAAAGTCCTACATGGAACAAAAGGAGAAGTATTCCTGTACAATCAAGGAATCCATGGACACTAGTAGCTAGCCACAATGGCATGATCAGAAGAAGAGGGGTAGACCGGTTTGATAGAAGTTCCTCCATTCACTCATTTGGCATGGGTGCTACATGCTATTACAGTAATATTTGTAGAGCAAGGAAAATGAGTAGAAGAAGGTCAATAATGCTCCAAGGACTACTAATGAGAGAATAAAATAAATTAGTAAGATATGGAGGAAGAAGGAAGAGAACATGACCATGGACCGACACTATGCATTCAATGCACAAGTGGTTTATCCTAAGTCTTAAAGGAGATGTAGGATTAAGGAGGAGCTACTTATTGATTTGATCATTCACCCCCATTCTTGATAAGGACAAAGGAGAAGACAGGTTGCTACCAGTAAGAAGAAAGAAGATGAGATGGCATTGTGTCTAGATTGTTGCCTTGGTTACACATCTACAGATGAGAGATGGAATACTTCTGCATGTACCAATAGGATGGTTAAATTGCAATTAGGATTAGAGACACTTGACACAAAAAGACAGAGGCTAATGGACAAGGTGTCTTGGTAGAAATATTGAACTGGTAGAATAAACCAGTATGTGCAGTCTATTACCAGTATGATTGTTAACTGGTATTGAAAAATAAGTAAGTCAATGTGTTTTGGTAGTGTTGCAGTGGCTCCTGTGGCCTGGTTTGTTGGTGTTGTGTCTAGGAAACATTGAATATGTCACCAAAAGATAAGTGTTGGACCAGTAGACAACCTTGTGTGCATGCATCCTTATGTGTCAACCGGTTGGATAAGTGACATGATGTTGATGAGGGTTGGTATTGTGGTCATGGAAGAGGATGTCATAGGATCGTGGTGGAAATCTTGGAATTGAAAGACCATCTGTAGAGCACTTATGCTCACTTCCACTAGTACAAGGTGCAGATTGGTGGTGCGGTGAGCATGGACTGATTTAGGACCTGAAAGAAAAATGAAGATCAGAGATTTGTGGTTAAGGGGGAGTTCATAGTCATATCTTATGATTGGTATCTAATACACTCAACGCATGAGGAGATTAAGTGTCATTATTTCTGCACCATACACTGGTATATAGGGAGATGTGATCAAATAACAAGAGTCACCTGCACAGGGAGAGAATATGTCAAACTGGTACCTGATTGCCACCAAAAATGTCTTAGAGCAACCCCTTCAAAGGAATAATATATCATTGGTATCTATTGGCAAAACTCATAGTATAATCACATTTTATTCTTAAAAACAATTGATATTAGATGGGGAAGATGCAGTCTGACTGGCACAGCATAGTGGTCAAAAGGGAACATGCAACCAGTAGAAAAGGGGGAGTGAGAGCTTGTAGTATACCGGATGTCAAGACCCTTTGCCATTGTTGTCAAAGGGGGACAAAGAATCTATAGTATACCGGATACTACATGTGTTGACATCAATGCAAAAGGGGGACATTGTTGGCATTGTGTTGTCATTGATGTCAACCAGTATAGCATGTTACCGGTATAGCAGGACAACTGGTATGAGAGGATTTTTGATATGTTGTCATTAATGTCAACCAGAGTTGTGGTGTCTTTGGTGTTCATCGGTATATTTGTCAGTGTTATCAACTGGTAGAGTGGACAATTGATACTGAACAAGCTTGGGAGAGAAGAGATCGGTGAGTGATATGAACCGACAAGCTTGTGATCGGTAAAGTTTGTTGTAGTATGGAACAATGAAGAGCCTGTAGGTCACCAATATGCTAGTATGTGTCAACTAGCAAGACTCCCACTGGATGAGGATCTTATCATAAGATAAGTGAAGTATTGATAGAGAGTGTGTTGCCTCAGTGAGCAAAGATGACATATGAAAAAGCTACTAGGATGTATCTCAAGTTGAAGATGTATCCTCTCCTCCATGAAGTCACATTATTACTAGCAGGTGACATAGATCCTCCTCTACCAGTGTTTGGTAGTTGAAGTGCAATTGTCTAATCTTCCCACTTGTATGTGGTAATACCTTTCTTATCCCACAACATACATAACATACATCATGACTTTCAGGATAAGATAGTCAGAGTAAGAAAAGGTAGGTGATTGGATGCATAGACTGGATGACCAAAGTGGAAGATGAGGAAGCCTCGAGAGGTTGAGATATGAGATGTACACCGGATCAGCCTGTGGAGTCAAGATGTGCTACCAGGACAAAGAAGGAAGAGTTGAGATGATGAGTTTTCCACCTTGGCAAACCGATTGAGAGGAGAACTGGTCAAATGAAGATGAGACTTTGAAACTACACACAAGGTGTTACCAAGATGCAGATGGAGAAAGGTGTTGCCACAGATGCATAATAGTTGGAGATGGATGGCATGAAGACATTATGCACATTATCAGTATGAAAGAAGAAACATGTCAACCGATAAACAAGGTGGTTACTGGTATACAACAAAGAGATAAGAGGAAAAGTGGAGTGCTCCAAATCAAGTGGTAAGGTACATGACAAATCACCATGGATATCTACTACTAGTTAGTGAGGTTGATGACTGGTAAATGTGATACACCGACAAGACAAAGAAGGTGATGGCAAGAAGGTCAGCCTGTAAGGTGAGATGTATCGATGGGGTTAGATGACTGGTAGGTATGCACCGGTTAAGTGTTTGGTCAGTGATCCTATCTGAACTGACATAGAGGTCTAAGCTGACAAATACCGACAAAGGTGCTACGTGGAGTTTAGGTGGCAGACATGCATGAAGCGGTAGATGGAGTGTGCACCGACGAGGTAGTTATAGAGTCAATCGATATTAAATGCAGACCTTGTAGATCAAGGGATGTGTTGTAGAGGTATGCGACTCGAGGAAGGTCGAACAGAGGTCATAGATGGGATGCACTAATCGATGCAGAGTGTCCAGGTGCAGATCAAAGTTGGTGATGCAAACCGTTGAACCATTTATGGTGATTGACCAAGTGCTAAGCCAACGGACTATCCATGTTTGCTAAGTATAGCAAACTTGATTTGGAAGAAAGGAGATATGGTGGAAATGGTTGATTGATTGTAGGTTGTCAATCTTCATGCAGAATGAGATCTGGTTGGATCTGACACTCCTCATGATCAGAGGAAGAAACCCTAGTGTACCAATAGTTTGAAGTTGATTTTTGGCATGAAATCTCAGCTATAAGTATGCAGGCAAAAGACCGAATAGATTGATGCTATCATAAAGTGAGGTGTTGGATATAGAAGATGAAAGTGTGAGAGTGCATCAGGAGTCAATCAACCTGAGTGTCATCAAAGATCATTGAAGTGATTGAGTGATTGAAGATACCACTGGTGATAGGGTTCTAGAGAGGCTTAACCGGTGAGGTCAAGTTAACTAGTGAACTGTCACTCTATATGATAGTAGTGTGAATAGGTTGTGTGCGAGTTTTGGCAAGAAGGAAGAGAGAGGAAGGCAACACATAGTGAACCAGTGTAAAGTGAGAATTTGGGAAGAACCGGGACAAAGAACAAAGAAGGGTTAAACCCGTGAGCTGAGTAACCGGTGATGAAGTACATAGTATGACAAGTTAGCAAATTGATAGAGCATGAACCAATAAGGAAACAACATTGTGCAGAGGAGAGTAAAAAGAGGAAGAAGAGGTCATATTGGGTAGAGACAGAGTGGAAGAAGAATCAGAAAGAATAAAGCAAAGTATCGGTGGTAGAAAGGAGTAGTGAGACAGATGAGGAGTGAAACCAGTAGAGAGAGATTACTTGCAGAGGTTACATAACTCATTTGTAACAAGGATACAACTAATGTATTATTTTGATATAATGTATTGTTGTCATTAAGTTGGAGCTTGGTGCAAGGATTGGTGCTCCTTTGGGTTGGTTCCCATAAATTTGTAGGGGTTGGTGCCCTAAATTAGTAGGGGTGGTGCTCCTTGGGTTGGTGCCCTAAATTTTGCAACCAGTATTTTCATTGTGAGGCTAGAATGGAGCAGTAGACTCCAACAACTATTCTCATCGAGGATTTTCCCATCTTGGGTTTCCTCGTATATACTAGTGTCATGTGATGTGCCTTTGTGTGGTTGAATTGTGTTGTCTTGTTCTATCTCACCAGTATATTTACTTAGTGTTAGATCTGCTAACCGGTACCGACACACTTAGGATTAAAAAGTTAAAGTTTGGAAACCACTTATTCACCCCCCCTCTCAATGGCATCTTGTGTTCAACATTAGCATGGTTCTAATTTTCATTAGAAACATTTTGAAACCAATTTTAGATTTATAGGTTTGATATTATCACTTCCATTCAATCAAGTAGATTTGAACACATTTGAATGATCATGTGCACTAATATGAGTAAACATACACATATAACTTTTCTCTTCTCAATAGATACAAACTACTACCATTGAAATAAAAATAAGAAAAAGTAAACATTATCATAACCTACTTGAAATACTAAAAATTAAAATGAAAAAGACAAAAAAATAATTTAGACCATATAGGAGACATACACACTATTAGAAGTACGATTGTCGTTGCACCAAAAGATTGACCTATTAATGCTCGATGCAACCGCTAGACTTATAGAATACATAGGGGGTGGTTAAGCCATGTCACAAACCCGAGCATTGCATTGCATAGCATAAGGAGACCAAGGGTGTACACCTTGCAACAATCCCCCTAGTGCAAATGAGAGGATTTGAACCTATGACCTAGGCTCTTATATCACTTGTTAAATATCTCGGACAACTAAGAGGCGGGGGGGGTGGATCAGTTGTCAATTAAAATCTTTTACTTACTCCATATAAATAGATCTAATAAACTAATTCCTAATTACTTAAACATAAACATAAATAAGCATGAGAGAGCACACACATGAAACACTAGATTTTACATGGAAAACCCAAGAAGGGAAAAACCATTGAGAATGCTAATTATCAAGTATAAAACACTTGTTAGGGTGACACCGGTTAAGGTGATTTTTACAAAGGTTGGCTCACTGTCAGAATGCTCACTACTTAGATAAAATTGCTAGAAAAGGGCTCACTACCCAAAAGAATAAGAAAATAAAGAAAGAATCTATTATTGAAGCACAATTGCCATAATGCTGCAATGTTGAAAGAAACCTTTGGCTCACTACCTCCAATACCAAACAACAACACACTCACTACCACATAGCTCAACCACAACTTCACATAACCTCGCACACATTCACATAAAACAAATTTTCTTTTTATCCACTTTGTTTTATATCATTCACATTACCATCATCCTTTATTTACACTAATCTCTGAAATAAGAATTCTCCCAAGTCGGCCAAAAATAATTCACTAGAACACAATTTGAAATAGGTCAACACTAAACATTCCTGCAATGGAAAGGAATGAGAAGTGGACCATACCATAATGCACTATATTGATCAAAACAACACGTTATCCATACACCACAATCACCAAAGAAAAAACAAAAACATTCAACGTCAACCAGACCCGCAATGAACATATCTACAACCACAAATTTGGAGAACATCATCGTGTCTTGAATTAGAACAACAAAGATAAAGATATGAATAGCATAATCCAAGATATCATCATCAAACTAGAAATGCAGAGAAATGCGAAACACTGCAAATACTATCAAACACCATCATCACTAAGAACACTTTTGAAACACAACTTCTGGAGCACCAAATCATAAGAATGACATCTCAAAGCAATTTCCAACAACATACCAAAGCTTCCATGACTACAAATACAACATATTAGAAATGTGGATCACAAACCAATCATTGAAACAAAAAATCAGTATGTTGACATCAATAACAACCATATTGACACACCATCAACTTCACATTTTCAACACACACAACATATAGCTATATAAATAGTAGGGATCAACTTCATTATGTTAAGGGGTAGTATTAGAAGTCACCATTCCTTGAATAGTAGAGATCGGCGTACAAGTAATGTCGGCGCGAAGCGACTTTAGCTTCTCTATTTCGAGGAAAAATATAGTTATATAATGAAACTGCATTAAGGGTGTAATCAATACTTTCCCTTTTTGATGAACCAATTTATAAAGTTTATGTGTGCCAGCCTATTCCTCTCTTTTATTGAGCTATTGATGGCAGTTCTTGAGCATAGTGATGGTGTATCTTGGAGGATCTTTTTGCCTTGTCTTCATTAAAGGTATGTTATTTCCACATGAACTTCCAATTAGCAGGTGTTGGTAGACATGTAGGTGGACCTTAGCCATGAGTACCACTGGCTTACGACGAGTATCCTAAGAGGTACGTTGCTATGCGGGATGTGACCCGGGTGTGCCTTTTTCCATGAGGTACACTACCATGTGGGATACGTCCATTGTGTGTCTTTTCCGCTTGGAGTATTGCCATGCCATGTGACGATGTGATGCGGGGTGATGTCTAGGTGCACACTGCCATGCCATGTGGATGTGTGACTAGGATGCACCACATGATGAGCTACTACAATAGCTAGGCGATTGTTTCCTCCTTCCTCATTGGTGGCTAGATGCTAGTCACATAGTGATGTTATGTGCAATTATGATATTCTTATTTATATCTTTGCGGACCAGCAATTTATTCTATTTGATTTTTAAGGTTAGCCATGATCTTGTGATCTTTTACTTACTTGATTTGGTGTTGCAATTATGGATTTTTCTTGCCTTGTTGTTGGAATTGATGATTTATTATCTTTATTCATTTGTATTTGGTGGCTAAACTAGTTTATCTTTATTGTTTCCATATGTTGTTCTTGTGTTGAAATGTGAATTCCTCTCCAAGGAAGTATGAGTGTATACAAGGAAGTAGACATAGGGAACCTTGAAGATGGGGGTATTTGAGGCTGTGATACAGCTAGGATCCACTACCTACCTATGTGTGGTGACTATCTCTTGGAGGCTAACCACCTTACACAACAAGGGATGTTCACAAGGGTCTTGTATGGTAGGTAGCACCGCTATGGTGTGCCCTAGCACCATCAAGCCCTTGAGTGAGGTGTTGGATATTTATGATCATGTTATTTTTTTTTGGGACCAGGCATAGAGATGTTGATCATGCATATTATCTATGACTGAGCATTAGACATGCTCACATGTGGCCTTTTGAGTTGTACATTCGAGTTATGTGGATAGATATTATGTGTAATCATGGAGTAAAATGTGTTATCTTGTCACTATGTTATGGGACATAGTCATTGGAAAGGCTTTTATATACCTGGCAAGTGTAAACAATTGAGCTATATATGTTGCTCTTATTTCATGAAAGTTAACTTGGTTTTAGAACTTGAAATTTGGAACTAGTTATATGCGATAAAATTTTATGAAGAGGATGGATTGGTAAAAGAAATTGATCATGATGGAATTATTTCTTGTCATATTTGGTAGATGAGTATGGTAATTGTTGTTTACCTCTTTTAATGCTTTAATTTGGTGTGATGAAAGGAAGAAAATTCTTGTTTCACTGCTATGGTTATAGATAGTTCCTAGAATGTTATAAGAAATGTATGAGTTTGGATGTATTTTACCATTGGATAATGGCATTCATAGAGAATTTAGCAAAATTTCGTTTACTCGTGAAAATATTCATATGTGCAATTTGATATTTGTTAAATGAGTTTCAGGGCTAATGCGTGCTGCATGTTTTCCGTCTAGCCTTATGACTTCCAGGAGTAAGTCGGAACCTAGGGGGAGAGGATGTAGTACCCCTTCCCTAATCAGAGTTTAAAAACCGGTCTGACCTTGGTTGATTTACTATGATGAAATGTTATAGTCAGATATTATGATTATTGTGGGTACTTGTAAATGTGCTTTTGCATCGATTCTTATGTAAGTTTATTTGTTCTTCTGATTCATGTTATTAATCTCAGGCTAACACTTTCATTATATATTCATGTATGCATGTGTGGTTCATGATTGCAGGGGATTGCAGGTATAGTACCACATAGGTATGAGGTTCATCTCCACCTAGATTCATAGGTTCGAGTGTAGCTCTTTGGTCCTAAGAGATTGGATTAGGTAGTTGTAAAACCCTCATCTACCTTAGTCGTGCTCAAGTGAGCATCGTCAGTCATCCATCAGTTTTCCCTTTGGTTGGGTATGTGGGTCGTGTATCTGGTTGGCTTTCTTGGGTTGCATGTTTTGTGTGTGGTATAATTGAGTATTAAATTCCAAGTATTTAATTTGATTAAATGTGTTCTTTTACGCATTAGTAAATGAAGGGGCTAAATTAAATAGGATGCCTTTGTGTGATTAATCATTAATTAGAATTGCTCTATTCATGTTTGTAGCAAGTTCGATTAAATGGTTAATTTTAAATGATGAATTTATTCAGTATATGAATTTTGAAAGGAAAGGATTAAATTTTATTCGAAAATAGAAGTATTTTACCCTCTTCGGTATTTTGAAATAGAAATGTTAGTTTTAATTAAATCAAGAAAATCATTTTTAGAAGAAAAGCAAGTTTAGCATATTTGATTTGTTTGAAAAGAATGATTTTTCATTTTATTTAGAAGAAAATATTTTAAATCCAAAAATATGAATTTTGGTCAAACATTTTCCATTTAACATAGGTTTGGAAAATATTTTTCGATATTATTTTTGGGGATGAAAATTTTGGGCATTTTGGGGGGAGAAGGATTTTCTTGAGCTTGCAGGTTGGGCTCTTCCTCAAATCTTTCCAGGATTGCTGAATAAGGTAGGATTCTTGTTTATCTCTTTTGTTTCTTGGTTTAATAGTGATTGTTTGGATTTTGACGAAATCTAGTTGTGTTTGTTGAAAATTACTTATATTTTGTAGAAAATGGAAGAGTTGTAGTTAAATCACAAACTCAAACCCTCCTTGTTTTCTTTCCCAACCTCTAGATCAAATTTTGGTTGCTCAAATTGATTTTAAAATTAAAAAATGGGTTTGGTTGTTCTCAATAAAATTTTGTTTAAAACTCCATTGAATGTTTTTAGATTCAAGTTTTTATTTGGGAAATTAGTTTGTTTTGGGCAAGATTGGTGGAATGGATTGGATAAATGTGTGTAATCAATCCTATTTGCCAAATATGGTTTTTGGTTGGAAAAATTTGCCTATTCTGGGAGGTTATTCAACAAATTTTAATATTTAATAACCATGGATATTCTGGAAATTCTTTTAGTCTCAGTCTAAGACTGTGAAATAAAACTAGGGTTTTTTCCATTTTATAAGATTATAAAAAAACATATATAAAAAAAAAATTATTATTGTTGAGGTGGTTTTGGGTTTTGGAGGGCGGGGGAGCCGAGGCTCGACCCGCGCCCCCTCCCATGGATCACAGCCGTTGGAGGTCTGCATCCACAGTGTGGCTGCAGAGCTCTATGACCACAGTGTGGTCGCAGCCGCGCCCACATTGTGGATGTCGCGGTCTGCGTCCACATTATGGTCGTAGCCTCCGAAGTGAGGGAAGCCTCCACTCCCGTGTTGGGACGTGGACACCACAGTTTTCTTTGTTTTATCTATATTAATATATATATATATATATATTATATATATAGTAGTTTATAAAGTTTGGTTTATATTAAAGTTTTTAATATTAATTATGAAAAAAGTTTTAAATAGTATTTTTTAATGATTAAATTATTAATTTGTATATATTTTATTAATTGTAGATTAATATAATATATATTAGTTAATATTTAATTTGTATTTATGTTTGTAAATATACATCTTTGAAAGGGCATTACCTGATTTTTGAAAGGTTAAATTAGGTATTTGTGTTTGAGGGAAATATAAATGATTATCTATCTTAGTTTCTTTTAATGTATATTTCCATATTTTGGAAAGTGTAACTTGGTTTTGGAAAAGATAAGTTTAGATAAATTGTTTTGAACAAGTATGGAATGATGTTTTATTTTGGAAAATAAATATCATATTTTAGTGGATTAGTGTATATTTGATTATACCTTTGTATGTTCTGAATATAATTACAATTATATTAATGTGTTTATGGTTTGAAAACTCATAAGGAAGTATTTATATTATTTTATGATGCAAAATGAACTATAGTGAGTTAGTAAACCATGAGCGGTATGTACCTAGACAAGGTAGATAAATCGCAATCAAATTAGATCTTTTAGAAAACTGGATCGATTGTAATGTTTAAACGATATGGAAGAAGATTGTCTTTTCCAATATATGTCTATGCATGTTTAATTTTTTGTATTCGCATTTTCTTAAGAAATGGCAAGTACTTGATTGTGAATGTTGGATATTGTCGCATTGTAATGCCCCACCAGGAAACCCCGAAGGGATTAAGCCAAAACACAAGAATAGAGTGCAATAAATTTTTTTTAAAGATAAACACAACATTAAGATACAACGAGATATCAAAATTCAGATTACATAGCAAAAGACATCAACTAACACCTATAGAGTTTCCAAACATGATTACTTAATTACATATTTAACTTAACTCACACTAATAAATCCAATAAGCTAGTTATCTTAAAATGAGATAATTCTTAAACAAGGATAATTTCTTTTAGATAGATGAAAACATAAATCACAAAATAAGGTTCATCCATTAAGATTTATCTATACCCTTCATTCATACTTTTCATTAAAATTTAAGCCATGCATCTAATATTCTAACACAAGAATTTCATCATAATTAATGAGATCTTTCCATGCATACTTAATTTCCTTAACAACAACTGAATATATTCCATTATACTAAGCTACATTCATTCATGATCCAATTTACTGCATCTAAGAGAGGACTACATACATGAATATAAAATTAAGTTCATCTTATCCACTTATACATTCTATTACAATGTCATTCATACATGCTAACACTAAACATGAAACAAAAGAATAAATGCATCACATAACACCAAGACAATCTCGGAGTTCACCCCTAAAGGGATACATCTCCGAGTCTGCTCAACTGCAAGACCCCTCTGATAATTAATAAAGTTAAGAATACATGAGGTTCTCATTATTTATAATCCTACCATCAAGGCGAAACATAACCAATATACAAACGACCACATCGGTCAATAAATACACAATTGATCCCTGAAAAGGAAAGGATCTAGCTAAACATAATCAAGCAAATACCAAGGTCCACTAGAGCATCCACAAAACTGAGTCATCATAACCCAAGGTCTAGCATGAAACCAGGTACTCACAAGGGTATAAACAACAGGACGACTCCACAAAAGGTGCTCATATCAAGATAATACAGCCACACACTGGCGAACGTAGGGACAAGTGTCATCACACAACCTGGTATGGTTACCATGGCAAGTCTTCATAGATTCCAGCCCCATACACTAGGTTACCCTGGCAGCCTAATCTGAACCTTCGGCCCATCCAAGCCTCATGTGGACCCACACATCCTTTCGCGAAGACAAGGATGATAGTTTGCCATTTCAGGCCTTCTCACAGCATGTCGAGTCTATGTTAGCACTCATCCCATGTGTGAGGCATAATTATCTTACTCAGATATTAACATTCTAATCTACTGTTAGGTTATCACTTGTTAGACTCACTTTCGATGGGTTACCCAGCAGCCACTTTGGGTGCGGGCCCCAATCGAAAGCCACTTTCCCATACGACACTAGACAATACTCAAGCGACCTCAAAAACCAAGGAACACACATGGTCAAGCAAATAGAGTTCAAATAGAAGGGAACATCCATCTGGTCAAACACGACTCAAAAGAGGTACACTTACTGACAGTACTCTAACCAGAGACCTGACCAACTATAGTCAACCACAAATCATCATTTGACACCCACATAAAGGATGTGACAAATACAACACCACAACAAAATAATAGTCAACTCAAGACCAAGGACAGAAACAAGTACCCAAGTCAACCATATGACAGGGTCCAATCAAACAAAGCAAGGCTTGCCATTACTTAAGCAAAAACGAATACAGAAATTAAACTCACATAGGCAATAATTGGTAAATACAATCTTTTCCCATATTGATTTAAGCATTAAATGTCGATCAAGTTTTCTAAACGATCTAAGTTAAATTGCAGTTATCTACCTTATCCAGGTACAGGTTGTTCTTGGTTTTCTAACTCTTTAAGGTTCATTTGCATTGAACATACATAAATATGCCATTATGAGTTCTTAAACCAATTTCACATGAATATAATTAAACAATCATTACCCAACTAAATATGATATTTAATTTTTAATTAAAACATCATTGTCATACTAGTTCAAAAATAATTCCTCCAAATTCATCTTTTCTAGTTACACTATACAGATTAAGGAAATATATATTTAAAGGAACCAAATATAGATAATCCATTCCCAAATTAACAAATTATTTCCTTGTGCACGTGAAGAAAAATACCAAAATTAACTATTAATTAATCTATATCTTTATTAATCCGCAATTAATAAAATATAACAAATTAATAATTAAAAACCAATATTAACAAATCAAGTATTTAATTAGAAAAATATTCATTAATAATAAAATAGAATTTGAATATTAATTAATGTATATTTTCCATTATACAAATAATTAATAACAAATTAATAATAATTTATTACTTAATGAACAATTAATCATAATTAAAAAAAACTTAATTAAAAATACATTTATTATAATATTAAATTAACTATATTTTTTTGATAAATAAAAAAAAAATATTAAAAAAAATAATTTTAAAATATACTAAAAAAAGAGGGGGGTGGCGAGGGCAGTCGGACCCTCCTCCCTCACGCGGGGGTTGGGCGGTCATGCCCTAGCCGTAGAGTGGCGCCACTGCGGTCACTGCGGGGGTCGCCGCTTCTTGCGGCCGCCGCAAGGGTTGCAGACCCCGCCGGCTGCGACCTGCGCAGGGGGAAGGAGGCGCGGGTAGACCTCCGCTCCCCACCCTCCGACCCCCACATGAAATTTTTTTTTTTATACACAGTTGAAAAATTTTGATTTAAAAAAAAAAATCGATTTTGATAATATGAAATTTCGATTTAAAATAAAATCGGTTTTTTAATGAAATATATTTTGTTTCATATTTTTTATTGGTATACTTCTTATCAAACACATAGGGTATCAAATACCAAAAAAAATTGAAGAATATCAAAAACCCCAAATAAATTTCTTCAACAAAAAAAACCCATATTTGGGCAAAATGGGGCATTTAAACTCAATTATTCGACCATTCTTCCCCAAAACAACTAATTTCTAAAATTAAACTTAAATTTGAGAACACCCAATGGAGATTTAAACAAGAGTTCATCATGAACAACCATTCTCAAATAATATCCAATATTTGGTTTTAGAAAAGCAAGAATAATACAACCATAAATCAAAGAGATGAATCTGAATCCTACCTTATCTCGCATTTCTGGCAAGATCTGCTGAAGAGCCCCAACCTATAGCTCAAGGAATCCTTCTCCTTCCAAAAACCCCCAAATTTTCCATCCAAAAATATTTTCCAAAAAATAATTTTCCCCGAAAAATCCATCTCCCAAAATAATTTTCAAACCTAGGCTAAATGGGAGAAGTTTGACCAAAAATTTTATTTTTGGATTTAAAATTTTTATTTAAAATAAATCACAAAAATCATTCTTTCAAACTATATCAATAAATTAAACTTGCTTTTCAATTTAAAATTGATTTCCTCAAATAACTGAAATTAACTTTTCTATTTCAAAAATGCCAACAAGATAAAATTAATTCTATTTTAATTAAATTAAATCTTTCTTTTCCAACATCATAAACATAATAATTTGACATTAAAATTAACTATTAATTGAACTTGCTCCCAATTTAAATTGAGCAATTCAAATTAACAATAATCGCATAAAGAAGCGCTGTTTAATTTAGTCCATTAATCTTTAATGCACAAACACATATTTAATCAAATTAAATACTAAGGACTAATTGCTCAATTTAACTATACACACAAAACACGCAACCCAAGAACACCAAACAAACAGACAACCCGTAACCCAATCAAAAGGGAAAACTGACGACGACTGATGAAGCTCACTTGAGCACGACTATGGTCAAATGAGGATCTCACGACCACCTAATCCAACTCTAAGGATTAAAGAGGTACACTCAAACCTGCGAATCCAGGTGGAGACGAACCTCACACCCAAGTGGCACTATACTTGATATCTCCTACAACCAAGAGTCATACATGCATACATATATAAATTTAATGAAAGTGTTAGCCCGAGATAATAACACAAAATAGGAAAACTAATCAGCTTGCATACAAACTGGTGCAAAAACCACTTCAACAGCTATGCACTAAATCAAAACATTTGACTATAACATTATATTATGATAAACTATCCAAGGTCAAACTGAGATTAGAAATTGATTAGGGTAGGGGTACTACATTCTTCCCCCCAGGTTCCGACTTACTCCTGAAAGTCGTAAGGCTAGATGGAGAACACGTCGCACACATTAGCCCTGAAACTCATTCAACAAATATTAAATTGCACATAGGAATCTTTCCAAAAATAAATGAAACATTATTGCTAATTTCTTTACGAATGTCATTACCCATTGGCAAGATACATCTAAATACATACATTTCTTATAACATTCTAGGAATTATCCAAAATCATAGCAGAGAAACAAGAATTTTCTCCCTTTCATTACACCAAGTTAATTCATTACAAAGAGGTAAACAACGATTACCATACTCATCTATCAAACATGACAAGAAAACATGCCATCAAGATCAATTTCCTTTACCAATACATCTTTTTCATAAAACTTTATCGCATAAAACTAGCTTCAAATTTTTAATTTCTACAACCAAGTTAACTTTCATGAATAAGAGCAACATAAATAACTCAATTGTTTACACTTGTCACGCATAAGAAAACCTTTCCAAAGACTATGTCCCATAACATAGTGACAAGTTAACACAATTTACTCCATGATACAAATAATAACCATCCACAAACTGGAATGCATAACTAAAAAGGCCACATGTGAGCATGTCTAATGCTCGGTCAAAGATAACATGCATGATCAGCATCTCTATGCCTGATCTCAGAACAACAATACAATCATAAATATCCAATATCTCACTCAAGGCTCGATGGTGCTAGGCACACCATAGCGGTGTTACCTTCCATACAAGACCTTCGTGAACATCCCTTGTTGAGTAAGGTGGTTAGCCTCCAAGAGATAGTCACCACACATAGGTAGGTAGTGGATCTTAGCTACATCACAGCCCCACATACCCTCATCCTCAAGGTTCCTTACGTCTACTTCCTCGTACACACTCTACCAAGACCATCTCATACATCCTTGGAGAGGAATTTCACATTTCAACACAAGACCAGCATACGAAAACAATAAGGATAAATCAGTTTAGCCACCAAAGTATAGATGAATAAAGATAATAAATCATCAATTCCAACAGTAAGGCAAGAAAATAATCCAGAATTTGCAACACCAAATCAAGAATGTAAAAGATCACAAGATCATGGCTAAACCTTCAAAGTCAAAGTAAAATAAATTGCTGGTCCCCCAAGAAATATAAAGAATATCACAACTGCACATAACATCACTATGTGACTAGCATCTAGCCACCAACGAGGAAGGAAGGAATAATCATCTAGCTATTGCAGTATCTCATCATGTGGTGCAGCGTAGTCACACTACCTGCATGGCATGGCAGTGTGCACCTCGACATCACCCCGCATCATGTCATCACGTGGCATGGCAATACCCCAAGTGGACAAGACACACAATGGACGTATCCCACATGGTAGTGTACCTTGCGGAAACAAGCACGCATAGGTCACGTCCTGCATAGCGACGTATCTATAAGGATACTAGTCATAAGTCAGAGGTATACATGACTAAGGTCCACCCACATGCCCACCAACACATACTAACTAGAAGCTCATGTGGATAAACCTACCTTTCATGAAGACAAGGCAAAGGATCCTCCAAAATACACTAGCACTATGCTCAAGAAATGCCATCAAAATGCTCAAATAAAGGAGAGGAATAGGCTGCCACACATAAACCTATAAATAGATTCATCAAAAGGGAAAGTATTGAGTACACCTTTGATATAGTTTTATAGGATAACTATATCATTCCTCAAAATAGAGAAGCTAAATTCGCTTCGCACCAACATTACTCGTACGCCAATCCATACTATTCAAGGAATGGTGACTTCGAATACTACCCCTTAACATACTGAATTACCCACAACCCAAGGTTTGGTACTTAGTAGGGAAACAAATAAGCAACATTACATAAATAGAATGGTTTCCCATATGCATAAGCACCATATCCTCCATGGTTGATTACTTCACCAACCCATGGACACATATAGTAAGTATTGGTTTCTTACAATACACATGAATACACCAGTACTGGTTTAGTCACATTTACGGGGAGTACTTTTCAGTACACTATCATTAACTCAAGGAAGATTTTAATTATGCTTCCCACATGATTAACTGAATAAATCTTATTCTAGAATTAGGTACTGAAATTATTAACAATTCACAATTACATAAGGAATAACATCATTCCTATATCTTTCTCGAATTTCACTAAGCATTCGTAACTAAATTAATAACTATACAAATTCTTTTCCAAAGAGGACTTTCATCTTTCAATATGAAGCCAAAATGCAACGGTATAATTTCACATGTTTTATAAACATTCTACTTAAATCAATGCATTCTTCGTAGCATTTCTAAAATTCTTATAATTTAGGCAAAGAGAAGAGAAAGAGAGTTTGATAATCAAACTATTTCCTACAAAGACACAAGATCAATCAAGATCACGCTATATACTAAAATTTCTCACTATAAGTCTATCATTTTAATTGCACGGTTTTCATTTCACTACCGTTTTAGAAGGATGCCAAACAACCTAACATGACATTTCCAATTATTATGGTTGCAACGTAATTTTCTAGTTTTCCAAACAATAGAGATCAAAATAGGTAATCTTTTCGATAATACTAGACCTCTTGAGAACACCCACTATTTTAATTCAATATAGACACATATCATAATTTGCAACCTATCATTGAAAATCAAATTGCGATAACAAGGTAAGAGAGGAGTTATCAAAAAAATAATACATATTAATGCATGCACATCAAACAAGCTTTTCACTCGCACTTTCTAAACATAATAAGGCAATTACATATATTCAAAAGCAAGTTCAATGGAGCATTGCTAAAATAGATCCACAATCAAACTAGTTTAATGAAACACATAAAACAATCTTTCATGGAACACATTGATACACTCTCGAAGCTACTATAACATGTTCCCCTTAATACTTCTTTTACAAACAAAGCAATTTCACATAACAACTATTCCATATTAATGCACCTCACTCAAGATAGAACTTAATTATGTTACTCCTACAAAACACATGGATAATTCTTAATGCAAACATACATTTTTCTCCCAACAACCAATATGAACTTTCAACCCGAAGCCCCTTTTATTATCTAAAAACACATAAGTGTCATAAGGCTCACACAAGGGTTTAAGAAGTCACACCTTTATCTCTCGCAAAAAGGGAAAACTCAAATCAGAGATAATTACACATATCCCAAACATTTTAATTTCTAGAGAGAGAGAGGGGAGGAAGGGTGATAATCATTCAATTTTCTACAAAACAAGCATTCAACATTTACCATACTAGTCCTTCAAGTGGACAACACTAAGCTAGATCATACTCTTAAAAAAGCACATTTCGCACTTTCTGATTCCAGAAAAGCACTGACCGACCCAAATGGATTAGTCCAAAGAGAACAACAATCAATAAAGAAGGTACATACGACTCTCTTTTAGAATATGAGTAATCATAGACCAAGACATCAATAAGCACATAAAGCACATATAATCACTCAAAAAACCAACATCAAGAAGGTGAACACAAGGTGTGAACACACACGTTACACACAAGTAAGGTCTGCTCAATCACTCACATACAAAGAGGAGGACAAGCATGCACATAAGGTCGATACACCTCACACCAACTAAGGGAACACATGACACCAGAGATCCCAGTGTTTGCAACCTGGTGCTCCGATACCAAATGTAATGCCCCGCCAGGAAACCCCGAAGGGATTAAGCCAAAACACAAGAATAGAATGCAATAATTTTTTTTTTAAAGATAAACACAACATTAAGATACAACGAGATATCAAAATTCAGATTACATAGTGGAAGACATCAACTAACACCTACAGAGTTTCCCAACATGATTACTTAATTAGACATTTAACTTAACTCACACTAATAAATCCAATATGTTGATTATCTTAAAATGAGATAATTCTTAAACAAGGATAATTTTTTTTAGATAGATGAAAATATAAATCACAAAATAAGGTTCATCCATTAAGATTTATCTATACCCTTCATTCATACTTTTCATTAAAATTTAAGCCATGCATCTAATATTCTAACACAAGAATTTCATCATAACTTATGAGATCTTTCAATGCATACGTAATTTCCTTAACAACAACTGAATATATTCCATTATAATAAGCTACATTCATTCATGATCCAATTTACTGCATCTAAGAGAGGACTGCATACATGAATTTAAAATTAATTTCATCTTATCCACTTATACATTCTATCAAAATGTCATTCATACATGCTAAAACTAAACATGAAACATAAGAATAAAAGCATCACATAACACCAGGATGATCTGGGAGTTCACCCCTAAAGGGCTACATCTCCGGGTCTGCTCAACTGCAAGACCCCTCTGATAATTAATAAAGTTAAGAATACATGAGGTTCTCATTATTTACAATCCTACCATCAAGGCGAAACATAACCAATATACAAATGACCACATTGGTCAATAAATACAAAATTGATCCCTGAAAAGGAAAGGATCCAGCTGAACATAATCAAGCAAATACCAAGGTCCACTAGAGCATCCACAAAATTGAGTCATCGTAACCCAAGGTCTAGCATGAAACCAGGAACTCACAAGGGTATAAACAATAGGACGACTCCACAAAAGGTGCTCCTGTCAAGACAATACAACCACACACTAGCAAACGTAGGGACAAGTGTCATCACACAACCCGGTATGGTTACCATGGCAGGTCTTCATAGGTTCTATCCCCATACACTGGGTTACCTTGGGAACCTAATCCGAACCTCCGGCCCATCCAAGCCTCATGTGGAACCACACATCCTTTCGCGAAGACAAGGATGATGGTTTGCCATTTCAGGCCTTCTCACAACATGTAGAGTCTGTGTTAGCACTCGTCCCATGTGTGAGGCACAATTATCTTACTTAGAGATTAACATTCTAATCTACTGTTAGGTTATCACTTGTTAGATTCACTTTCAATGGGTTACCCAGCAGCCACTTTAGGTGCGGCCCCCAATCAAAAGCTAGTTTCCTATACGACACTAGACTATACTCAAGTGACCTCAGAAACCAAGGAACACACATGGTCAAGCAAACGAAGTTCAAAAAGGAGGAAACATCCATCTAGTCAAACACGACTCAAAAGAGGTACACTTACTGATGGTACTCTAACCAGAGACCTGACCAACTATGGTCAACCACAAATCATCATTCGACACCCACATAAAGGATATGACCAATACAACACCATAAAAAAATAACAGTCAACTCGAGACCAAGGATAGAAATAGGTACCCAAATCAACCATATGACAGGGTCCAATCAAACAAAGCAAGGCTTGCCATTACTTAAGCAAAAGCGAATACAGAAATTAAACTCGCATAGGCAATAATTGGTAATACAATCTTTTCCCATATTGATTTAAGCATTAAATGTTGATCAAGTTTTCTAAATGATCTAAGCTAGATTGCAGTTATCTACCTTATCCAGGTACAGGTTGTTCTTGGTTTTCTAACTCTTTAAGGTTCATTTGCATCGAACATACATAAATACGCCATTATGAGTTCTTAAACCAGTTTCACATGAATATAATTAAACAACCATTACCCAACTAAATATGATATTTAATCTTCAATTAAAACATCATTGTCATACTGGTTCAAAAATAATTCCTCCAAATTCGTCTTTTCCAGAACCAAGTTACACTATACAGATTAAGGAAATATATATTTAAAGGAACCAAATATAGATAATCCATTCCCAAATTAACAGATTATTTCCTTGTGCACATGAAGAAAAATACCAAAATTAACTATTAATTAATCTATATCTTTATTAATCCATGATTAATAAAATATAACAAATTAATAATTAAAAACTAATATTAACAAATCAAGTATTTAATTAGAAAAATATTTATTAATAATAAAATAGAATTTGAATATTAATTAATGTATATTTTCCATTATACAAATAATTAATAACAAATTAATAATAATTTATTACTTAATGAACAATTAATCATAATTAAAAAAAACTTAATTAAAAATACATTTATTATAATATTAAATTAACATATATATTTTTTTTGATAAATAAAAAAAATATTAAAAAAAACAATTTTAAAACATACTAAAAAAAGGGGGGGCGGTGAGGGCGGTTGGGCCCACCTCCCTCACGCGGGGGTTGGGCGGCCATGCCCTAGTTGCGGAGTGGCGCCACCGGGGTGGAGGCAGGTCCCGCGGCGCCCACGCGGCCACCGCGGGGGACCCTGCAACCATCGCGGGGGGTTGCAGACCCTGCCGGCTGCGACCTACGCAGGGGGAAGGAGGCACGGGTAGAGCTCCGCTCCCTGCCCTCCAACCCCCACATGAAATATTTTTTTTTTTAATACACAATTGAAAATTTTCAATTTTTAAAACAAAAATCGATTTTGATAATATGAATTTTTGATTTAAAATAAAATCGATTTTGTTAAGAAATATATTTTGTTTCATATTTTTTATTGGTATACTTTTCAAACACATAGGGTATCAAATGCCCAAAAAAAATTGAAGAACATAAAAAACCCCAAATAAATTTCTTCAACAAAAAAAACCCATATTTGGGCAAAATGGGGCATTTAAACTCAATGATTCAACCATTCTTCCCCAAAACAACTAATTTCTAAAATTAAACTTAAATTTGATAACACCCAATGGAGATTTAAACAAGCGTTCGTCATGAACAACCATTCTTAACTAATATCTAATATTTGGTTTTAGAAAAGCAAGAACAATACAACCAAAAAGCAAAGAGATGAATCTGAATCCCACCTTATCTCGCATTCCTAGCAAGATCTGCTGAAGAGCCCCAACCTGCAGCTCAAGGAATCCTTCTCCTTCCAAAAACCCCCAAATTTTCCATCCAAAAATATTTTCCAAAAAATAATTTTCCCCAAAAAATCCATCTCCAAAAATAATTTTCAAACCTAGGTTAAATGGGAGAAGTTTGACCAAAATTTTTATTTTTGGATTTAAAATTTTTATTTAAAATAAATCACAAAAATCATTCTTTCAAACTATATCAATAAATTAAACTTGCTTTTCAATTTAAAATTGATTTCCTTAAATAACTGAAATTAACCTTTCTATTTCCAAAATGCCAACAAGATAAAATTAATTCTATTTTAATTAAATTAAATCTTTCTTTTCCAACATCATAAACATAATAATTTGACATTGAAATTAACTATTAATTGAGCTTGCTCCCAATTTAAATCGAGCAATTCAAATTAACGATAATCACATAAAGAAGCCCTGTTTAATTTAGTCCATTAATCTTTAATGCACAAACACATATTTAATCAAATTAAATACTAAGGACTAATTGCTCAATTTAACCATACACACAAAACATGCAACCCAAGAACACCAAACAAATAGATGACCTGCAACCCAACCAAAAGGGAAAACTGATGACGACTGATGATGCTCACTTGAGCTTGACTATTGTCGAATGAGGATCTCACGACCACCTAATCCAACTCTAAGGATTAAAGAGGTACACTCAAACCTGCGAATCCAAGTGGAGACGAACCTCGCACCCATGTGGCACTGTACCTGAAATATCCCGCAACCAAGAGTCATACATGCATACATATATAAATTTAATGAAAGCTTTAGCGTGAGATAATAACATAAAATAGGAAAACTAATCAGCTTGCATACAAACTGGTGCGAAAACCACTTCAACAACTTTGCACTAAAACAAAACATCTGACTATAACATTATATTATGATAAACTAACCAAGGTCAAACTGAGATTAGAAATTGATTAGGGTAGGGGTACTACACGCATGTTGATTTGGGTACCTACTTATGTTCTTGATATCGAGTATTGATTGTTTTCATGTGATGGTTTTGTATCTAGTCATGTCCTTTATGTGAGTGTTGAAATGTTGGTATGTGGTTGACCATAGCTAGTCATGTCTCTAGTCAGTGCACCTCGTATGAAGACTTGCTCGGCCAAGTGGGTATTCCTACCGTATTGAAATTTGTATGCTTGTCTTGGTGTGTTCCTTGGTTTAGGAGTTCGTTTGGTTATGGTCTAGTGTCATATGGGAAAGTGGCTTTTGAGTGGGGGCTGCGCCCAAAGTAGTTGCATGGTAACTATCGAAAGTGTGTCTAAATAAGTGATAACCTAATAGCATATTAGAGAGTTTGTTAATTAAAACACTAAGTAAGATAATTGTGCCTCATGCATGGGATGAGTGCTAGTACAAACTCGACATGCAGTGAGAAAGCCTGAAATGGCAAACCAACAACCTTTCCTTCACGAAAGGATGTGTTGGGTCCATATGAGACTTGGATAGGCTAGAGGTTTGGGATAGGCTGCCAGGGTAACCCAATAGATGGGGCCAGAACCTATGGAGGCCTGTCATGGTAACCATATCAAGTTATGTGATGACACTTGTCCCTTATGTTCACTAGCGTGCAATTGTGTTGTCTTTGTTAAGAACACTGTTGTGGAGTCATATCTGTTTGTTTATGCCCTTGTGAGAACCTGATATTCATGTTAGACCATGGGTTTCTTATGATGGGTTGTGAGGACTTAGTTTCATGGGTGCTCCAATTGATATTTTGTAATTGCTTCTTATCATGTTCAGTTGGATCCTTTTCCTTTCTTTGGGATCAATCATGTATCTATTGGACTGATGTGGTTGTATGTATTATTGGTTTATGTACGCCTTGATGGAAGGATGTAAATGATGTGAACCTTATGTATTCTTCACCATATTATTTATGAGAGGGGTCTTGCAGTTGAGCAAACCCAGAGATGTAGCCCACTAGGGGTGAACTCTGATATCATTTCGGTGTTATGTGGTGTTTATGTTCTTCTGTTTCCTTTTTAATTTAGCATGTATGGATGGCATTATGGTTAAAATGTATAATGTGGTTTAGATGATGTTAATCTTAAATGCATGTATGTGGTTATCTTATTAAATGTAGTAATATGGATCATGAAGAATGTAGGTTAGTATAATGGAAAAGTATTCATTAGTTTATAATGCAATTAAAGTATGTAAGGGAATTAGATGCATGACATATGTTTTAATGTAAGTTTGGTCAAAATATATTGTTTAATCGTAATGGATGAACTTAATCATGTTATCTATATTTTTAACTTACCAAAATAATTTAGCCTTGTTTAAAGCATTATCATGTCATAAAGTTAATTAACTTAATTGGAATAATTAGCGTGAGTTGAATTAAGTGTTGAATCGAGTAATCATGTTGGGAAACTCTTTAGGTGTTAGTTAAGTCTTTCGTTGTGTAATCTGAACTTAATGATAGTTCAGTGTATCATTATTTTGTTTTAACTTTAAAAAAAAAAATATTTGCACTCTATTCTTGTGTTTTAGCTTTATCCCTTCGGGGTTTCCTAGCGGGGCATTACATTAGGTATTAGAGCGAATATTGCAAACACTGGGTTCTCTGGTGTCGCTTGTGCCCTTAGTTGGTGTGAGGTGTATCGACCTTATGTTGTATGCTTGTCCTCCTATTGTATGCGTGTGATTGAGGCATAGGATCTTGAAGATCTTAAGGACTTGTGTTATGTTCTTTTGTGTATTCTTTCAAGCAAACCTTAATTGTGTGTAACCTGTGTGTTCACACCTTGCTTTCACCTTCTTTATGTTGATGCTTTTGAGTGAATATATGTGCTTTTTTTCTTATTAGATATCTTGGTCTATGATTACTCTTAATCTTAGAGAGAGTCTTATGTACCTCCCTTTTTGGTTGTTGTACTCTTTAGGCTAACCCATTGGGTTGGCTAGTGCTTGTTTTGAATCTAAAAGTATGAAATGTGCTTGTATTAAGATTATGATCTAGCTTGGTGTTGTTAATTGGAAGGACTTGCATGGTAGATGTTTAATTCTTATTTTGTAGCGAATTGAATGTTTACCATCCTTCCGCCTCTTCCTCTCTAGAAATTAAAATGTTTGTTATGTGTATTTATATCTTATGTAAGTTTTCTAATTGTAAGAGAAAGGATGTGACTTCTTGAACCCTTGTGTGAGCCTAATGATTCTTCTATATATATAGATAATAAGAGGGCTATGGGTTTAAAAGATCATGATGGTTATTGGGAGGAAAATTGTATGTTTTCATAAAGAATTCTCCATGTGTATTGTAGGAGTAATATAATGAAATTCTATCTTAGGTGATGTATGATATTGTACGAATAGTTGATATGTGAAACTACCTTGTTGTAAATGGATGTATGAAAGGGATCATGTTATAGTGGCTAAGAGTGTGTTAATGTGTTCCATGAAAGATTTCTTTATGTGTTTCATAATACCAACTCAATTGAGGACCGATTTGAACAATGCTACATTGAGCTTGCTTTTGGATATATATAGTGGACTTAGCATGAATAGAAAGTGCAAATGAAAAGCTTGTTTGATGTGCATGCATTATTATGTATTATTTAGTTGATAGCTCCTCTTTTACCTACTTATCGTACTTTGATTTTTTCGATGAAAAGTTGCAGATTATGATATGTTTCATATTAATTAAGAGTTGTGAGTGTTTGCAAGAGGTTTTGCATGAATGAAAATATTGTCTGTCTTGATTTTTGTTGTTTGGAAAATTAGGACACTCTATTGCAACCATAATATTTGGAAATGTCATGTTGGGCCAATTCACATTCTTCTAAATGGTAGTGATACAAAAACCATTCAATTAAGATGATAGGCTTATAGTGAGAAATCTTAGCATGTTGTGTGATCTTGTTAATTTTGTGCATACATATGAAATAGTTTGACTATCAAACTCTCTTTCCCCTTCTCTTTACCTAGATCATAATATTTTTAGAAATGCTAATAAAGAATGCATTGATTTAAATAGAATATTTATAAAGCATGTGAAATTGTATTTTTTCTTTTTGGCTTCATATTGAAAGATGGAAGTCTTACTTCTCAAAACTTTTCCCCTCCCCAAACGCAAAAAAATGTCAATCCTACAAAGCAAAAGGGCTTTCTCTTCAACCAAAGATAAATTTGGAGGAGGTTTAATGCAGATTATACAAGCTTAATTTGAAGCCAAATTTGGAGAGCATAAGAGAAGTCCATGTTAAGAGATAACTAGAGATGGAACATCCACGGAACTGTTAAAAAAAACTATCTTGAAAAGAAGGAAAATCCAAAAAGATAGATTTTTTTTCTCAAAATTAATTTCTTGTCTATATTATTAGATAATTTTAAAAAATTATAGTTCCTATTGATTTGTAAATACTTTTTATAGTTATTGAATAATAAATGTTAAAAACTAGTTAAGGTATAAAAGAGTTTTAATTTGTTTTTTAATCATTCAAAAGGTTTAATCTGTTTAATTATGAAAACACGTTAGCGAGACCCAACCACACCATGCTTCGACTAAGTGGGCTCAAACAACCCATCCGTGATTGTTCAAGCTCAAACAACCCAGCCAATGAGAGTTGAACCTTGGACCTACATGGGAAGAACCCAAAGCCTTGGCACAACCTTAACAACCATTTGAGCTATGGGCCAAAGCATGTCTTACATTTCTTATATACATATTTAAATTGAATAATTCAAATAACTACATAATAATTCATGTAGAGATTTAAGGTTAGAATAAAAAGACAACTAATTATAAAATTTAAATAAATAAAAAATAAGATTTGGTTGGATTGTGGAGGGAGGAAAATGGTATGAAAAATGTTGGGAATTAATTATCATTATGTTAAAATTTAAGAGCTTGGTCACATAAATACCTCAAAATCAATAAATTGGCTATGCTCTACTCTAATTCAAATTCGCACCTATGGAATTAATATTTGCAACTATAAAAATGATATGCCATGCAACTTAAACTTTTTTCTATAAAAACGACTAGTAAATCTATGACTAGAATTAACTACACTATGTATGTAAAATTTATATTTAAATATGATGTTTACTAAACATAGTTTCAAGATATGCTATGCAAATGTCATGTTCTCCTTAGTCAAGTTGCTTATAAGATTGAGTGTGAACTAACCATTGCAATTAGAAAATTTCCCATTTGCATGTAGCAAAGCTATCTTCTTGCAATTTTCTAGTGGAGAAATTACTTGGAACACCATCCACAAATAATTTGAACTCCATGGCTGCACTTTTAACTAACCTCCACCTCATCCAATTTTCGCCAACTACGCACTTCAATCCTCCTTTGGAATTCCCCTGAGGCTTGTTGCACAAGGCAGGAGTCATGTCGATTTCCTAAGCATTGTCATAGCCACCCAAGCATGACTAACTATTAATGCAATATTTCTCTCAAGATCTTTCTATCAACTTCATTGATTACTTCCTTCACCAACTCTAATTGACCTCTGCATCTCTTAATGGATACTTATGGCCATTCAATTTTGAATTTATCACTAGCTTATCCCACATCATATGAGGCTTTAGGGGCCATGTCAGACCACTTTAATTCTTTGATTTGAAGGGAGAATGCCATGTTAGCTTGAGTGTCAACATCAATATTTCCCTCCCTTAGCACAAGGATATTTTAAATTTATTAAAGCTTTGTAACAGTTTGTTTATAATTTGTATGACTTTATCAACTTTCCAATTATCTTCATGCCCTATTGAGATTGCATTCACAAGAATTTGTGAATCCCCTTCAAGGTGAAGGTTGTTTATGGCCGACTTTTTTTCCATACAGACAGTTAGGAAGGTTGCATATACTTTTGCTTCATTATTAAAACCCCAACCTAGCCTTTGACTAAAGCTAGCTATGATTCTACCTTTGCAATCCCTTGCCACACAACCTGCACTAGTTGGTCCCAGATTCCCCTTTACAACACCATTTAAATTCACCTTGATCCAATCTTAGTCCAGTGGTATCCAATTTGTTATCCTAGCTTCACCATACAAAGGATGATCCCTTTTAGGCCCATTAATAGGCTCTTTGGCTTTAATTGTTGATGGTTGAGATTGGATTTCCTTCTGATCATCCCAATACTCTTTGGTGTGATAATTAGAGTGTCATTCATATTTCTCACAGTCTAGTAGAGCATCAACATGTTAAGCATATTGAGATCCACATGCACTTCATTTAGCATGTTGTTCTTAGTTTGGAGTATTTGCTTGTGGAGTAGCAGGTTGCAGACATCTTCATTAAACCTTTGACATCTCCTTCGTATATTTTCTTGTGATTGATGTTAGGAGTAAAGTAATTTTTCCTTGAGGGGTCTTGAGGAGTCCTCCTTCCTTTCACTTTTTTACTTTTCATCATTTTGAACAACTTTCTCTCTTGGAGAGGAGTTTTCTCCCACATGCCTTTTCTCCTTTTCTTTATTTTTGAGAGATTTCATTTCATTGCATTGTAGTTGCGCATAGATACCTAACATGGCTTTGTTTTTAGGACCCATCTTGCATCTCATATTAAATAATAATCTCCCTAAGTTGCACTTAAGGGGGAGTGTTGGTGTGGGCTTAAGTTTACTTAGGTTACCAACATTTAAATTATTAGTTATTAGTTGCTAGTATTTAATAATGTTTAAGGCATTTAAATTTTTTGTTGAGGTAGTTAGTTGGCAATTGATCATACCTCATTATAGCTCCATTATATATTCAGGGTGCTTGTACATTTTGTATCATCTCAATATATTGTTCACTTTTGGTGAAATAAGTTCTCTTTCGTGTTGCTTCTCTTGGTTGTTGTGAAGGTTTATTTTGGTCTATAGATTGTTCTCCTAGATTCTCTACCAAAGGCTACCTAGAAGGTCCAAATATACATTTAAAAGATCTAGTTCAATATATGCAACCTTGATCTAAGTTGTCATACAATCTCATATTTCATAGTGCACATGTATCTTGACTATCTATTTTCATATCTAATCTCAAATTTTAAATATGTGATCTATATTATAGCAAACCAATCTACATCCTTTCGGCATCAAAATACACATTTATTTTAATTGTTTTATTTATAATTCAAATAAAAATCTAATACATGTCTAAACTTAACTACTCTATCTAAATTAATTTTAATATTTCATTATTATATTTAATTAACATTAATATTTTTTCTAAATTACTTATTCTCCTCTTCATAAATACATATACAACGTAAAATGTTTCATAGTTTTAGAAAGAAAAAAGTAAAAAAGATCAATATTTCTCCTCTTCAATAGTCAATAAGTATTTGTTGCTGAACTTGATCTTTCTTATTTAAATTGAATGTTAACTCTAATGAATAAAATAATATGCTAGCATATACATAGTAAATATTTTTATATATAATACGCCAAGAGATATCTTTCTCGAGGCACTTATTGCACCTTAAAAATTGATGAAAATAGACACCCCAAAAAACCTATCTCTTGGTGTATTTTAATATATATATATGATAATAGCAGTCGTGACACAATATGCAAATGAAACATATATCTAATAGCATATTATATTGAATATTTAATATAATACTATCATACCCATCTTTAGAGGAATATAGGTAAAGTATGCCAAAAGATATCATATTTTTTCATTATTCTATTTCAAAAATTATTATACTATTATATTATAATTAATATTAAATCATTATTTTATCAAGTTTTAATATATTCTTGTTATTATATTTTTATATTTCCATTAAAATTTTTAGAAAAGAAAAAACTTTAGCACAAAATTATTCTTATATTTCTATTAAACTCTTGACAAAAGAAAAAATCTATTAAAACTATATTATTAATTTATTGGTGTAAGTTAAAAAACTAAAAACAAAATGCATTCTTCATGGTCGAGTTTGGACAATGTGTTTTTTCATAATATCAGTTTAGAAAGACTAGTTTATTTGTATCACATTTTTAATGATATCGTTAGGAGAAAGACTTTGTTAATTTTTGATACTTCTCAATTTATGCTCTAGAAGGTTTTTGGCATAATCGAATACTATAGATTCTAGGGAAAATTCTCATGACTGGTTTAATATTTTTATTCTGTATTTGCTACTATTATTAATATATTTGGCTTCGACCCTTGGATGATAAAAAAAAAAAAAACTAAAAACTAAAAAATGTTAAAGTGGGAGGATGACATCCAACAAGGATTTCAAATTTAATGCTTCTATTTTTATTTATCGGGGTTTTTGCATCCAATATGTGAGTGTAATATGTCGTCGACATAATTATATTGATATTAATGATTATATAAAATATTTAATATAATATTTAACTATCATACCTATATTTTATAAATAAATTCATGTAGAGGATGTCGAGAGATCATTTGTTTTTTTTAAAAAAAGGGCATTCATAAATATAAACAAATGAAAATATTTACTATTTAAAATTATTAAAGCAAATATAAGGACCATATTCCATTGCTCGATTAATGAGACATTGAAGCCTTATTTACAAGATTGATATACATGCAAGAAATTCAATTTAATAAAACCTGCAACTTACCAATAGACTCTAATAAAACATTGCTTTCAAATGAATAATTAATCAATCTTAAACCATTAATCACTATACTCTATGCTCTTTCCTTATCACTTTTCTAATTGTATTATATATTTGATATGATAATTAATAAATCTTAATTCATGATTCAATCATATCAAATACAAAACTATATATTCTATCATTTCATTTATGATATGATTGTATTTTTTATTTAATATTACTTAATTGACTCTAACAGTGACTCTAAAAATTCATCTAACACAATAGTAGATTTTGGAGAGTCAAATAATCTAATTCTTAGAGTAGATAAACTTGATGATGATGGCTTTAAGATTTAGTGTTATAGTTCAAATTAATGTTCAATTAGGTTTAAGGTTAGTTTTTAATTTGTGTTAAGGTTTTATAAGCATAAGAGTGCAATTTAGACTTGGGTTTAGAGTTAGGCTTCAATTTGGTTTAGTACTAGGGTTCAATTTTTTTGGCGATAGGGTTAAGATTTAATTTGGTTTTAGATTTATGATGGATTAGATTATATTAGTTTTAAAATATGTAATGAGGACATATTAATTAGAAATTAGATCACTTGATAAGACACTAATTAGGGTTGTCTTTCAATTAAAAAATTATTTAAATAGGGTTATTATAAGGCTCAATTCAAGGTTTAGGGTTAAGGTTCAATTTGGTTGAGTTTTAAGGTTAGGGTTCAATTTGGTTTAATGTTTAATTTGGTTTTCAAGGTGATCATTTATATATCTTCAATAGGATTCTCTATGACCTAAAGATTTGGGTTGAATTTGATTTAGGGCTTGGGGTCAATTTAGTATAGGTTAAGTTTGAAGTTGATTTTGTATAGAATTTGACTTAGGGTTTCATTTGGTTTAGTGCTAGGGTTAAATTTGGTATAGGATTAAAGTTTAAAGTGATTTTGTGTTAAAGCTCATTTTGATCTAATTAGGACTAGGGTTAGAGTTCAATTTGGTTTTTAAGTTTGAATTTGATTTTGTATAGAATTTGACTTAGGGTTCCATTTGGTTTGGTGCTAGGGTTCAATTTGATATAAGATTAAAGTTAAAAGTGGTTTTGAGTTAAGGTTAAATTTGATTTGATTAGGATTAGGGTTAGGGTTCAATTTAGTTTATTGTTGGGTTTATGGTAGATTTTGGTTCATAGTTAGGGTTAAAGTTCTGATTAGATTAAATCGAGAGGAGGGTGGAACCTTTACATGGCTGCCAAATAGGCACACAATAGGGAGGTGCTCACAAGCACTGAGATCACCAAAAAACCAAAGCCAAAAAAGGATAAACCTTATTTTTGAAATGAGCTTTTAACCAGAGCATCTAGCCAATGGGAACAAGGTTCCCAAAAAACAAAAATCATTTTTGGCATTTGCATAAAGATTGCATTGATGATATGTTATGTTGTCATTGATGTCAATTAACTAGTAATGTTGTTGTTTTAATGATGTTTTGAAACTGGTAGGAAGAGATAAGTGAAAGGAAACTATAACCACTAGGTAAGTTTGTGGAGTAAATCGATATTGCTAAGTTTGGAGAGTTGAATCGGTAAACCATACCTGTTGTTTTGATAAACCCTAACCAATTAAGTTTGGTAAATTGGTTATATTGGTTTATGATCTGGTAATGAGCGGAAATGATTATGACACAAATGCATATTGTATGAAGAGAGTTTCAAAGAGTTTTTGGCACATTGAGTTAATATTTTTTGTCTAGGGAATGAGCAAGTATATTTCATGTAATGCAAAATGCGTGATGAGTTACTAAGTTCGATGAAGCGGTGATCAATGAGTAGTTGAGGCTTTCTTGAATTATGTGTAGAGATTATTATGTAATCCAATGGTCATACCTAAATCGACATGTTTGTAATCTCTATGAGAATTAGGTTTTTGTTGTGTTTCTGACCTAATTGATTTGCTTATAAGATCGATGAGTTGTTTTAGTTTAAGCGTTGGTAAAGTTGAATTGAGTGTGTGATTGCCGAACTAGATGATGTATCTGCAGTTTGAGTAAAGGAAGATAGGAGCATGAAAAGGATTTGAACAAGCAAGTGAAGTTCTATTCAAACAGATCAACAAACTCTTGTTGTTTTCTAACAATTACAGCAATTAAATCCCCTAACTAGGTAAGCTCTAACAGGCTTGATGTTATTCAAATACTCTAACAAGGTGATCCATTAGCTTGGATTATAAATCCTTTACAAAGGTTACTCCTCACAAGGTATTGCTTCTAACAAGGCATTATAGTCAATCCCTTAACAAGGTGGTCCCTAACAAGATCTGTTCTTAACAGGACTTTTTGTAAAAGCTTTAACAAGATTAGCTCCTAACAGAGTGAACTTCAGAAGAGTTTAGATAGTTATCTTGTGAGTCTCAACTCACAGTGGTTTTTCCCATTTGGGTTTCCACTTCAAAAATATTGTATCAAGTGGTGAATGTTTTTTTGGTTATGTTTCTATGATTGAATTGCTTAACTACTTATTTCACTTTGATAAGTTTTGGTAACCTATAACAATATGAAATGAAGTTTTACTTATGTCAGTAAAAGTATTTGGAAGTTTGTGAGTTACAAGTTGTTTACTATTATCTATTGTAAACAGTCAACCGGTTTATCTTGACAGTTTTATTCTAACAGAGATATTGAATTGATAGTTGTAAGTTTACTTGAGAGGTTATTTCTAAGTTTGGTGAAGTTAATATAAGTTTTTCTATCTATTGATTCTTCCCCCCATCTCAGTAGTTGACTGGATCCTTGTTCTTCCATCATACCATCAATTGGTATCAGAGCACTTCTCAGGTCCTCTAAGGTATAAGCCTAACAACTTGAGGTAAAGATCCTATAGATCATGATGAAGAAGGAAGGTCTGAAGTTTAATAGAGAGAACTATAGGATATGGAGTGACAAAATGAAAATTTATACCAAGAGTCTTGGAAATCAATACTGGGAACATGTTAATACTCAATATATTGCACCTAGTGGGAATATGACTGATGATTAGAAGAAAGAGAAACAAGAAAATAACCTAGCACTGGAGGCTATTATCAATTCTTTGTCTGATGCTGAATATGCTGATGTTCATGGTTTGGAGACCGCACATGAGGTAGTGAAGAAACTTGAAGAGATTTACAGTCATGATGAACATGTGAAGATTTCCAAGGAAGAGAGTATAAGAGGGAAGTTTGATGACATGCAGATGGCCAAAGGTGAGAATATCCAACAATATCGTCAGAGGATAAAAGAGATAGTGGGCAAGATTAAGAGTGTTGCTAGTAAAATGGATGATGCCACAATAGTTAGTAAGGTGTTGAGAATCCTGCTACCGGTCTACGTTATCCGATTTGCATCCATTCAGGAGTTGAAATCTATCAACAAAACTAAGGTAACCCTTGACTCCATCATTGGTAAGCTTACTGCTTTTGAATTAAATGGTTATGATGGCAGTGTTCAAAAATCTAAATCAAAATTTAGAGCTTCTATTTCTAACCCATCTATGAGGAAAAGCAAAAATGTTAGTCACTGTCATGAATCTAGATCCAGCAAATAAATTGATGATGAAGACAGTTTAGTTGAGCTTGAAGCATTGTTGGCCAAGCAGTTTCCTAGAGGTACTGGTAAATATAGAGGTAAATTACCTTTGAAATGTTTTTCTTGCAACAAGATTAGACACATAGCTACTAATTGTCCTAATGTTGATAATTAGTACAAGAGAGACAAGTTCAAGAAGTACAAGGGAAAAGGATTAAGAGATTGTCTTATTGCAATTGATGGTAGTGTCACTGATGAGGAATATGATGGTGATGCTAATGAAGACATTGCATTTATAGACATTAAAGAGGAGACATATGATGAGAAAGATTTAGTTTCTTGCATGCACAATTCTAATGATTGGATCATTGATAGTGGTTGTTCACATCACATGACTAGTGACCGGAGCAAATTTCTTTCTTTGAAGGAATTTGATGGAAGAGTTGTAAGATTTGGTAATGACTCACCCTACATGATTAAAGGTAAGGGAGCTATTTCTCTTAATGGAAAGAGCAGTGCAAATGATGTCTACTGGGTTGAAGGTCTAAAGTACAATCTTTTGAGTGTTGCCCAACTCAATGACAAAGGATACCCATTGGAGTTTAAAAATGGTATATGCAAAATCTATGGGAGAAAAGGTGAACTAATTGAAATCGGCAAACAGACTAAAGGTAACATGTTTCACATGAATCCTAAAGTCAGCAACTATTTAATTGCTAAAATAGATGATAGTTGGCTTTGGCATAGGAGATTTTGTCATATAAATTTTGATAACATTGTTAAAGTGAGTAAGTCCAAGTTAGTGAGAGGTTTGCCTCAATTGGAAAAATTGGTTAATGCTCTATGTAAGGAATGTCAATTGGGAAAGATGACATCCTCAACTTTCAAGAGCAAATCTTTTTCAGTGGAGCATCTATTAGATTTGGTTCATACAGACTCATGTGGACCAATAAGGACTAAAAGTATTCAAGGTGATAGATATTTCATGATCTTCACTGATGATTGATCAAGGATGATGTGGGTCACAATATTGAAAGATAAAACAAAGGCATTTAGTAAGTTTAAGGCATTTAGGGCCTTAGCTGAAAAGGAGAGTGGAAAGAAGATCAAGTGTTCCAAGGACTGATCAAGGCAGAGAATTCACTTCTGAAGAATTCACTAGATATTGTGAAGAGAATGGTATCAAACGACAACTTTCTGCACCAAGGACACCACAGTAGAATGGTGTTGAAACAATCAGTCAATTGTTGAAGCTGCTAGGATGATGTTGATACAAGGAGGTGTAGCAAAAACTTTCTGGAGAGAAGCTATCAACACAGTTGTCTACACAATGAATGAGATTTTGGTAAAAAGAGGTAAGGACAAGACCCCTTATAAATACTGGTATGATAGATCACCTAATGTTAGTTATTTCAAGATATTTGGGAGTAAATGTTTTATTAAGAGAGGTGACTATATTAGCAAGTTTGAGGCTAAAAGTGATGAAGGTATATTTCTTGGTTATTCCACCAAGAGTAAGGCCTCCAAATGTTTTAACAACCGAACACAAAAAATCATTGAGAGTGCTGATGTTCAAGTGGATGAGTATCCCAAAGTCTTAGGGGAAACCAATGTGGAGAGAAAGGATGAAGATCCTTGCATTTTGTTTTTAGAACCAGAACCTGTGAAACCTGAAACCGATAAAGCAAATACTAATGTACCAATTCAACCGGAACATGTAGACTCAGAAAAAGAGGATGATAATGAAGAAAATGAACCTGAAGATAATGATCATGTTATTTAGAGGTATGTGAGACTCAATCACAATCCTAAATAGATTATTGGAGATAAGGATGTTGGAGTGCTAACCAGAAGAAGAATTAGAGAAATTTTTTGCATGATCTCCACTATTGAGCCTAGAACTACTAAGGAAGCATTTGGTGATGATCATTGGGTTAAAGCTATGGAGGAGGAGCATGAACAAATTGAGAAGAACAACATATGGACTCTAGTACCTTGAATGGTAAATAAAAATGTTATAGGTACTAAGTGGGTTTTCAGGAAAAATTTAAATGAAGATGGTGTTGTAGTTCGCAACAAAGCTATATTGGTTTGCAAAGGTTATGCACAAGAGGAAGGAGAAGATTATAGAGAAACTTTTGACCAGTGGCAAGATTGGAAGGTGTTAGAATCTTATTGGCTTTTGCAACTCATAAAGGATTCAAAGTTTATCAGATGGATGTGAAATCTGCATTTTTGAATGGAATACTGGAAGAAGAAGTATACATTGAGCAACCAGATGGTTATGCTTTGACTAATAAGAAGGACATGGTATGTAAGTTGCATAACGCACTATATGGATTAAAGCAAGCACCGAGAGCATGGTATGAAAGGCTTCATTCACACCTAATGAAGATAGGTTTTCAGAGAACCAATGAGGATAGTCACATATATCTCAAATCTGAAGGAGATAAGATACTAGTTAGTGAAGTGTTTGTAGATATCATATTTGGAGGAAATGATGACATGAGCAATGACTTTGCAAATGAAATGAAAAGTGAGTTTGAAATGTCTCTAGTTGGAGAGATTAAAATTTTCATAGGTTTACAAATTCAGCAAATGAAGAGTGGTATTTTCATCACATAGTCTAATTATGTGAAGGAGGTATTAAAGACATTTGGTATGAGTGACTGTAAACCAACTGGGACACCAATGGTTACAAGTTGTAAATTATGTAAGGAAGATAAAGCCACATCTATTGATGAGAAGGAGTACAGGTCAATGATTGGAAAATTGCACTATGTTGTTCACAGCAGACCGGATATAGCTCATGCAGTTGGTCTAGTTGCTAGATTTGAGAAGAATCCAAAGGAAACACATGTGATAGCAACCAAGAGGATTTTCAGATATTTGAAAGGTACTGTTGACTATGGATTACAATATCCATATGAAGGAAACTTTGACTTGAAGGTGTACACAAATGCAGATTGGGCAGGTAATATTGATGACCGGAAAAGAACAACTAGTGGAGCATTATTTCTTGGAGGAAGACTTGTTTCATGGAGTAGCAAAAAGCAGAGTTGTATTTCGCAGTCTACTACTGAAGCTGAGTATGTTGCTGCTTATATGAATTGTACCCAAGCTATCTGGATGAGATACATTTTGGAAGGTTTTAGGATGAAGTTTACAAAACCTGTAAAGATTTTATGTGACATTACCAGTGCCATAAATATTTCAAAAAACCCTATCTTGCACACATGAACCAAGCACATTGAATTGAAGTATCATTTCTTGAGGGAAAAGGTACAGAGTAAAGATCTGATCTTAGAGCATGTTTCTACCAAGGAGCAACTTGCAGATATCTTTACTAAACCTCTGCCTTAGACTAATTTTGAGTATCTTAGAAGTCAACTAGGGGTTGTACCCCTTCATGAGGTAAATTAAGCATGATGTAGATTACATCAGTACCGGAGCTACTTGTAGAATTTTTCAGCAAGATTGATGTAGGAGTGGATTTATTCCACAAGGGGAGCATCAAGTTGCATGTTGTTGATGTTGAACAGTGAAGTTTTATTTTGCATGGTTTACTTTCAATTTGGCATTGTTGTCAAAGGGGGAGAAGAACTATGTGATTATGGGGAGAAGAACCAGAGACAAGCTAAAGACAATGAGAGTACATGGTGAAATGTAAAACAGGATTCCTATTCACAATCACATCAATCAATGGTATTGATATTTGTATTGCCATCAATGCCAAAGGGGGAGATTGTTGGCATTTGCATAAAGATTGCATTGATGATATGTTATGTTGTCATTAATGTCAATTAACTAGTAATGTTATTGTTATAATGATGTTTATGTAACTGGTAGGAAGAGCTAAGTGAAAGGAAATTATAACCGGTAGGTAAGTTTGTGGAGTAAACTGGTATTGCTAAGTTTGGAGAGTTGAACCGGTAAACCCTACCTGTTGTTTTCATAAACCCTAACCGATTAAGTTTGGTGAACTGGTTATAATTGTTTATGATCTGGTAATGAGTGAAAACTATTATGACACGTATGCATATTGTATGAAGAGAGTTTCAAAGAGTTTTTGGTGCGTTGAGTTAATATTTTTTATCTAGGGAATGAGCAAGTATATTACAGGTAATGCAAAACATGTGATGAGTTACTAAGTTTGATGAAGCGATGATCAAGGAGTGGTTGAGGATTTCTTGAATGATGTGTAGAGATTGTTATGTAATCCAATGGTCATACCTGAACCGACTTGTTTGTAATCTCTAGGAGAATTAGGTTTTTGTTATGTTACCGACCTAGTTGATTTGTTTATAAGGTCGATGAGTTGTTTTAGCTTAAGTGTTGGCAAATTTGAATTGAGTGTGTGATTGCCAAACTTGATGATGTATCTATAATTTGAGTAAAGGAATATAGGAGCATGAAAAGGATCTGAACAAGCAAGTGAAGTTCTATTCAAATAGATCAACAAACTCCTATTTTTTTTCTAACAATTACAATAGTTAAATCCCCTAACCGGGTAAGCTCTAACAAGATTGGTGTTATTCAAATCCTCTAACAAGGTGATCCATTAGCTTGGATTCTAAATCCTTTACAAAGGTTACTCCTCATAGGGTATTACTTCTAACAAGGCATTATAGTCAATTCCTTAACTGGGTGGTCCCTAACAGGATCTATTCTTAACATGACTTTTTGTAAAATCTTTAACAGGCTTAGCTCCTAACATGGTGAACTTCAGAAGAGTTCAGATAGTTATCTTGTGAGTCTCATCTCACCGTGGTTTTTCTCATTTGGGTTTCCATGTCAAAAATATTGTATCAAGTGGTGAATGTTTTTGTGGTTATGTTTCTATGATTGAATTACTTAACTACTTATTTCACTTTGATAAGTTTTGGTAACCAATAACAATATGAAATGAAGTTTTACTTATGTCAATAAAAGTATTTGGAAGTTTGTGAATTAAAATTTGTTTACTTTTATCTTTTGTAAACAATCAACTAGTTTATCTTGACAGTTTTATTTTGACAGAGATATTGCATTGATAGTTCTAAGTTTACTTGAGAGTTTATTTTTGAGTTTGGTGAAGTTAATATCAGTTTTTCTATCTACTAATTCACTCCCCCCCCTCTCAGTAGTTGACCGGATCCTTTTTCTTTCATCATACCATCAATCACATAATCAGAACAAAAGGGTTTAGGAGCACCTTGAACCAACTTCCTAACAAACCCCTTTTGCTTACATCAAAGAAGCCAAGGTAGTTGACAACATCCAACAAATTTTGAAAGGCTTCCTGCAACCTTAAATCTAAGCTCACCACGTTCCTTTAGTGGAAACCACCAAGAGAAACATGTGAAAGAGTCACCTAGCCTTTCCAGAGACACATTCAAAATAATAGCCAAAGTATAGACTAGAACAAAATAGGCCAAAGGGTTTTGAAAGGCATTTGTAAACCTTTTTTTATTGGTAGAAATCCCCACAAACAACACAATGTATATCACCTCCATAAAGCCCGTTATTCGCAGTATCAAAAAACACAATAGCCCTTGCATTCACTGTGCTCTGAGCCACCTCAAAAGGACTTCCAAGAGGGTGAGGGGTATCTAGGGAAAAGAAAAATTCCCAAGGAGAATAATTTTACTTTCGATAAGAGTCAGGTACTAACACAATAGGATAGAAGGGAGAATAGCCCTATGTGGGTAATCACCCAAAGGGTAACTAGCCCTGAACACTCAACCATTTCCATCCCACCACTTGTAGCATGAGAGCATCATCAAAAGGAAAATCATCAACCTCTAAACATTGCATAACCCATAACCCCCCATACCCCCAATTGACCTTGGGGAGACTCCACATCCAAAGGAGTCTATGAAGGGCAGGCAAGAAACAAAGCAAAGGCACCTACCAAAGGGAAGAGCTTAGAACTAAACTCTCAACAATAGCTAGAAACAAAAACACAGAGCCCCTAACAAATAAGAGGCATGACCAAGCAAAAAACTCAACAAAACTCATTCAAAACCCACATGGGCTTGAACCAACACCAGACAAACTCTACACTAGACAACAACAAAAACCCACTACCCAAAACCGAGCTACCCAATGTACCCATGTTCAATAGAAAGAGGCTTCATGTAGACCACCGAAGCAGGAATTGAATGGTCCACCAAGGCAGGCACCACGTAGACCACCACTGCTGGAACCACCACATAGAGGCAACAAAGGCTACAAGGGCAATAAGCGAAAACACCAGATCCTTCCTTGCATAGACACAAATCCACATGGGGCCCAACCAAAGATCACGCAAAGAAGAGACAATGTAAGCAACGCCCAGATTAGGACACCCAAAACATAGAAACAAAGCCCTCACAGCCAACAAAGGCATGGGACATAGTTTTGAGAAGCCCAAAATAGAGACCAGTGACTAGGCAACACTCTCACCCAAAGCAAAACAATTTTTTTTTTTTTGATACTATATTGATATTTATAAATATGAAATAAACACAAACTTCATTTTTTGAAGTAATTAAATTTTAGAAACATCATGGAATTGAGAATTGAAAATCCTTAAATATTTTTAGCATTGGTATAAGGATAATAGCTTTCCAATTAAAACAATTTCAATTTTTTAAAAGAAACAATGAAAATTTTTAATAGGAACATTAATATTCTATTGAATTGATAATTTAACAATCCTTAAATATTTTTAGCATTGGTATAAGGATAATAGCTTTCCAATTAAAACAATTTCAATTTTTTTAAAGAAACAATGAAAATTTTTAATAGGAACATTAATATTCTATTGAATTGATAATTTAACATAAATTTACCAAAAAGATTATGTTTTTATGTTTTACTTGTGCAAAAAGTTGTATTCCTTGTTGTCTAGATACTAATATGTTTGTTGATTGAAGATGAAAATGATCATTATCAATTACATTTACAAAATCAACATTATCATGAGTTATATCTATAGAATCAATATTATTACCAATTACATCTACAAAATCAAAATTTTCATCCAAGTTTTTCAATCTTCCAATAATCATGTGTATAGCAAGGATTAATTAAAAGTTAGAGTTTTGTCTAAGAAGGTGATCTTTTTTAGAACTATATGTATAGACAAATACTTGATTAAAGATTGTCGTTGAATAATTTAGTCAATAAAACTTGTCCTTGCATAGATTACATTGTGAACCTATTACCTTAATTCAAAGGATAATATATAAGACAAATTAAAATAAAATGAAATTTACCTCCTTCCTCAAGAACCTTCGCCTACAAGATATAATATAATACATATGATTATATGCAACATAGAGGAATCAATGGTGTTCTATGCAATTAAATTAAAATATGTTCCAGTTCCCTTCTTTTATCAAAGATCATCACATGGAAATGAAATTGCAGTAGTCTTCAAAACTATAATTTTGAAAGATAATAAAAGATTTAAGGATAAAAATTGTCTTCTCAATATTCCTATCACTTTTCATAAGGTGAATCCAACTCATTTTCATCAAACTTGTAACTTGTAATTAAAATTAAAAATACAATAGCAATATTCATTTAATAACATTGGTGATAGTTAGAGATGTTGGGCCTCTCAAGTGTTATCTCCCTTTGTCTCATCCCCACCCATAATGCACGAAAAATAAAAGAAAATAATAAACATAACAAACAAATGATACTCTTCCTATGTTGTTAAATCATGCTCAGAACCCCACTTTGCCCACTTTACCAATCAATTTGCCAATTTTTAAAAATGGAACTTCATAGAATAATGGTCCCCCTGTGTTCTTCCTAAGGCAATAAACCCTCACGCCATGTTCTAAAACAAACAAGTTTAGCATTGATCTAACATGCGCAATTAAATAGAAACTTATCTTTCAAAGCCAGAAAAAATAGAAACTTGGAAACTACCCATTCTTTATCTATTTTTCTTTTCTTTTTGTTTTTAATGACACAAATAAGAAAGTGTGGTGCTCTACTATATGGTTCCACCTCAATGTAAAATAAAAATATAAAAAATATAATTATCTAATTTCTCGCTATTTTACTTACATAATATAATAATATAATTTATAATATTGATATATATCATTTAATAATAAAATTATTAAAAAGTTATTAATTTTTTTTAAATATAGGAATAAATGGCTTTTTTATTTTTTAAATATTGAAAAAAATATCATAAATATTTTCTATATATGAATTGAGAAACTTACTTTAATTAAGTCAATTTTTAGGAAGGATATCCCTATCATGACAATTTATTATTTAATATTTAAAAAAATACATTCTTTGGAAAGATATATTTATCCATATGATTCTTATATTTTTTTAATATAACAAAGCTAATAATAATAAATAAAAATATTTTTTTCTACTTTTAAAACAAAAACTTTACATTTAAAATTTATAAAATTTGATAATAATAAAGGAAATATTTTTTTTGTACTTTTGAAACAAAAAACTTTGTATTTAAAAATTATATAATCTAATAATAATAAACAAAATAAAATGTTTTTTTCTTTGAAAACAAAAAAAAAATTGCATTCAGAAATTATAAAATCTAATAATAACAATAAAAAATTATTATTATTTTTTAATTGACAAACTTGATGGTGTCCAAATGCACATCAAATTAAATAAATTTTATTTTTATTTGTGAATTTTTTACATCCATCTATGAGTGTAATAGGTGTAATTATAAAATTTAATAATAAAAAGAAATTAAGTGTTTTTTTAAAGTTTTTACATCTGTCTGTGAGTGTAATACGTCTCTCGACATAATAATATTATAATATTAAATATAATTAAATTATAATTTTAAATTTGATAATATCATAATAACATAGTATATTATGAATTATAATATTAATAGAAATAATATAAATAATGTTATTTTTAACATTAAAATAATATCTTTTTATAATACTAGGGTTAAGATTATTGTAAGGGTGGGTATATGATAATGGTTACTATTATCATTAGGATTAGAATTAAGAAAGATGCCAACTAGAATTTGGTACAAATATGATGTTTTGTTTTCAACTTGAACCTTTGATCAACAAATGCATTGAAATGGTTTTTCTAAGAGTTTTGATGATTTTTTTTGCATTTTAGGGTCTTTGCTTGTTTGGTTGACAAGACAATGTGGGATGAAATTCAAATGCAAAACATAAATTAATAATTGATTGAAAATAAATATTAGAATTTTGATTTTTATTGCAGTAAATACTAAATTCAAGAATTGTACAATTTTTATGGAGTAAGTTTATTTTTCTTGAAAAAGTAACTTTATAATGAGATATTATAAAGTTAATATAATTTAACCTTTGACTTTATAATCCCCTTTATAAGTCACTTTTATAAAATATTACCAATTAAATCAAAAGTGGCTTTATAACATTATAATATAAGGTAGCCATCCAATGTCAAAAATGGCTAAGTCTGGATCCTCGCCTTCTATCCACTGAATTTCCCCTATGGAGGTGGCTACCAGGAAAATCTCTAATCTTGAGTGACCAACTAGGAAAGTAGGGACACTACAAATTAGAGTTTGGATTTTTTATACAAGTATAATTAAAGTTAGGGTTTTTTACATTCTTATTAAAATTGAATATTAATTCTAATAAATAAAGTAATGTATAACATCTAATGCTTTTTAATTGCATTTTAAAAATGAAAAGAAGTTGATATCACCTATACTAATTTAATAGACATTCAGTTTGTCTTTAAAGTGAAATAGTTATGAATGAATCTCAGAATCGTGTTTTATCAATGAATAAAGTTTCACTAAAATTTTTGTATTCATATAAAACCAATATAGATATCTTGAATACATCTATCTTAAGAAATGTCGAGAGATATCAATCAGAACAATTTTATTTCACTTTAAGTTATATATACTACATACAAAAATATTATTGTAACTATCAAAAATAATAGATTTTTTTTAATATCTTTGTTTTCATTTTATATATCTAAAACTTATAATTTTGATGACGGAATATTTTGTTTTATATGATGTTTATCTTTAAAATATTAAGTTTATAATTAATATTAATATTTTGACATGTGAATGGTTGTCAAATTTAAGCTAAAAGATAAAATTTATCAACACACTCACACCATTTCACTCCATCCCTTGTTGCCATTGTAGAATGCCTCGGTATTAATAATAAAATAATCTTATAAATGATACAATATCCTCTTAATAACATTAGATATTTCTTGAAGGCTTCAACAATGGCAGGTGAGAGAGGTTTGCAAATACAAAAAGAGGGTCAAGTATAACTCTTCCTTTAACATGAGAATAAAAATGAGTTTATCGCTACTGTCATGTGTGTGAAGTAGGATACCTACAGCTGCAACACAAACACTCAATAGATCATTACAAGCATGGTTAGCAAATTGAAATCAAACGAAAGATAAACCATAACAAAGCGACCTATTGCCTCCTACGAGATGTGAGTGTGGGTTTGCTCTCAGATCTAGATGAGCAATCCCAGTGACTTGACTACACCAAGATGGAGGATTTAGAATGATATGATGTGCAAGCTAGATAAATGTATGATTAAACTAGATTGATCCAAGAAGCTAATTATGCTAATGATATGCATTGATTATGCTAAATGATAGATACCATTAAGCTAGATGAGAGATTGATTATGCTATATGATTCAACAATTACGCTAGAAGAGGATCAAATTAAACTAGATCTAGATGCAATTTCCTATAATAACAATGCTTAAACTAGAATGCTAGAAATGATATGCCTATAACAATGCTTGAAATGAGATGAGATGAGATGTGCCTATAATAACAATGCTTAAATGATATGAGATGGGTCCGCCTATAATAACAATGCTTAAATGATATGAGATGGGATCCTTTGTGCTCCAAAATGGGGGATATTTATAGGATTTCCAAGGCCAAGGGTGAGGTGGTAGGAATCAATGGTCAAGATTGAATCTGAAGATATCAAGGGTCAAATTAGAGGAGGTTGGAGAAGAAGTTGGAGGGAGGGACACTTTTCATCTCTGTGGTGACAAGTGTCAAGGAGCCTTGCTCATAAGAGGGCGAGTGTCCAAGGGAGGAGACATGTGGCATAAGTGTCATGTGTCTCAAGGGATAATATCCACCCCATAGGAGGTTAGGATAAGGAGGTTAGGATGTGCAAGATAGGATAGGGTTAGCTAGACCTAGGATTAGGTGGAATGGATTAGGTTAGGCGGTGGTTAGGTTAGGTGGTTAGAAGTTAGGAGGCATGTGGGAAATTTGAATTTAAAAATTCAAATAATAGAAAAATGCTAATTAACTTTCAACAATTCATAAATTGATTTGTTTTAATTAATTAGGGGATTAGAAGAATGAATTAAATGGGGGGAGGGATTAATTAATAAAGGGGATTATTGAAATGAACTTATTAGATAAATCCTTAGATTTATTAATAAGCAGGTGAATGGGGGAATTTAATCAAATTTCTAGTGAATTCAATTAAATTGGGAAGGGGGATAAATTAAATAATTTCTTATTTAATTAATTATCTTCAGACCATTTTTAGGTGTATACATTTTGCCCCTCTTTGAAGCGAGGTGTGATGACACATTGATTCAAAGAATAATCTCAATTTGATGTAGTTGATGTGATATTGGTTTGATGTGATGCCTCAGACATTGGTTGATAAATTGCGATACGATGATGCCCCTCGGGAGATCAATTGAGATAATTGACGTTTGGAGTGTTTGAATCTTTACGAAATTGATTTCCCAATTATAAATGATTTGATTTTCTGCAATATTGATTGATGAAAGTGCGAGTTCTTTGATCATTGTGATGTGGTTCTCGATGTGATGATTGATAGAGCTTTATTGAATTGATAAGATTGATTAGATTGATGAGATCGAGATCTAGTTTGGTTTCAGGAATGACACCTCTTGTATAAGACAAAGATAATCAAAGCATCTGGTTTCAAGAACGATATATCCTGTATAAGACTTGATCAAAATGGCTAGTTACAAGAAAGATACATCCTTTATAAGACATGATAGAATGGATCAGATGTGATGTATTGATAGAATTGATAAGATTGATTGCACAAAGAACTATCATTTTGTTGATATCATGTAGCAGGAAGATTCAAATGTGCTGATGTTGGTACAGTCGAGGGAGTATCATAAGATGCGCTTTGGGTCGACAACATTTGGGGAGAGATGAGTCATCGTTCTGATTGTGTATACATGTATGATGATTCCTATGATATATTTGGCCTTGGATAAGATAATATTTTGTGATCCTATACAAGAATTGATGTAGAGGATGGAGGATCTGATTGCAATCTTGCAAACTAAAGTATAATATGGACCCAAACCCCAACACTCCTATGGTGTTTCAAATGCTCAAAGTGCCTCAATAGGCTCAAAACTTGTCTTCACCTTAATCAGGTGTTTCCTCCACCTCCACACACATTAAATAACTTCAACTAACATGTCTCTAAGGTTTTCAAACCCTTACCTCATCAACTGATACAAAAACCCAAATCTAGCCCTTCACTAGGCCTAGTCTCCTAGTAGCCGGCTGGACTATTTTTGGCTCTTTTCACACACATTTCCCAAAACACAAACCAATGTTATGACTGATTTAGATACCCAATATCAATCTCTATCAACACCCAAAATATTGCCTATGATTGTTTTGGAACAAATCACTCAAAAAACTGCTGTCCCTAGTCACCATGAGGGCTAATTAGGTCACTTTTGTGAAGGAAGTACCCTCTAAAAGCACTTCCAGAATTAACCCTTCCATAAAGTCTCTTTTTATGGTCTCAATCCAAGTATTTTTCAGGTTTTAAGTTCTGGTTGCACTCCTAGATACCCAAACTCCAAAAACCTCACTAAATCCACCTTACACTAGGGCTTTCTCAAAATCCCACCTCCAGTCACTTCTGAGGCTCAACCAAAGTTCAAAAACCTTCACAATGGTGTGTATAGACACTTAAATGCATAAAATACCCCCCTTCTTCAAGTAGATTCTCTGCTGCTACACTCTAGCCTTCATTTTCACACATTTTCAGTCATTTTTCTTCCAACTTTCATGCAACTTTCATGGTGTACACCTACACTCTTCACTCCTTCCTATCAAAAAAAGGTTAGAAAATTATTGTACATGTTATTAGGCATCCATACTATGAGAATCAGACCTTTACATTCATAGGATGGATCCACACATGCTTGGAAACTCACAAAATTAGTGAGAAATCACTGGTTTTCCTGGGGCAGTCAGCAACAAAACAAAAATGATATCTTTTCAGAAATTCAAAACATGTTATTCATGTAAATAATAGTCTATGGAGTCCCTAAAACATAATAATATCAGCCCCTTCACTTAGCAATGCAAGAAAAACATGAAAACACAAGATTTTGACAACAAATAAAGAGGTTTTTTATTGATTTTCTGGAACAGTCCGTACAAATCCATACCAGCATCATCCAACCACACAAAAATGACATAAGAGACTTTATAAGTCCTTCCCCAACCAACTCCAACAAATCCCCAACTGATTAGAATGATTAAAGTGCTTAAACAAGTCATAATCTACTTTCCCTCCAAAACTGGAACTAACCGTTGGAAGTCCAATTTTTGAATTTAAACTTCATTTTTAATGCTTCAATCAACTAAAACCTATCAAATCAATGGGTTTTAATCATGATATGATCATTTAAAGCATATTAGACCCTTATTCAACCTATCTAGACTCCTAGGCATCATTAACCCAATTACATAGCATTTTGGTCCTAGGGCCTTTATCAGGACCTTTAGGACTTTTACACATTACATATGATTTATTGCTTTCAAAAGCCATTATTGGCTCTAAAACTCTCCAATCAACTTGATTTTCTTCATAAAACCTTCCTGGTATCTTCATTGTCTTCATGGTTTTGTAGGCTGGCCTGGGTGCTCCAGTACCAAGAATGAAATGCAAGCTAAATGAAAATGAAATGCGAAGTTGCGATCGGACTAGTCACTGGGTTATTGTGTTTTGTCATCATTCAGATTTTTAAGATGTGGGAAGTGAGTGCAAACATCAATGGAAAAATTGAACCATGATGACTTGAGCAATACTTTCCTGGATTTTGATAGTGCAAGTTAGCATAAGCATCGAGGTATAATTGAACCAAGATGACCTGAGTGTTGCTTGCGTAAAATAGGCAATATTAACCATTTCTATATGCAAATCGGAAATGTCTTCAATGATACTCCAATGATCATGTCTTGAGATAAATTTGCACATATTAATGATTAATTTACAGACAACAGACAAGAAAAATATCGTGTTCCTTCCTTGTTCCTCTAGTCAAAGACATCATGGAGTTACTCAGAAAGCATGATAGTGAAAATCAAGATATAAAAGTTGAACCAAATTGTTAAAATCACTAGTCAAAAGATATCAGCTATTGATAGGTGTGATGTGCTTAGACTGACATGTGAGAGTTTGATGATTGATAATTTGATCTCATGTTCAACATTGGATGTGTCTCAGTTTTCACTTGACAAAAGTTGCCTAACTATTGCTCTACCAACGATCAAAAATTTTTGCCCCCAGCTAGGTGCAGGATTTTGCCCCAAGCCTAAAAACAAACTTATTATGATATACCCAATGATCCAAACCATGGCGAGAAATCAGTTGTGATTCTTGCATATGTACAAAGGCTTTATTATGGATATGAACAGCGCTGATGGAAAATAAAATGCAAGCGGAAGGATGCATGAACCAATAGATGGAAGAGCTAGCTGACAGATAACACATGTTACCAGGTTTTCACCATCTATTTTATTGCACTTTTTCTCATATTTGATTTTTTTCTCTGTTTTCATTGTTTTTTATTTTTCTACTTTTTCACTATTTTTGATTTTTTTATTTTTTTCACTGTTTGTGATTTTTTTGCCTTTTCATTATTTTGGGATTTTTCTTCTTTTTCACTGTTTTTTATTTTTCTACTTTTTCACTTTTTTTTGTTGATTTTTCTTCTTTTTCAGACATAAAACTTCTTTAGATGCATGTTATTGATGGGTTCTTTTAGTTGATCCCCATCCTGTGTTGATAGCTGATATGCTCTTGAACCAAATACTGTTGTGACCACAAATGGACCTAACCAGTTTGGTTCAAACTTCCCTTTCTTTTCTCGAGATCCCTAGTTGTGTGGATTTTCCTTTAGGACTAGTTTCCCAACTTGAAAGACTCTTGGTTTGACCTTGTGATTATAATGGTGGCACATTCTTTGTTGATACACCTTTAAATGATCAAAGGTATTATGTCTTCGTTCATGGATCAATTCTAACTCTTGTAGTCTATATACTCGTTGTTCTTAATCTGGAATAAGGCCTTTTAATGATACTCATAGAGAAGGTATATCTACTTCTATTGGTAGTATTGCTTTTGATCCATAGACAAGAGAGAAAGGTGTGGCACCTATTGGTGTGTGGATACTAGTACGATAGGCCCATAGAGCAAGGTTCAATTGAATATGCCAATCTCTGCCAACACATTCACTATCTTTTTGAGGATTTTTCAAAATAGTTTTGTTTGATGCTTATGCTTTCCCATTTCCTTGTGGATAGTAGGGTGTGGAGAATCTATGTTGGATCTTGAATTTATCACATAGCTCTTGTACATCCTGATTCTTGAATAGTCACCCATTATCAGTGATAATGGTCATGGGTATGCCATAGCGACATATGATGTAGTTCAAGATAAATGTAGCAATTTGTTTTCTTATGATATTTATGAGAGGTACTTCCTCAATCCATTTAGTAAAATATTGTGTAACTACAAGAATGAATTTGTGACCATTGGATGAAGGAGGATGTATCTTTCCTACTAGATCAAGATCCCATTGGCAGAATGACCAAGATGTTGCCAAAGCATGAATTTCTTGTGCTGGTGCATGAATTAAATTTCCTTGGATCTAACATTGTTTGCATGTTTTAGCTATGTGAAAAGAATCTCATTCCATACTTGGCCAATAATAGCCCAAGCGTATGATTTTTTTCAAAAGGGTAAGACCACTTGAATTAGTGCCACAAATGTTGTTATGGACTTCATTTAAGGCCTTCTCAGATTCTTCTTGCTCAAGACATCTTAAAAGAGTACTATCCAGACCTCATTTAAAAAAGGTATCTACAAAAAGGGTATAATGGGAGGATTGGCGAATAAAGTTTCCCTTTTGATTCTTTGACAAGTCGAGAGGGAGGATGTTATCTTTCAGGTATGTATAAGTTTGGCCATAGCGGGAGGAATCATGCCCAACAAGGTGACAAATAGTTTGGGAATCAGGACAATTATGTGTAGGGTAAAACAACTCTTCCACCAAGAATTCATAACGCTCTTGATTTTCATGTGTCTGAAGTAGAGAAGCAAGCATTGCCATGTCATCTACTGCTTTGTTGTCATTCCTCAAAATCTACTGAAAAGTTATTTTGACAATGTATTTCTTGACATCATCAACCATCTTCTTATAAGGCATTAGATTTTCATCTTTTGTTTGATAATCATCATTGATTTGATTGATAATGAGCTAAGAGTCTCCAAAGACCTATAGTTGTGTAATGTTCCTCTATGGCCATTTTGATTCCTGTGACCAAAGCTTCATATTATGTTGTATTGTTGGTGCATGGAAATCTTAATTTTTACACCTTTGGAATTGTATGATCTTGTGGCGTGATGGATAGAATGCCTGCTCCTGATCCATGTTGTGTTCCATTATTGATGCCTACTCTCAAACTGACATTCAAGTGATGTATTATAAGATCTGGATCTAACCCTGGAATGTCTGCATATGACTAGGCGAAATTGATTTGCCATGTTTTGAAGAGTTTAGATAGAGAGGTTGTTGGATGTAGAATCTTTGGGTGATCAGTTGTGCCAATGTTAACTACCTCTGTTGGTTCAATCAAGATGGATGACCTTTCTTGATAGTATTTAGGTAAGGTGTCAAATTTCCCATCTTCTAGCGCCTCAAGGAGGTTTTCACCGTTAGATGTGTCCTTTCTTTTTACTTTTTCTCAGTCTAATGTTGCTAATAAATGGTTTTCAGCATTAGACCTGATATTTTTTTCTTTATTTTCATTTTTACGACTAGGAGATTTGGCACCCTCTTGACTAGAAGATGCATTGTTCAAATTCCCAATGAAAGTTGTTGTGGGTGCGATTGTATTAAGATATAAGGATATGGCATGGTCATTAGGAAAGGTATCAATGGTAGTATGCATTTCATTTTCCCAGCCAATAAGTTTAGGACAGATTAAGGGTAAAGGATCCATAGGTTGAATTGTTTCAAAGATATTAGGGGTCATGATAGAGATGTCAAAGTTTTTTGATAGTTATTTCAATGTCTAGAATGATACTCTTGTCAAAATGACCTTTCACAAGTATCTCCTGATTGTCCTCGTTTAAGTCCAAGTCAACTGAATGTGATACTGATTCAAGTGAGCTAGTTCTTAATGTTTGCCCTGCATACGCATGAACTACATCAACATCTACATCTTCTTCTTCCCTTTCAATTGAAAGTTTCTCTCATCTGTTATCATGTTCATCTTGTTGTTGGCTAGAAGATGTGTCCTCTTGTAGAGTAGCTTGTCCATACCCTAATCCTAATTTGTCTATACCCTGCTGAGTATGAGGTTGTATAGGTTCTAGAATACCTTCCTTCTTTTTTCTAAAGGGCCCATTCTCGTGTATCCCAATTTATGAAGGATGGTAAATCCTTTTCCATATTTTTCAGTGGGCATTCTGACACTATTGATATTTTGTTGGACTTCTTCATCCTTGTATATCCATTGTAGCACATCTTTGTCCTTTTTTTCCTTAGATAATGTTCCAGCGCTAATAAATTATCCATCAAATATTGAAAGATGTTTCATAGTTGGTTGTTGTTGAGATTTTGATGGTATTTCATAAGATTAAGGAGAAAGTGGTATCTGTGATAGTGAATATTCTACGTTCCCTTGATCTCTTAGTTGTATTTGTTTTTCCATGCTTGACAAAATTGAGGCAAATGATTTTTCTTTGGATTGTGTGTTTGAAGACGATGCCTCCCTATTATGTGGAACAATAACCTCTTGAGCCGGTTTTAGATTAGTATAGTATAGTAATGGATTTGAGTCTGCTGAGATCATGATTTCCTGTCCATTGTATGGAAACTTCAGGCATTGATGATATGTTTATGGAATAGCATGTATGTCATGTATCCATGGTTTTCCTAAGAGTGTTGTATGATAAATCCAAATCTAGAACTTGGCGTGTTGTGTCTTTCTGTAAAGGTCCCACTCTGATGGGTAATATCACAATTACTTTAGAGGAACACTCTTCTTCATCATATGCTTTGATTGTGATCTTTTTTTGGGGATTAACTGCATCTTCATAATACCCTAGAGCACATACAAGGCTCAATGAGAAAAGCCAACTCCCCCATCTATTAGGACATGTTTAACGAGCATCCTATAAATGAGGACTTCAATTTGCAAGGAAGCGTTATGGGGATGTTGCAAGGAATCAATGCTTGGATATGAAGGAGATGGGATTTGAATATTATCCTCTAAAATAGGTTTTATGGCCATTATGGATATCCCTTGGGGAGCTTCATCCTTGGGCATATTGTTTGGTGAGGATGCTATGGAAGGTTCTTGCAAGTTTTCAAGAGGTGTAGGAATAGATACCTTTGGAGACTCAATTTTCTTATGGGGGGATGAGCCACTTCTAGACATAGGTGCGTAATTTTGATCTTCCTCAGAAAAATCCCTTAGGGATCTCTTTAAGAGTTGCATAAAAGAGACACCTTTCTTTGGAGATGCATTTGAATCCTTGCGAGGTTTTGACATAGTTGGCTTTTGATTTTGGACTTGTTTGATTTCTCTAATATCTTGACCTATTATGTCTTCTTCTTGTATTTTTCTTTGGTATTCCATGTTTCTATGATCTTCAGCTATTTCAAATATTTCTATTTTTGTTTCTTCGATCTTACGCCTCTGCACTCTAGTTAAAACGAGCATACACATGTGTTGAATATTGTGCAGGGATTCGATTGTCTATAAGGTGTTTTGATAAGTAATCAACTATCAACGTAGATATGATAGAGTGATATGACACAAAAAGATAATTCAAGTATTTGTAGATTTGTAATTTTTTCGATCTTCAGTTGGAGTGCATTGATGATGATTTTGACAAAACCAAGTCCAATAGGAATGATATATCCTATGATGTGGGACAAGGGTATCTTGACCAAATATTGTAGTTTCATGATAGAGGATGATAGATCCTAATGAGAAACTATGTTTTGAGTGATCAGTTTATCAAAAAGGTGATGATGCACTTTGAGATGTTAAATCTTGAACTTGTTGAAGGTGAATACTTGAAGATCTTGGGGTGTCTAGTTCTAGAATCCAATTTGACAGAAGATAACTTGACCGAGAGAACCAAGAAGACAACCTAAGAATAGAATGACATATATCAAGTGTGTATGTTCATTGTAAATTGACTAAGCAAACATGACAGATCTGGAAAAGACATGCAAGAAGATAGCTTTGGACTGACAGAGGCAGAAATTCGTACGACAGTTTATGTCCCAAACGATAATTTAGACAGACCCATACAACAAAGGCATAATCTTGTATGATACTTCCCACAAAACTAGATGCCAAATGATAACAAATAACCTTCTGCTATTCTGACTTGTATGACAATTAACACTAAACATGACAATAAACTAGCTTTCTCATATGATAAACTAGAAAACTCATACGACTAAGGACAGAGTAGAGACAATTTTGACTTTGACAAATTTTTGATCAATGATGTTTAATGTTTTGATTATATTTTCTAGTTTTAGATGTCTGAGTGTCTATTTCAGGGATGAAAACACAACAAACACACGATATGATAAGTGATCTCAAGGACAACATGCTAAATCCTAAGGAAGTTGGCTAAGAGAGAAAACCTTTGCTTGCAAACATAGGTACAAACCCAATAGCTAATCAGAATACGGTCGTTGAGTCTCACACAATGGATTCTCAACATCGTATTATCCGACTCCAAATGCTAATGGGGGCACAATATGGCAAGTGCCTTGGGAGAGTTACTATCTCTCTTGCACAAAGATTATCCCCCTTTCGGAGGTGAATTGGGTAGCTTCTATCTTAGGGTTCGTAGTAAGGATTTCTATTTCGAATTACCCCTTGCAGTCACACAAGCGTGATTGAGGCCTATAGCCCAACAACGTACCAAAATAAGAAGTAGTCACGCAAGCATGATTGAGACCGCGAGACCCTACTAAATGTTCGATATGAGAGATCTCAAAAGCGAAAACTCAAATAATCCCATCCTCTGAGACTTCAATCCTGAGAGGCCTATTTTTTAGAGTGAGTTGGAAAGATTAGGTCTAGTTGTACTCACTTGGGTCATTCTCATAGGCTAATTAATTTTTCCGACTATGACAAGCCCACTAAAGGTATTCAAATCTCAAACATAGAAGCGCTTAAAGGGTCGGGATTTCTGATTGTCCAAATGGACAAGAGCATACTCTCCTACCTTTTAGACAACTTCTCAAGCATAGAAAACAAGATGTTCATTAACCAATAGCAATTTAAGTGTGCCTAGAAAAATTTAAGAAGACACAAAGTTTGGTCGAGCTTCCTTTAGGAAACTTGCAAAACAAATACATTAGTAATCATGTTTTTTTGATGAATTGAATTTCTTTGGCAAGCGTAATCTTCAACAATAGTCCTGCAAAAACTAGTTAGGCTGTGAGAAAACTCAAAAGGCAAGGGTTAGCATTAGTAATAGCCAAATTGAAGCATACAAAACCTTAAAATGCAAACTGTTTTGAAATCCCATAAGGAGAAAATCATACGAGTATCTTCACCTAATAATATGAGTATTCTCACATACCCATACAAGTGCACAAAGAAACTTGTACTGTACTGTAAAGGTAATCGTACGAGATTCTGAAATAGGCCTGGCTAGAAACACATGAGATTGAAGATTTGATGATGAGAAAGGCCAAGAAATGATATCTCAGGCCCCACAGTGGGCGCCAAAATGTTGTGTGTGAAGTAGGATACCTGCAGCTGCAACACAAACACTCAATAGATCATTACAAGAATGGTTATAAAATTGAAATCAAACGACAAATAAACCATAACAAAGCAACCTATCACCTCCTAAGAGATGCGAGTGTGAATTTTCTCTCATATCTAGATGAGCAATCCCACTGGCTTGACTACACCAAGATGGAGGATTTAAAATGATATGATGTGCATGCTAACTCAATGATGAACAGATAGTACTAACCCGGTACTAAGAGGGGGGGGTGAATCACTATAGACAAAAATATAGTCATAAACTAGTTTGATAGCAGACACTTCAAATGACTGGCAAGGAGTGACACCGGTTTGAAATAGAGTGCAACCGGTATCGCTAAGAATGACTGAGACAAGCATTAACTGGTTACTCACTTAGCTTTTCACTCAACTCAGGACTACACTACCATTTCACCCTTATGCATAAATAGGTAATCAATCATCAGATCATAATAACAGCTAGTTCAACATGTTTTATTGACAGGCATAAAACACAGAACCATCATATGCTTAACAGACAATAGGAAAGCATCACAAGATAAAATCATCACACATGACACACGTATTTTTCATGTGGAAACCCAACTGGGAAAAACCACAGTGGGGATGAATACCCACAAGCTGTTTTTGAACTCTTTAGAAGTCTGCTTTGTTAGGAGCCTTGTCCGGTTAGAGACATTACAATAGGTTCTGCTAGGAACCGATCCTGTTAAAGATAACCCGGTTAAGGGATGGCTACAATACCTGGTTAAGGGTTAAACCCTGTTAAAGGTTACCTTGTTAGAGGATTTCAAGAACTCAATAGCTAAAGGATTTTGAACTCAATAGCTTTGAATTACCCTGTTAAAGGATTTACAGCAAGCTGGTTAAGGCTACCCTGTTAAGGGATTTTCCAACTGTTGAGGTGGTTAGAGATCAACAGTTATTACAATGATCTAGTAACAAAACTCAATGCCAATACAGATCCGCTTAAGCTCCTCTTCACCTTCTGCACTTACACTCTGTAGGTATCACTTCTCTTCTTTTTGGTCTGGCAAGAATCACGTATCCCTTCTCTTGGATACACACACACAAATTTTGCCAACAACCTTAGAAAGAGACACAACATCGACCTTATAGGAAAACAGATAGGTCAGTAGCATAAACCCTAAACCCTAAACCTGTTATGTTAAGGAATTCAAATGGTTCAATCCCGACCATTGAGAACACTCCATTAATTGCAATAGTCTTGATCCAATCTCAAGACATTCTCCATCATCCATTTTCACCGATTTCATGGTGGCTGATAACCCATCACACATTATCACCATTTTATAGACTTCACACATTCCTGAGGTAGATAGGAACAATCTCCTTAATGTAAGATCCTTCACGCGCACAAGGCTGACATGGCAACATGATCTGTTCTTCATTACAATGCTAACTCATCACACAATGTCACCGGTTGAGCCACACAGGCTTGAAGCACTTAAACCGAAAACCCTGAAGTTGAGACTACCAACCGGTAGTCATACAAAGCTTTCATGTGCCAGTTCCCATAACCATCTGTCGGTTCACCTTGAACAAGCAAACCGCTTCACTTTGGCACTAATACCAGTTCACAGTGTTCTATCGGTTCTCTCATATGTCGGTTCTCACTTCTTCAGCATATTGACATCAATGACAACATACAATATCATTATGTCCACATACTGGTTCACATAATGCCAACAATCTCCCCCTTTGGCATTGATGGCAATAAACAAAGATATCTTCTCTGCTTCACATATTCTCCCCATTTTCTGCAGATATCTTCTCCACTTCACATCTTCTCCCCCTTTGACAACAATGCCAAAGTGGAGGCACAAGCTTCCCTGTTCCATTATGCTGCTCCCCCTGAGGAGTAGCATCCTTCAACACATCAATCCAAAATAAAATTGACTATGCACTACCTGACTGATGTGGAGCATATGCTTTTAGTTTACCTCCTGAAGGGGCAACACCCCTAATTCACCTCTTAAGTAGATAAATGTAGTCTTTGGGAGAGGCTTGGTGAATATGTCTGCTAACTGCTCCTTACTAGAAACATGTTCTAGTGCAATCTCTTTGTTTTGAACCTTTTCCCTTAAGAAATGATACTTAAGCTCAAAGTGCTTGGTTCTAGAATGTAAAACCGGATTCTTGGAGATGCTAATTGCACTAGTATTGTCACAAAATATACTTACCAGTTCAGATACAGGAACTTTGAAGCCATTTAATACATGCTTCATCCAAATTGTTTGAGTGCAATTCATGAAAGCTGCAACATACTCTGCTTCCGCTGTAGACTGAGAGATACAACTCTTCTTCTTACTCATCCATGAGACTAGTCTACCACTGAGGACGAATGCACCACCGGTTGTGCTCTTCCGGTCATCTATATTACCAGCCCAATCAGCATCTGTGAACACTTTCAAGTTGAAATCCTTGCTATATGGATACCACAATCCATAGTCAATAGTTCCCTTCAGATACCTAAGAATCCTCTTGACTGCAACCAAGTGGGATTCTCTTGGGCTTTTCTGGAACCTTGCAGTAATGCCAACTGCATGTGCAATATCTAGTTTGCTATGCACTACATAATGCAATTTACCAATCATTCATCGGTATTCCTTCTCATCAACCAATGCTGAGTCATCCTCTTTAGATAGTTTACAACCGGTTTGCTATTTTCCATGCCAAAGGTCTTCAACACCTCTTTAACATACGTGGACTGAGTGATAAAGATTCCATCCTTCATCTATTGGATCTGTAGTCCAATGAAGAATTTAATCTCCCCTATGAGTGACATTTCAAACTCTTTCTTCATCTCATCTGCAAACTCATGACTCATCTTGTCATCTCCACCAAGGATAATGTTATCAACAAATACCTCATAGATCAGGATCTGATCTCCTTCAGACTTCAAGTAGATATTTCTATCTTCACTTGTTCTATCAAATCCAATCTTCACAAGATGGGAATGTAGACATTCATACCATGCCCTAGGTGCCTGCTTTAGTCCATATAAGGCTTTATGTAGCCTACATACCATGTCACTATCTTCAGATAGGGAAAACCCATCTGGTTGCTCAGTATACACCTCCTCTTCAAGTACACCATTTAGGAATGCATATTTTACATCCATTTGATATACTTTGAAACCTTTAAAAGTTGCATATGCAAGAAGCATACGGACCCCTTCCAATCTGACTACAGGAGAAAAGGTTTCTCCATAGTCTTCTTCTTCTTCTTGAGCATATCCTTTGCACACTAATCTAGCTTTGTTCCTAATCACTATGCCATCCTCATTTAGCTTGTTTCTGAAAACCCATTTAGTACCAATGACATTTTTGTGCTCTGATCTGGGTACCAAAAACCATGTACCATTTTTCTCTATCTGGTCAAGTTCCTCTTCCATTGCCTTGATCCAGTCTTCATCTTTATGTGCCTCTTTGAATGTTTTAGGCTCAAATTCAAAGATCATACATGAGTTTTCTCTGACCTTTCTTCTTGTAAGGATTCCTACATCCTTATCTCCTATGATCTACTTAGGATCATGATTCAGCTTGACATACCGAGGAATGGTCTTGCTAGATTCCTCTTGCTTTTCTTATCCATCCTCATCTCCATTAGTATTAGCATCTACATTTGTCAGTGTAGGAACATTGTTACTGGTACTCGGTTGGCTATCAACCGGTTCCTAGAAGGTTGCAACCGGTTCGTCTACTGCTTGCTCACTACTGGTTTCCTCAGTTTTCTCAGAGGTTTCATCAACTCTTACATTGATGGTTTCCATAATTCTCTGAGTCCTATTGTTGAAACACTTGAGAGCTTTGCTCTTGGTGGAATATCCTAGGAATATTCCCTCATCACATTTCGCATCAAATTTGCTTTGGTGTTCACTCCTCTTGATGTAACATTTACTACCAAACACTCTAAAGTAGCTGACCACAGGTGTCTTACCGGTCCAATACTCATGAGGAGTTTTATCCTTACCTTTCTTGATGAGTACCCGGTTCATTATGTAGGTTGTAGTGCTCATCGCTTCTCTCCATAAGGTGTGAGCTACCTTTCCTTGAATCAACATGGTTCTAGCTGCTTCAACCACAATCTGGTTATTCCTCTCTTCTAGGCCATTTTGTTGTGGAGTTCGGGGGGCAAACAATTGCCTCTTGATGCCATGTTCTTCATAGTACTTGTTCAATTCACCGGAAGTGAATTCCCCTCCTTGATCAGTTCGCAAGCACTTGATCCTTTTACTGCTTTCATTCTCCACTAATGCTCTGAAAGCTTTGAACTTTACAAAGGCTTCAGACTTGTCTTTCAAGAATGTGACCCACATCATTCTTGAGCAGTCATCAGTGAGAATCATGAAGTACTTATCACCCTGCACACTTCTAGTTTTCATAGGACCACACAAATCAGTATGCACAAGGTCAAGCAAGTTGTCAGTAGTGAAAGATTTACCTTTAAAGGTTGAGGAAGACATTTTCCCCAATTAACACTCTCTGCACAAGGTATTATCTGGTTTGCTTAGCACCAGCAACCCTCTAACTGCCTTGATCTTACTAGCCTTCACAATGTTATCAAAGTTTACATGGTAGAGTCTCCTATGCCATTCCAGCTATCATCAAATTTAGCCATAAGACATGTACTTATATTTGCATTCAACTGAAATAGGTTACCTTTGGTTTGGATGTCGGTGGCCACCAATTCACCATTCTTTCCTTTGATTTGACAAAATCCATTCTCGAATTCCAGATTGAGGCCACTGTCATTTAGCTGGGTAACACTTAGAAGGTTGTGTCTAAGACCATCAACCCAATACACATTGTTAGCACTACTCTTTCCATTCAGAGAGATGGACCCTCTGCCTTTGACCATGCATGGTGCATCATTGCCAAAGCGAACCACACCACCATCATACTCCTCCAATGATAGAAACTTGCTCCGATTACCAGTCATATGGTGAGAACAACCACTGTCAATGATCCACTCATTGGAATTATCAAAATGGGAGACAAGAGCCTTCTTGTCTGACACATCTTCCTTGACAGCAACAAACACAATATCTTTATTTTCTTCATCCTCTGATTCTTCATCTGTGACACCTTCATCAATTGCCACAAAATAGTTTCTCTAGTTTCCTCCTTTCAATTTCTTGAACCTTTTCGGTTTGTCCTTGTTGTCGCCATTAGGATAGTTTATAGCAATATGTCCTATTCGGTTACAAGAGAAGCATTTCAAAGGTAGCTTACCTCTATATTTGCTGGTTCCTTTTGGAAGTTTCCTGGACAGGAGAGCTTCAAATGCCATTAGAATCTCCTCATCATCCATTTCTCTGCCCTGTCTTGGTTCACCACTAGTGCTAGCTTCTTTTCTTTTTCCAGATGGTACTGCAGAAGCTTTAAAAGTTGATTTAGTCTTTTGAACACTGCCATTGAAACTATTTAGCTCATAGGCTGTCAACTTTTCTATGATGGAGTCCAGGGATACCTTAGTCTTGTCTATTGATCTCAGCTCCTGAATAGCAGCAACCCTTTTGCATAGATCGGCAATAGGGATCTCAAGACTTTGCTTACCATAGTGGCATCTTCTATTTTACCACCTGTACTCTTGATATCTCCAACAATGGTTTTGATTCTTATTCCATACTGTTGAATGGTCTCACCTTCAACCATCCGCATATCTTCAAACTTCCCTCTAAGGCTTTCTTCCTTAGCCTGTTTTACATGCTCATCACCACCATAGATATTTTAAAGAGTATCCCATACCTCTTTGGGATTTACCTTATCCTGAACATCAATAAACTCAATGTCAGATAAACTACTAATTAGGGCTTCCATGACATGTCCATTCTCCTGCATTTCTCTCTTTTGGTCATTGGTAAGAGTACCGGTAAGAGCAACATAGGCGGTCTCAACATAGCTCCATTGTTGAGCACCCATGCTTCTGATGTATATCTTCATTTTGTCTTTCCATATACTGAAATTTTCTCTATTAAACTTTGGACATTCCCTCTTCATCATTAGACTAGGATCTTTACCTCAAGCGGTTAAGCCTATAGCATAGAGGACCTAGAGGATGCTCTGACACCAATTGATAACTCAATGATGAACAAATAGTACTAACCTAGTACTGAGAGGGGGGGCGAATCAGTACAGACAAAAATAGAGTCCTAAACCAGTTTGACAGCATACACTTCAAATGACTGGCAAGTAGTGACACCGGTTTGAAACAGAGTGCAACCGGTATCGCTAAGAATGACTGAGACAAGCATTAACTAGTTACTCACTTAGCTTTTCACTCAACTAAATACTACACTACCATTTCACCCTTATGCATAAATAGGTAATCTATCATCAGATCATAATAACAGCTAGTTCAACATGTTTTATTGTCAGGCATAAAACACAGAAACATCATATGCTTGACAAACAATAGGAAAGCATCACAAGATAAAAGCATCACACATGACACACATATTTTTCACATGGAAACCCAACTGGGAAAAACCATGGCAGGGATGAATACCCACAAGCTATTTTTGAACTCTTTAGAAGTCCGCTCTGTTAGGAGCCTTGTCCGGTTAGAGACATTACAATAGGTTCTGCTAAGAACCAATCCTATTAAAGATCACCCGGTTAAGGGATCGCTACAATACCTGGTTAAGGGTTAAACCCTATTAAAGGTTACCTTGTTAGAGGATTTCAAGAACTCAATAGCTAAGGGATTTCGAACTCAATAGCTTTGAATTACCCTGTTAAAGGATTTACAGCAAGCTGGTTAAGGCTACCCTGTTAAGTTATTTTCCAACTGTTGAGGTGGTTAGAGATCAATAGGTATTACAATGATCTGGTAACAGCACTCAATGCCAATGCAGATCCACTTAAGCTCCTCTTCACCTTCTGTACTTACACTCTGCAAGTATCACTTCTCTTCTTTTTGGTCTGGCAAGAATCACGTATCCCTTCTCTTGGATACACACACACAACTTTTGCCAACAACCTCAGAAAGAGACATAACATCGACCTTATAGGAAAACAGATAGGTCGATAGCATAAACCCTAAACCTTAAACCTTTTAGGTTAAGGAATTCAAATGGTTCAATCCTGACCGTTGAGAACACTCCATTAATTGCAATAGTCTTGATCCAATCTCAAGACATTCTCCATCATCCATTTTCATCGATTTCATGGCGGTTGATAACCCATCACACGTTATTACCATTTTACAGACTTCGCACATTCCCGAGGTAGATAGGAACAATCTCCTTCATGCAAGATCTTTCACGCACATAAGGCTGATGTGGCAACATGATCTATTCTTCATTACAATGCTAACTCATCACACAATGTCACTGGTTGAGCCACACAGGCTTGAAGAACTTAAACCAAAAACCTTAAAGTTGAGACTACCAACCAGTAGGCATACAACACTTCCATGTGCCGGTTCCCATAACCATATGCTGGGTCACCTTGAACAAGAACACTGCTTCACTTTGGCACTAATACCAGTTCACAGTGCTCTACCGGTTCTCTCATATGTCGATTCTCACTTCTTCAGCATATTGACATCAATGACAACATACAATATCATTATGTCCACATAATGGTTCACATAATGCCAATAGTGCAAGCTAGATAAATGCATGATTAAACTAGATTGATCCAAGAAGCTAATTATGCTATATGATTCAATAATTATGCTAGAAGAGGATCAAATTAAACTAGATCTAGATGCAATTTCTTATATTAACAATGCTTAAACTAGAATGCTAGAAATCATATGCCTATAATAATGCTTGAAATGAGATGAGATGAGATGAGATGTGCCTATAATAACAATGCTTAAATGATATGATATGGGATCTTCCTATAATAACAATGCTTAAATGATATGATATGGGATCTTCCTATAATAACAATGCTTAAATGATATGAGATGGGATCCTTTGTGCTCCAAAATGGGGGATATTTATATGATTTCCAGGGCCAGGGGTGAGGTGGTAGGAATCAATGGTCAAGATTGAATCTGAAGATATCAAGGGTCAAATTGAAGGAGGTTTGAGAAGAGGTTGGAGGGAGGGACACTTGTCATCTCTATGGTGACAAGTGTCAAGGAGCCTTGCTCATAAGAGGGCAAGTGTCCAAGGGAGAAGACATGTGGCATAAGTGCCATGTGTCTCAAAGGGAGAATATCCACCCCATAGGAGGTTAGGATAAGGAGGTTAGGATGTGCAAGATAGGATAGGGTTAGCTAAACCCAAGATTAGGTGGAATGGGTTAGGTTAGGGGGTGGTTAGGTTAGGTGGTTAGAAGTTAGGAGGTATGTGGAAAATTTGAATTTAAAAATTCAAATAATAGGAAAATGCTAATTAACTTTCAACAATTCATAAATTGATTTGTTTTAATTAATTAGGGAATTAGAAAAATGAATTAAATGGGGGGAGGGATTAATTAATCAAGGGGGACTATTGAAATGAACTTATTAAATAAATCCTTAGATTTATTAATAAGCAAGTGAATGGGGGAATTTAATCAAATTTCTAGTGAATTCAATTAAATTGGGAAGGGGGATTAATTAAATAATTGCTTATTCAATTAATTATCTTCAGACCATTTTTAGGTGTATACAACTACAAATATAATTCCCAGAGAAATGTTAGTGACATGTATGTCCCTCTCCAATTGGTTGTAGACAAAGGATGCAAAGGATTAAGGAAAAAGAATAAAATATAATCATTGTAAACATGATGAAAATACCATCATGCAGAAAAACATGTAAGGACATCTAGAAGATTAGCATGAATGTTTAAAAAATGTAGGTCAAAATTTTATAATGTAATTGTGGTTATAACATATATGTAGGTTGCAATGTAATCATTTACCATTGGCAAAGTTGGAAAACTCATGACAATGGTTAGAACATGAAATTTAAGAATTTTTAGTGTTTGAATATTAGGTTTCTATTTTCCATGCAACAGAAAGACTAAAGGTAGGACATGTATTTCTTATTCATAACATGTGAGAAATTAGCACTCATTGTAAGGTGGTTTTAGTCCAATCTTTGTCTATTGAAACTATATTATAGTTGATAGTATAATGTTTACAATAGGTGTAGTTGTGTCAACAAGTCACTGAATGAGATCATTATATTTATTGTTGAATAAATGACATTCTTATTTAAAATGACTCTTAATTTCAATGAATAAATATATATAATATTTAATTAAATATTTATTAAGTTAATGAATTTTTTATTTATTTTTATATAAAATGATTCTGAATGAGTCTAAGAAACAAATTTCCAAAAACATATTCCAACCAAAATCTGGTACTCTTGTATCCAATAACAAAGTAATCTTATAAATGATATGAAACCTTTCATAAAATAAAAATATACATGGTAATACCAATTATTTCTTAAGATGTCTACAATCGTTGGTGACAAGTTTCTTTTGGAGTCATCTCCAAATTTAAAAAACTAGGTCAAAGTTGAATGCAGATTATGCAGGCGTACTTGGAAGCCAAAGTTGGAGACCATAAGGGAAGTCCATGTTAGGGGATAACTTAGCTTACTCAAGTATACCTTGAAAATTTAAAAAATTTGAAAGTATGGATTGTTTTTTAAAATGGATTATTTTTAAAAAAAGAATTCTTGAAAGTGTCATTCACAATCTTAAAAAAAATATAGGCATGTTCACTTGCAATAATTTTTTCTAACTTATTTAAATATTAAAGTGGGGATGAAAAAGAGTTAAAATGTTCATATTTCCACTCCTCAAATTAGAAGGGAAAATACACCTCTTATATGAATATTGAAGTTAAATAAAAATTGAAGTCTACAATTTAAAAAAAATTGGGCTGGAGAAGGTTAGAATAATAATTAGATAAATTTTGTATACATATAAGGCTATTAGAGTTCCCATCTTGCAGAATATCCAAATGGGTAGCTCCTTTTCAAATTTGAGAGAATCTAAACAAAACAGTTGATATTATTGTAAATTGAAGATTTGCCCCTATCTAGGACCTCATCGGAGGTTCTAGGTGTTCCAGATCTCTTGAGAAGCCCTAGTAGTTCTCACTCCTATTAAAAGACTTGCCAAGTTCTTGTAATTTCACGTAAGCATTTTTTTGTTGGACTTCAAGTTGTCACTATTACATCTACCTTTGTGTGTTATTTGTCATGTGTTATGTGTTTCACATGATTGTTGAACGTCATTAAGTGCTTAAGTCATCACTCTATCCTTGATGTTTTGGCCTTAATTTTTGCATATCATTCTAAGCATGAGTTACCTCACTTCCCCAAATCCCCACCAGGAAAATGTCCAAGTATAGAAGAAGTCAAATTTTGGCAACCCCAAGAACCCCTAACCAAAATAAATAAAATTGTGAAGGTTTTGTCCATGATTTCTAAAGTTCCAATAGCTTTTATCAATGTTAATAATAGTTCATATTTGAATGCATTGTAGCAATTATAACTCCATCTTCTATGGGTTCTAATGTTTTTTATTAGGTAAGCAGGATTTTCAAAGGACCCTAAACCCTTGTACAAAGAAGGCATTCAACTCAATAGAGTAGAACACAACATCCAAAGATAAAGGAACAACAACATGGGATTAAATAAGGCTCCCAAAACCTTCAAGGGTTTTAAAAAGGACCTAAAACCTTCCCGGGTTTTAAAAGGTACCCAAAACCTTCACTTCTAAAAACTAGCTATCTGGAAAAACATTAAAGGATGGCAACCAAACTATCCATATACAAACCCTCTGGGATCACCATATACATAAGGAGGGATTTTTCCAAGGTTCCCCAAACCATTAAAAAGGGTTTTGAGATGGACCCCTAAACCAACCAACAACATCTAACCTAATCATCTAGTAGCAACTCAACTCTCTCTAGTTGAATTCCTCTCCACCTCCATAGGAGAGGATCCCACCTCAATAGGAGCACTAGAGAACAAGATAGAAAAAAGGGTGAACCATCCAAGCCACAATCCAACATTCGAGTAGCACCAATTGAGATAACACCACAAAGAACAACCACCATCTTTCCTCCACAAGCATATCCCCACCTAAATAGGAGATGCCCCTACCTTGATAGGGAGTAGGAAAGAGAGAAACATGATTAACATACACCAATCCCCTAATAGAGAAACCATCAAAGACATCACCTCAATAGGGGCAGACTTCACCTCCATAAAAGCCTTACTAAAATGAACCCAAACAAGAACAACAGAAGCCCAACTAAAAGAGAGAGGGGTAAGAAAGTCCCTAGCAAAACCATACCTAACCCAAAAACAAACCAAGGTCAAAACAAGCCCTTGAAAAATGCTAGAATCCTTCAGACTGGTAGGAGGAACAACTCCAACACCATATAGAAAAACAAAATGACTAAGAATGACCAAAACACAAGAAACAAAACACTAGTGAAAGCCAAAGACAAAAAGGCCCTTAATAACCCTCACAAGAAGGGAAAAGAATAAAAGAGCCTCCACCCAAAAAGGTGAAGAAACAACCCACTTCCCTCCCAAACACAAGGAGGACCCCCAAATAGAACACCTTGAAAACATCTCTTCCTATAGTTGTAGAGAAAATAAATGAAGTAGGTGCAATAGAGGGGAGTAGTCAAATCCTTGGCCAAGGAAGCCAGAGGTAGCCAAGGACTCAATCTACCACCCCTCCAATGCCATAACCAAAAGGAAAGTGTCAGATGAATCCACCCCCCACTCAATACTAGGTTGAGAGCAAAATGCACTAATTAGGAGTCACCAGAACTCCTAAACTCCAAGCATCTTGAAAGACCGGTGACCACCAAACACCAAGACCCAAACATGGCATTCGGAGCAACCCGCAACCAAGAAAATGAAGGTTGAGAAACAACAACCGGTCCAACATCATAAGGGAGGAGAAAAGGAAACCCAAGACAGAGGGCCAAGGGCACCTTGCAGACCCCTAGCCGTGAGGAGAAAACTGAAACTTTGTGCCCAGCGCTCACTTGGAATAGACCAACACCACTGAGCCAAAGCAAGCCCGAAAACTGCACCATGAAGCCGAGGCAAAGGCAGAACAAAGCCATCCACTCCCTCCTCCCCATCTGCATCATCAACCTCTGAATCCCCTGCATCCTCACCAAAAACCCTCAAACTCCCACTCTCCCCCATTCAAAATCATTTGATTTAATTGGACTCTTTTATGGGTTCTAATGTTATGTCATTTTCAAGCTTTTAGTTTGTTTTCCTTCCATAAACCTATATGATTCATTAAATTTTCAGTAGATTAAATATGTTTTTATACCATTGCTACCTAGATGATGGTGAGGTGTCATATGTAGTCAACTTGAACACATTTTGTGCAAGTTGAATTTTGGCATTTATCATGCAAATGGTTGTTTCTCACTCAAAAATCTCACTATGGTGTACTTGGATTACAAGTAATAGATTTGATAAAGGTTTTGATTTCTTATCAAACTTTCTCATTCACATAATGGTGTACAGAAGGATAAAAGACTTGTTGAGATTATTTTTTATTTTCTCTTTAACCCTTTCTTGAGGTTTACGCCCTCAAAGTGGCTTGTTATTCTTATCTATTATCAACTATTTGTAGATTATTTCATATCATATTCCTCTTTGGTGCAAGTTATTTCTTTGAACATATTTATGATCTTAATGGGACTATTATAAAATTAGCTAATTTGAGCCCATTTTTTATGTTCTTAAAGTGAGGGAAAAAATTTGATGTATTTAGGAATGTTAAGATGAACATTTATACAAGGAAAATAATGTGCAATTGAGTGACTATGTAAGAGAAACTATATAATTGTTGTGTGTAGTTAGACAATTTAATACACTAACATTCCCCCTTATTACATTGTTCCTACAAACGTACCTAGGAAATCACAAATTTCATCTTCCCAAGGGACCCCTCTTGAGTATTGCATCACAAAAGTTTTTTTTTTCATAAAATAAATACACATTTATGAGAAGACATTTCTTTGAAGCCAAATAATCTAGAGAGTATAAGGAGATTTCAATATCTTAGGAGATAATTTTTGTTTTGTGAAACTAGCTAATAATGGAATACTCACAAAGAATGGTTCAAAAATAGTTTATTTTTTAAAGAAAGAAATCCAAAGAGAGAGTTCCCAAAATTAATTTCCTGTAAATATCATTATACAATCTTAGCATTTTTATGCATGTTAATTTTATAGATTTTTTATAATTTATATAAATATTAAAAATTAAAAATTAATTCAGGTGTGCAATAGTTTTTTTTTTAACCAATAAAAATGTTTTATATGCAAAATTCACTATAGTGGAAAATCATCCACATTTCATATTGAAACATATTTGGAAACATAAGCTCATTGTTAGCAGCAATCAAGAAGGAAGACTGAGAGGGGGGAGGGTGAATCAGTCTTCACTGGAACCTAGAATTAACTCCAAAACAAAAACTGATAAACTGCAACGATAAAACAGATAAGCAAATTAACGGCACAACACACAACACCAAGATTTTAACGTGGAAAACTAGGTTAATGGAAAAACCACGTTGGAAACCTACCCATAGTAAGATGATACTCTACAGTAGTATGTGAAAATTATTACAATGGGGAGTGCACATTCATTTAGACATACTTCCTAGAGCTCACTGCTCAAAATATTTTTTCTCGGAAGGCTACAACCCTCAGGGAAGTCTCACTGACTTACAATATGAATCAAACTACAATTCAAAAGAAATGAACTACAATGATAGCATCTAAAAATGCCTGATGACAGTTCTGGTTAAGCAAAAATGTTTCCTCTACAACACCAATCTCACCTCAAACTCAACACAGAAGAATAAATCACTTGTTCATACATAAACCTCTCTCTAATAATGAAGACACAATACCAACACCAAAACTAAGTGAATAACTCATCTATATATACAATTGATCAACCTTGATAACAAGGTTGGCTAAACCCTCAACCCTCAACTCACAAAATTGCATTGCACGATACAAAGATCAATCACCAGACCAATATAATGATTTACATTACATAACATGGACCTAATTCAAATTCCCAAATGATCACATCCACCAGGAATCACACCAAGGTCAACCACAATACGCTACACCACCAGAAATACCGCATAACACAAAAATCAACACCGATTTATGAAAACCACCAAAAAATTGCAAAACAATCAATGTGAATTTCTAAAAAAAATAAGCCACGACTAGGAAGCACCATCAAGTATCTTAGAATCATCACCAATAGTTGCACCAACACCACTTATCAAATCTTCATCGATCAACATCAGAAAGCTCAAGAACACAACCAATCAACAACTGACATGAAGAAAGATAACTTTCGGGGCACCAAATCATGAACCATCTGAAACGAGGATACACAAGACCATCCCAAATAATATCCCAAAACCTCAGTATAATAGCTAATAACACCAGAATATACCAAAGGAAATACCAAATTCTGCAAAATAGTGATCAGCAAAACCAAACTACAAAACTAGATCAGAAGATCTTCCCAAACTCACCAGAATAAATGATAGGAATATGTTGACATCAATGGCAAAAAAATATCCTAGCAGCAGAAATGTACAATCATATCCAACAATCTCCCCCTTTGGCATTGATGGCAACATATGAATGTAAAAAATAGTCAATGCAAAGAAAGAAGATATCACCAACAAAGTCCTCCTAAGATCAAGAGAGATAATGAATTTTTTCATATGATCTCTCTCCCCCTTTGACATCAATGCCAAAGATATCCAAAATAGAAAACCAATCTCTCTCCCCCTGGGACACACAACCAAATCCATAGACTACTCCAACAGAGGAGCAACACTAACTCATCAATCTGAATAAAAGAATAAGGCTCTGAAATCCACTGGATCAATGCAACTCAATGCATGTATAGTTCTCATCAGGAGGGGTGGATACCCCTAACTTGTCTCTCAAGTAAATAAATGGATCTGTAGGCAAAGGCTTAGTGAAAATATCAGCAATGTGTTCCTTTGTATATACATACTCTAGCTTCTCCTTCTCTTCATTGACTTGCTCTCTCAAGTAATTATATTTGATTGATATATGCTTTGTCTTTGAATGTTGCACCAGATTCTTTGACATTTTTATAGCATTGGAATTATCACAGTATATAACAATAGGATCATCATGACTAACTCTGATATATTTCAACATTTGCTTCATCCAAACTATCTGAGTTCAATTACTAGCAGCAGCAATGTACTCAACTTCAGAAGTAGATAAAGATATTAAATCTTGTTACTTTCTAGCTCATGAAACCAACCTCTTACCTAAAAAGAATGCTCCACTGATAGTACTCTTCTGGTCATCAACATCGCCAACCCAGTCTGCATCAGTGTAGGCACACAACATGAAATCATCATTCTTCAGATACCATAAACCATAATCCACAATTCCCTTTAGATATCTAACTATTCTCTTAACAACAGTAACATGACTCTCCTTCGGATCAACTTGATATCTAGAAGCCATACACACAACATGCAAAATGCCAAGCCTAGTCTGAGTAAGATATAGCAATCCACCAACCATAGATCTGTACAAACTCTGATTAGATTTGAGAGATTCATCATTTTTAGACAATTTACTACCAGTCACCATAGGAGTTCCAACTAGTTTGGAATCATCTAATCCAAACTTCTTCAATAGTTCCTTCACATACTTAGTTTGAGATATAAAGATACCTTTTCATGTTCGTGCAATTTGCAAACCTAAGAAAAACTTCATCTCACCAATCATAGACATCTCAAATTCTTTCTACATATCACCGAAAAACTTCATACTCATATCATCATCACCACCAAAAACAATGTCATCAACAAAGACTTCAATAATTTAAATTTTATCATTTTCAATCTTAAAGTACAGATTACTATCAGCAACACCTTTAGAAAATCCCAATTTCAATAAGTATTTGTCTAATCTAGCATACCAGGCTCTAGGTGCTTGTTTCAATCCATAAAGTGCTTTCTTCAACTTACATACCTTGTCTCCATCATCCGACAATGAAAATCCATCAAGTTGTTCAATGTAAACTTCTTCCTCTAGATCATCATTCACAAATGCAAATTTGACATCCATCTGATATACCTTGAAATATTTATAAGCAGTATAAGCAACTAACAATCTAATAGCTTCAATTCTAGCAACTAGAGAAAAAGTTTCTTCATAATCAATTCCTTCTTGTTTTGAATACCCTTTACAGACAAGTCTAGATTTATTTCTGACTACTTCACCGGCTTCATTCAATTTGTTCCTAAGAACCCATTTAGTACCAATAACATTTTTATCCTTAGGTCTAGGCACAAGTTCCCAAGTGTTATTCTTTTCAATCTAATGTAATTATTCTTTTATGACTCTTATCCAGTTATCATCTTTACAGGCTTCAACATCTATAGGTTCAAATTTAGAAATCAAACATACTTATTTTGTAGCTAACCTTCTTCTAGTCGTTACACCTTTATTCTTATCACCAATAATCTAATTCTCAGAATGATCCAATTTAACATACCTCGGAGTCTTCTATTTGTTCTGATCCTCAGGTTCCTAAACATCTTCACTAGCAGCAACATCCGGATTGACAGTCTCTATCGGATCATTCTACTTAGGCTCTTCGGGCTGAATAGGGGCCAAAATAATATGTTGACCATCATCATAATCTATGATCTCCTTCCCAAGGTTCTCATCCACCTTCACATTTGCACTCACAACTATCTTTCTCAATCTCTTGTTATAACACTAGTAGGCTTTACTCTTTGTAGAATATCCCAAAAAGATACCTTCATCACTTCTAGCATCAAACTTTCCAATATCCTTGTCTCTCTTGATATAACATTTTCTGCCAAAAAATTTGAAATATTTCACAATAGGAACATGACCAAACCAAAGCTCATATGGGGTCTTACTGGTATCACCTTTGATATGAAGTATGTTAAATGTATAGACTGCAGTGCTAATAGATTCTCTCTAGTAGACCTTCGGAACATTTCCTTCAATCAACATAGTTCTTGCAGCATCCAAAATAGTACAGTTCTTTCTCTCAACAATTCCATTTTGTTGTGGGGTTCTAGGAGCATATAGCTATCTTCTGATTCCATGCATCTCATAGAATGAATTGAACTCACCAGAATAGAATTATCCACCTCTAATAAATCTCAGACACTTTAGCTTCAATCCAAACTCAGTTTCAACTTTAGCTTTAAATATCTTAAATTTGTCAAATGTTTCTATTTTTTCCTTCAAAAAGACAACCCACAACATCCTGGAATAATCATCAATTAGCAGCATAAAGGATCTATCACCCTGCACACTTCTAACATTTGTAGGTCCACACGGGTCAGTATGCACAAGATCCAGCAATCCATCAGATGTATACCATTTTCTCTTGAAATAAATTCCTATTTTCTTACCCAACTAACATTCCTTACATACTGGATTAACAGGTTTAACAAGCTTAGGCATATCTCTAATAACTTGTGTAGAACTGATCTTAATCAATGAATCAAAGTTTACATGACACATTCTCCTATGCCACAACCAACTCTCATCTATCTTAGCAATCAAATAACTTTTATCACTAGCATTCAAATGAAAAATTTTACCTTCAATCTTAGTCCCGGATGCAATCTCTATACCAGAGGCATTCAATATCTTGCATTTACCATCCTTGAATTTTAGATCATAACCCTTATCAACCATCTGTCCAACACTCAAAAGGTTATGCTTCAAACCTTCTACATACAATACATCATTAGTGTTATGCTGACCATCAAAAGAAATAGAACCCCTCCCACGGATTACACAGGCTTTGTCATCTCCAAATATAACTATTCCACCATCATACTTTTCCATGCTTACAAATTTTCTTTTATCACTAGTCATATGATGTGAAGAACTGTTGTTAATCACCCATTCACCCTTTTCTTCTACCTTAGCAACGAAAGCTTTCTCCTCAACAAAATAGCTAGTGGAATCAATAGGTACAAGTCTATCTTCTTTAATGGCAATAAACACAACTTCATCTCCTTCTGACTCATCATCTATAACACCTTCATCTGTAGCATAATTATAGTTTTTCTGGTTCCTAAAATTCTGGTTAGACTTATAAGGCTTATCATACTTCTCATGCTTCTCATATCTATCATTCCTATCATTCTTATCAACCTTATCATGTCTATCATACTTAGCTATTCTCTTCGAGCATCTAGAAGCAAAATGTCCTATCTTATTACAAGAATAATATTTTAAGGGAAACTTTCCATCATACTTACTGGCACCTTTAGGCAATCTCTGATCAATCAATGCTTCAAGTTCATCAAGCTCTCTTTCTTGCTCTGCAATTTCTCTCCTTTCTCTTTCATATCTAGATATCCTGCACTCATCAGGATCATATTTCTATTTACTGGATACAGATGTTGATTCTCTAAATGCAATCTTAGACTTTCCATGTGATTCTCCAAATTCACTCAGCTCAAATGAAGCAAGGTTTCCAACCATCATATCTCTTGTTACTATAGTCACACTTCGGAACTCATCAATAGCAGCAACCTTATAATTAAAAGCAGGAGGCAAAGATCTCAACACCTTAGTAGCAATATCATCTTCCTCAATCTTTCCACTAACACACCTGATACCAAGGACAAGTTCATTCAACTTAGCCATGTATGAATGTATGCTCATCATTTCCTATTTTCAATGTCTCATACTTTCCTTTCAAGCTCTGCAACTTGGCAACTTTCACTTAACTATCACCTTCATACAGGATCCCAAGCTTCTCCCAGATCTCATTTGCAGTCTAAAGTCCCATAACATTTGTTATTTTGGAATCAGTCTAGGCACTAAATAATGCTTCCTTCACTGTGATGTTATATTCTGCTTCCTTAACCTCATCAAGGGTAGATAGTCCATTCTGACGAACAACATAGACATTCTTAGTAATCTTCTAATAATCCTCTCCAAGACACTTCAAGTGTACCTCCATCTTGCTCTTCCATATAGTATAGTTACTTCCATCAAACCTTAGACTGTCCTTCTTGAAAATAATACCTTGAGTTTCCATCCTAGATCTCCTCAAGGGATTAAGCTTCTATCAGAGGATCTATCTCTGATACCAATTGTTAGCAGCAATCAAGAAGGAAGACTAAGAGGGGGGGTAAATCAGTCTTCATCGGAACCCAGAATTAACTCCAAAACAAAAAACAACACAACACACAAAACCAAATTTTTTGATGTGGAAAACCCAATTAAGGGAAAAACCACAGTGGGAACCTACCCACAGTAAGATGATACTCTGCAATAGTTTGTGAAAATGATTACAATGGGGAATGAATATGCATTCAGGAACACTGCCTAGAGCTCACTACTCAAAACATTTTTTCTAGGAAGGATACAAGCCTCAGGGAAGTCTCACTAACTTACAATATGAATCGGACTACAATTCGAAAGAAATGAACTGCAATGATAGCATTTACAAATACCCAATGACAATTCCGATTAAGCACAAATGTCTATTTTGCAACACCAATATCACCACAAACTCAACACCAAAGAATAAATCACTTGTTCGCACATAAACCTTTCTTTGATAATGTGGACACAATACCATCACCAAAACTAAGTGAATAACTCGCCTATATATACAATTCATCAACCTTGATAACAAGGTCGGCTAAACCCTCAACCCTCAACTCAAAAAATTATATTGCAAGATAAAAAGATCAATCACCGGACCAATATAATGAATTGCATTACATAACATAGACCTAATTCAAATTCCTAAACAATCACATCCACCGAAAATCATGCCAAGATCAACCACAACACGCTACACCACTAGAAATACCACATAACATGAAAATAAACACCGATTGATGAAAACCACCAAAAAATTGCACAATGATCAATGCGGATCACCAAAACAAGTAGGACATGGATAGAAAACACTAGCAAGCACATTAGAATCATCACCAGCAGCTGCACCAACACCACTTATCAAATCTTCATCAATCAACATCAGAAAGCTCAAGCACACAACCAATCAGCAATTGCCATGAAGAAAGATAACTTTTGGGGTACCAAATCATGAACCATCTAAAATTAGGATGCACAAGACCATCCCAAACAATATTTCAAAACCTCAGCACAAGATTTAATGACATCAAAATATACCAAAGGAAATACTGGATTTTGCAAAACAATGATCGACAAAACCAAACTACAAAACTAGATCAGAAGATCTTCCCAAACTCACCAGAATAAATCACAAGAATATGTTGACATAAATGGAAACAACATATCCTACCAGTAGCAATGCACAACCATATCCAACACTGATTACTTTACCTTTAACTAAAGATAATTGATACATCTAGAGGAGTTGTACAACATTTTAGGGATATTTTTGTGACTATCACCAAAGTCATAGACATGCTATGGATCATTGCATAACACACAAATATAGATTCAAGATCTTATTATACAAAGGATGGTCCTATTGGCAATTGACACTCATCCAGTGATCTTTGATGCTTGATTTATGGTCTAGGGTTGTCATTTATTGTAACTATTCTTGGAGACTCAATCCGGTGGTCGTGATTCATCTTATCCGGAAGATGGAGTTAACCAGTAAAACAGGGTATCTCAATGATGTTTTGGTCCAAAATAATTTTTGATGATTGTGGTAATTTTGGTGGTTGATTTTGTGTTCTTGATGAATGGTAAGCTCCTTAGGAAGCATGTGAATACACTCTTTTGGTTCGGTGCTTTGTTTTGTTCAAGATTGAAGTCGACTTGGAGCTACACGTTACACTTCTTGAAGCTGACTTGAAGGAAAAAAAAAGTTCTAAGACTGGAGATATAAGATTGAATTCACGATTGGTCTTGGGGGTAATACGGTTATGGTGATCCATTTTGGTGTGATTGAGTGCAGTTTCAGGTGCGCACTTTGCATTCAAACAATCTGGTAGCTGACTAAGCCAAAAATAGAGTATTAAGCGAAGCAAAAATTGTCAAAGAGTCAGTGCTTAACTGAAACTCATTCTTGTATTGTCAAATGCAACTTGAGAGTTCATTTCATTTTATTTCCTCATTGTAATCAAATTGTAAGTCAGTGAGACTTTCCCGAAGGTTGTAGCCTTCTAGGCAATTGTAATTAAACAATGAGCCTGAATGCAAGTGCATTCCCTATCTATGTAATATTTATGTACTCCTGGCCATAGTATATGAATATTGTGGGTTCCAGTCCCACCATGATTTTTCCCTTTCCGAGTTTTCATGTAAAAATTTTGGTGTTGTGGATTCTTTGTTACATGTTTATGTTATTTTTTGTTATGCATTGCTAAGTGGTGGATAAAGAATAATTTTGTGGATTTGACTTCTCATAGATCACTAATTCACACCCCCCCGGCTCTCAGTGATCCCTGATTCTAACAGGTCTAAGTTGAGGATCTTCATGAGTGATGATAAGTATAATGGTTTTGATGATAATAACACATTATATATTGATGTTATATTGTCATGGTTATGCTCAATTTTTTATATGTGTATAGTATCATGCATCATGTTAGTTTTTATCTTATTTTCCCCTCTCCTTAATTATATTCATACCTTTGTGGTACAAAAAAATAAATGAGGGAACATTTTATAATTGAATTTTTTTTTCTTTTATTTACATTTTCCATAGGTTGAGAACAAACATTTGATTCAACAACCCAATATTATAAAGTCTTGTATCATTTATGCCATTATTATTGTAATGACTAGAAAAGGGGAAAACATGAGAAAGATCATATGAGAAATTCCACTAACTCTAGATCAATCAAAAAATATCCAATTGTAAGCACAATGAAGGAAGCAAACCAAGTTCAATAATAAATAATAAATTGAACATAAGTCAATACAAACCAAAGGTGGAACTTGATGCAAGTGCCTACATTGTTCTTCTTCTTCTTGTCACTTGTGTGGAATGGCTCTCAAATCATAGCACAATACCTACGGTATGATAGCATAGGAATTCATAGATCGTGGTTGTTGATGAATAAGAATGAGGTTTGTTTTATAGATTTCAAATATTCAAATTGAATGGGTGATCAAGATTAAAAATTGAATAGAAAGATCAATGGTGGAGGATCACTAAGACAAGGTAATTAAGATATGATCACGCATGTAACTAGATTTGATTTGCAAAATAATTAATTCACTAACTTAATTGGTGGATAGATGAGTTAGAAAAAGTGATATTTAAAAAGGTGAACTAACTAATTAGTTAGAAAAAGGTAATTGATGAGTGACTAGTTGAACTAAGAGTCAATGATAGTTAGTCATTTTCAACATGTGCTATAGGATAATGAATTAAATTATCATTTCATTTAATTTGGAGAGAATTTTATTTCAAAAATGAAATTTGACAGGTGAGGGAATTTAAGTAAATTAAAAAAATTATTTAACTAAGAGGACTGTTGGTCTCAAAAAATGAGCAACCGAAGTTCACATACAATTGATCTATGAAATAGCCAATTTCAATCTATGAAGAACCTCAGGACTTGGACAACATAACATAGGATCCTAATGATCCTCCTGCACTTCGGGTTCTGCTAGACCTAGGGGGGACACGCTTTGATGCATTAAATACAACTAGATACAGACATATGGCAGCATCAACAATAAGTAAAGGAATATCATTCCACAAGCTCAACAAATTAGAAAATACTTCAGGTTGGCTAGATCTGTACACGCAATAGATGAATAAGAGCTTGAAACAAATAGCACACAACCCCCAAACATGAAGGGAAATAGATTTCTTTAAAATTTATATCCTTATGAAAATATCCCCAAATTCTTCAAAGACCAGTGCCTTGTTTATTAGGTATGGAGTCACACACGGAACTGCAAATGGAAATCTCAGCTGCAAATCTGTTTTCATTATAAAATATCCCTGCATCAATACCTCATACCAATTCATTACTCAACTCATTCACAAAATCATCAGATCTTGGATACATATTCCATTATTTATGATTGATTACAGAATTTAAACTCTTCACTGAAGAATGCCTACAAACAATCACAACAATCTCCTTGAGATGACAAATTCCAACCTCCTTGAGGATTTAATTTGTAACAAAGAAATACATATTTAGAGACAATTTTGTGTGAAATCTACTCATGCCTTACACAAGTAGAACCTGCAACTAAGAAACAATCTGCAATACTGAAATGCAACTCAATACCCTGAAAAGACCCATAGAATTTTACAAACTTGGAAAAGAAATTCAGAACTGGAAACACAGAATCATGGAACCCTTTCCCAAAAATTATGGAACCCTTAAAAAAGAGAAGACCTGAGAATATAAAGAAGAGGGAAAGAGATCAGATCTACCTCACACATTGCCAAGTGTCCTCTATCCCCAACTAAAAAATATTCCTCGCATCTTTCCTATGGAAACTTCTCTCAAAATATCTAATATTTGTTGAAACTGATAGCAAAATTGAATTCCTCCTTCTGAGAGATTTCCAATGACATATAATATGTCTATATTTGGGTAAAAAATACCTCTCCAGTGAATTAATCTCGGATGCAGACCAGTCATTTAAATTTTTGAATTTTTTACCATAGTCCAAACTATACATTTAATTTTAATTTTTTACCTCCTACGCCCCACCACGTGGCACCCTATGATTTGCTTGCAAATCCACTTGTTTGCCACCTCATCCGCCACTGGACTGCCATCTCACCTACCACCTGACCTTGCCTCTTCTTTGTTGCTGATCCGCAATAGGTAAATGGTGAGCATCTTCATCTTGTGGATCAGTGACCACCATTGATCTTCCTTGGACTTGCTCACTTGTTAACTCACCTAAGCTGCTCTCTTCTGTCGAGCCCCACCATTCAGTCATCATGTCGTGATGGTTAATCATTGAGCATCTTCGCATTGCGGTATAGCAACGGTCGTTCGATCATCCTCAGACTTGGTTGACCTTTAATTCACACTTCTATCATAAAATTTGGGTGTCTCGAGATGCGTGTGCACGTGTGGGGTCCACTGGGTCGCCAAGCAACCTCTTGTCAAAAGCCTTTCAGCTTTGACACTATGGATGTGTGTAGCATTGTATTTAAATACAAAAACTCTCCTCCCAACAACCAATGTGGGATAAATTGTTTTATACCTGGCACTTGCATTTGCTTGGAAATTTCTAAAAGTTTCTAAGCCCTTTTCAGTTTTTTCACTATTTGTATTAGCTTGGAGGCTTTAAAGCTTCCCACGCAGGACAAGGTTGGCTAGCTTAATGCCTCACAATTTGCATTTGCCTGAAGTTTCTTCAAACTTTTACCATAGCACAGGCCATGCACCTGTCAATAAATTTGCTGAATTTTTTATGTCTCCTCTCAGCCACGCGAAAGGATGAAATCGCCTTACACCTGCCAAGTGCATTTACTTGGAATTTTCAAAATTATTTTCAACAAGTCTGACTCTAATCCCACGTAGCCCCAAGGATTCTTCTAAAATCCATATTTCTTAACCCTTGCGTTGGTAGCATGATTCCCCAAATATCTTTGATAGCTATGCACATACATCATTCTCAATGTTCTTGGAAGACTACAAAGGGCTTGAAGGTAGTTGTTTAAATTCTTCTTGAGGCATGTAAAAATTGCCCTTTCACCTACCAAATAGCGAGGCATCTGCTTCAATGTATCATTAATATCCATAGTGCTCTTATAATATTCTCTGGCTTCTTCTATATCTCTTAAATCATATAACACATGGTTTAAAATAACAATTTAAACTTTGCCTGAAAAGATACATGAAGCTATAGGTCACGTTGGGCCTCAAAGTGCGTCCGACTAAAAAAAATTCATTTTCATGCCACTAACCCTCAAAAACTTTCAGTCATATTGAACATGCCTCTGGAGTTGATTTACACCATTATCTGGTCATTAAACTGAGTTTGCAACTCATTGGCAACTATGCCACATTTTCAAATTTAAACCCAAAGAGGCATTTCAAAAACTAATCAAAACACATTTCTGTACCTCGCCCATTGGAAGACATACTGTCTGATATACTGGCATTCACTCTGCAAAACCATTTCTCATGATGAATATCGGGTGAAGAAATATTAATTGTCAAAGATGAACAAATGGCTCTATCAGCACTTGAACCTGATAAAATCAATGTGCAGGGACCTAAAAGTGTACGCATTAAAAATATCAAATTGTCTTCATAGAACCCCAAGTCTGGGGCATAGATACTTTGAAGTACAAAGAAGACCATGGAATGTTCAGTTTGACTAGGAAGCTATTAGGGTACAAATGGTGAGCTCATGAAAATAGCCACTTTAACAGAGGTAACAATGAAAGTGCCAAAAACTCAATAAAATGGCTCAAGAAACCATCTTGTAAAACTGATCAAAACGGATAGGTAGGAGCTTCAAAATGGAAACATAGCTTGTCTTTCATACTAGTAGTACACTGGAAGAAATATTCTGACATGACACTCATTAGGGCATTTATTACACATATGCAAAGTTGTGCTCTAACTAGCTGTTGAAACAGGGATTTATGCAAACAATACAAATTGCAAATGGATTGAACTTACCAAACTGAGCAAATGGATTCATAGGGACTTGAAACTTGGCATGTGGACTCACTTATATGCATACAATTCAAGGGAATACTCCTTTTAACATGACAATCAACTGGTCATGAAATGCAAAGCCTCAAAGTAGGTCATTTGATAAAATATGCATTTGCACCTATGAACAACTTTCAGCTCACCCCTTGAAATGGGTACTTGCTAAACTGATCCAAACTGAATTCTGAAAGTTGTAGAATACTGCATAGGCCAAATGAAAAGTGTCAGACCTATTTCCCAAGCATTACCCCTTGACAATCAACTAGCTCCATTTTACCCTTCTTCAAAATAGGCCACTCAGGTTGACCTCATTAGCTGGTCCTTTGAAAGTGCAAATGCAAAAATTTGAAATGGGCCTCTCAAAATACTCAAATATTTATGAGTCCCAACAGTGACTCTGATTTGGGATAGTTGATTGCAAGATCAACACAAGAATTTAAAATCTTTGGGTACGCAGACCACCCAAAAACAAATCACTTCTCCTCTTCTCAAAAAATAGGGGTTCCTTATTCTACCTAAACAACATGGCTCCTTATTGAAAACCACACAACTGAAAACAAAGCAACTGTATAAAGAGACAATTTATTTACATATGGCCCCTAGCCACCAAAGTTGAAACCAACTCTTTCCCTTATCAAAAATATCATTCTCATCACTTAATAATGTAAACAATCTAAAGAAAACACTGATCATCAAAGAAATGTTTCTATTATGAAACACATCTTTCAACATACTTTTCCAATCAAAATTATATGCATACTCATCATGAACATAATTTTGAACCTTACTTTCATGATCAACCACTGAAACATATCCATTATTTTCATCATCTACTAAGTGCAATAAATCAACATCTTTAATATCCCACTCTTGTAAAAATGAACATACCTCTGGCTCATGCATATAATCTGAAATAATATTTGAACATTCACTCATCTTCACGTGAAAAAATTCAAGATGGGGTTCAAACACACTAGTAAGCAACCCATTACAAAATTCTTCATGCAGCAACCCATGTCACTACTGCATGGAATGGTATCAGCATCATGAACAAGTTCATCATTTACAACATCTGGTTGGTCAAATATTTCTTCATACAAAGTGTTAGAAACCAAATGAAGAATCCCCTTATGAACATTGTGACAACAAAGTGGTTGGTCCATATCTATATTGACATTAAATAAAATATTAGAAATTTTACTATAGATACCATCCACCCTATCATCATAATCATCTTCATTAGACAAAGAAGAAATTGAAACTGGGATGGAACTATCCTCAGCATTCCATGTTTCACAACCACAAAATTTCATCCTATGACCATCATTTTGAGAATCAAGATAGTCATATTTATCTTGCCACAATTGATCTTCTTTACCAATAGAACACTCATCATCAGTCAAAGAATAAAAGTGAATATCACTACCATTTATTTCATCTGATGAATTTCCAACATGTTCACAAAAAATTTTTGTCACAAAACTATCTATTAGAGAAGCATGTTGTTCATCAAGTGTATAAGCATTCAATTCACAGTCCTGTTCTAAAAAATCCTCTTCACCATATTGCAGAAGGTCTTCATTAATAACTCTAAGGCTCTCCAACATTTGAACTTTCTAATCCACAACTTCAAGAGCTTTTCTAAGTTCTGCAATCCTCTGCAATTGCACTACACTTTGTTGTTTAATGTGACATTCTTTAAAAAGATGTTCATCGATGTGGGTTGTATTTTCATTACAATCATGTGTACCATTAAATTTTTCTGAATTAATTTTGTGCACAACTTTCGTATTAGAAAGATCATCAACATGATTATAAGAAGTGAAATCTGAAAATACTCTTACTTCATCTTCAACACAATTGACATTATCAATATCTATATGAAGATCAACCATTGTTTGCACCAAACAACTATGATTTTTTAGTTGGAATTAAACTATCGGTGTTGCCAGCATAAGTATGAACACCAAAGCTATGAACATTACTTCTCACTTCACACTTACTTGCAGCATTACAAACACTATGACAGCAGACACCAGTAGATAAAAGTCTTTTAGGAATACCATATTTTAAGTTTTTCTCTATATCCATGGCTGTCACAAAAGCCTGATGTAATGTTTTTGGCTCTTTATCCCTCAACATGTAACTCATATTACTTCCAAAGGCATCCAAATAAATCACTAAATACACTTTGTCATTTAGTTTATACCCTTGTGGGATCTTAGCTAGTGCTTTTGAAAATCTGACATTGAAGGTTGGCACTAATTCACCGTCCTCAACTCTAATATCCATAAACTTTCTCAGCACATCATTAAAGTTTATTCTCTCAGCAAATTGCTCAAGAAAAGATGCAACTAATTCTTCCCATGAGGGAATAGAAGCTTCTTGCAAAAATGAGAACCAAATCCTGGCATCCCCTTTCAAGCTCTGCACAAACCACTTCATGCAAATATCCTCATGATAGATATCATAGTCATTCATCAAATCAACAAAGTTTTGCACATGCATTTTGGCTGATTGTATTTGGTCCCCATTAAAAAATGGTAAGTGCTTCCTAATGTCACTTGGAATCTGATTCGGGTAACCAGGTATGCCATCAAAATAGAATGACACATAACCTTTAACAGAGAAATTTCTACAACAATCCATTACTAACTGCAACCTTGCTTAAATACATTCACTATTTTCAACCAATAAGAATTATTGTAGCTAGAGTCTACTTTCCCTATTATTCAAAATACTTCACCCATTCTTTTAAAATGATAGGAGCATGCAACCTAACTTATTCTTTTTCCTTTTTAGTGCTGAAATTCACTTGGTAAGGAACAAAATTTCTTACAATCTTTAATACCAATTTTGGCAAATACATGGATATTGCATCTACTACTCTGATATTTGGTGAGATCTTTCTCAGATCTTCTAACATTGTACATTGATCTTCATATAGAGTCACCATCTCCTTCATGGAGGAAAATATCTTCAATAAATTTCTGGGATCTTCAATCTTAAAACTCCAAGCATCTGCTAAATCTTTGTTGTAAGTTCACCAAATCTTTTAAAACTTTTACAATAATGCACACTGGTGCAGAGATTTTTCAGAGTCACCACTCACTACTGTGAGAATTTATAAAATCATTTATAGAACATGAATAAATCTCAACTTACATAAAGATAAAAGGATAACAGACTTTCAAAACTTGGCACACAACACTACTAGGCAAATAACTACAAATCTGAAAATAATTTCATATTTACAACACTTTAATGACTCTTTCCTCAAATGGACATGGATGGACTAACTGGCTTTAATTTGACAAAAAATTTACATCATTTTCCCCAGTAAAGTCGCCATTTTTGTTGGTCTCAAAAAATGAGCAACCCAAGTTCACCTACAATTGATCTATGAAATAGCCAATTTCAATCTATGAAGAACCTTGGGACTTGGACAACATAACATGGGATCCTAATGATCCTCCTGCACTTCAGGTTCTGCTAGACCTAGGGGGGGACACCCTTTGATGCATTAAATACAACCAGTTACAGACATATGGCAGCATCAACAATAAGAAGAGGAATATCATTCCGCAAGCTCAACAAATTAGAAAATACTTCAGGTTGGCTAGATCTATACAAGCAATAGATGAATAAGAGCTTGAAATGAATAGGACACAACCCCCAAACATGAAGGGAAATAGATTTCTTTAAAATTTATATGCTTATGAAAATATCCCCAAATTCTTTAAAGACTAGTGCCTTGTTTATTGGGTATGGAGTCACACACGGAACTGCAAATGCAAATCTCAACTGTGTTGGGACTCATAAAATTTGAGTATTTTGAGAGGCCCATTTCAAAATTTTGCATCTGCACTTTCAAATGACCACCTAATCTCATTCAGATGGCCTAGTTAGAAAGAGGGTGAAATGGAGCCAGTTGATTTTCAAAGGGTAAGGCTTAGGAAATGTGTCCTACACCTTTCATTTGGCCTATGAAATGTTTTGCAACTTTCAATTTTCAGTTTGGATCAGTTTATCAGGTACCCATTTCAAGGGGTGAGCTAAAAGTGCATCATAGGTGCATAGATTTTATTAAGTAGCCCGCTTTGAGCTCCTATATCATAGGTGCAAATATATGGTGAAATTCAAGGTGCATTGAATTGTATGCATATATGTGAGTCAACACACCAAGTTTCAGGTCCCTAGGAATTCATTTGCTCGGTTTGGAAAGCTCAATCCGTTTGCAGTTTGTGTTGTTTGCACAAATCCCTATTTTAACAACTAGTCAGAGCCTCACTTTGCACATGTGTAAAAGTTGCCGCGGTGAGTGTCATATCAGAATGTTTATTCCAGGATATTTCTGATATGAAAGACAAGCTATGTTTCCAATTTGAAGCCCCTGCCAATCTGTTTGATCAGTTTTCCAAGATGGTCTCTTGGCCACTTTATTCAGCTTTCTGCACTTTCATGGTTGCACCTGTTAAAATTGCTATTTTCATGAGTGCACTATTTGCACCCTATCAGCTTCATGGTCGAACTGAGCATTCCAAGGTCTTCTTTGTACTTCAAGGTACTTATGCCTAAATTTGGGGATCTATGGAGATTGTTTGATATTTTTAAGAAAGGCACTTTGAGGTCCCTGCGCATTGGTTTTATTAGGTTCATAGTGCTGACAAATCCATTTGGTCATCTTTGACCATTAATATTTCTTCACCCGGGATTCATCTTGAGAAACAGTTTGGCACAGTGAATGTTTGTATATCAGACAGTACGCTTGTTTTGACTAGTTTGAAAATTACATCTTTGGGATTAAATGCGAAAAATGTGGCACAGGCACCTGAAAGTTGTGAAACTCAGTTTAATGATCATAAAATGGTGTCGATCGATTCCACAGGCATGTTCAAGGTTCTTGAGGTGTTTTCAACAGTCAGTTGAATGAAAATGAAATTTTTTTTAGTCGGACCCACTTTGGGGCCTGACCTGGCTCATGCCCATGCATTAATTTTATGGTATAGTGTTCTTCACACATGCTAATGCTATTACCACCAGCTCGGTCCACATTATGATCCTTTATGTCTTGTTACCATGGTGAATAAAGCAAGGTATTATGATATTATAGGAGTGGAGCCTGATGTTCTTGCTTGTGAGATTAAGAAAGCTTATTATTTTAAGCATCACGGTTTTGAAGCAAGTTTTTTTAGAGAAAATTCTCCGAGTGCAACTTGAAGTTGGATAGATTTTTTCTCTAGTGAAGGCAAAAGATTTAGAATCTACCCAGGCCAAGATCCAAAGAGAGATGAAATTTGTTCCAAGGTCGATATAGTTGTCAACCTTGCAGCCACCACCAAGTTCTATGAGAGGTTAAGGCGTTGGAAATCCTCAAGCAATTTCCTTGAGCTGTGGTTTGTGGAGCACTAACAATGCAAGTAGTAGGTGTAAGGCTTAATTCCGCAACCTTTGAAGTTAATTCTCCCTGTTGTGGCATGCTATGGAAAGGGCACATTAAAATTCTTCAAACAAATGCGATGGGCAGGTGTTTAGCCATCATCTCCGGTGTTAGGTGTAGAGTAGACTTTATAAACTTCTAAGCAAATGCACTTGGCATGTGAAATGCCAAATCCTCCCTGCTGTGCAATGGCTATCAAGAAGAATTTAGTAACTTTCTCCAAATGCAATTGGCAGGAAAAGTGCCCAGTTCCTCCCTACATGGAATTAGAAGTGTCAATGCAAAAGGCTTTAGAAACTTTCAGCAAATGCAATTGCTTGGCTTAAATCCACCATTCCCCTATTGTGCATGAAGTGGTGTGTAGTATAGGAAACGGTCGTAGGAATTGTCAAGCAAGAAAATGCCATGCTAGCTATTTGATGTCTGGAAAGGAACTTTCCAAGTTGGTTGCATTTGTAAAGGGAACCCAATTTGACCTTGTTGAATATTTGTAGAGAGAGAGCAATGGGTCTGCACGGCTTGAAAACTTTGCTTCTGGTCTTCAAATAATTGGACAAAAGCTTGGTATGGACTTGCTATAAATTCGCTTAGATAAAAAATTTCTTTTAGCACATATGTGTACTATTAGTTTTACAGAATGAATTGTAGTGCTTTCTACCCTCTTGAGGCATGCAGAGGTTCTATTTGATTTGTTTCGGGATGATATGCAGCTATGGAAAGCTTATAGTAGTACTCTTCAGTCCCAACCAGATTTTGCTGAATATAAGGATTTGTTAAATTCCTTGGGGGAAGCACTTTCCTCTGTTGGCAATGAAGTGCAGGGATAAAAGCTACAACTATTATGAATATTTACTTCTTTTAGCTTCTATAGTTGTCTTTCAGACTAACCAGTTTAAGCTAGACAGTACTCTTGGTGATAAGCACAATGGTACTTGATTCTAAATCTCCTCCAGCTTGCGCACCAGTATGGTGCTATGGAGAAGGCTTTAGAAACTATCAACAAATTTAATTGGCAGGATTTCAAAGCATTTTCCTCCTGGGGGCAACGATGAAAAGGCAATTAGAAGCTTTCAAGCAAAGCTAATGCAATTTGGCAGGCGCTGAAAATAGAATTCTCCCTCTACGTAAGTGGTGGAGGGGCATTAAGAAGTCTTTCAGCAAATCAAATTTGTAGGCGAACTCAGAAATTGCTAAGAAAATGTAGTTCCAAGCAAAAGACATATATCCCACATGGGCTAGGCGAAGGAATACTTTGGTGTTTAAAACTAAGAACACACACAACCATAGTGTCAAAGCTTTGAAGACTTTTGATCCAAGGTGCTGGCCGACGCCTAGAGGACCCCACGCATGTGTGCACAACTCTCAAGGTGAAAAGTAGAATGTGTGTGTGCATGAATCACAAGGCGACAAGAAGGATGCATATGTGCATGACTCTCGAGGCAACAAGCAGGCTAGCTGGCGACAAGATGGACCCCACGTGTGCACGGTTCCCAAGTTAATCAAATTTTGTAGAGGAAGGATGAGTTAACTGGTGAGCGGGTTCAAGGACGATTGAACAAGTGAGTAGGTTCGAGGATGATAGATGGTGGTTGCTACTCCGCAAGGCGAAGATGCTCGTCAGTCGACTAGATGGACCCCACGTGTGCACGGTTCCCGAGTTAATCAAATTTTACAGAGGAAGGACAAGTTAACTGACGATCAGGTTCGAGGATGATCGACGGTGTTCACTACTCCGCAAGGCGAAGATGCTTTCCGGTTAACCATCGTGGATCAGTGATAAAACACGTGCAGAAAATGGTGGATTAAAGATCGAGTAGGTTCGAGGATGATCGACGGTTGTCACTAATACGCAAAGCGAAGGTGCTCAAAGGTTAAACATCGCGAACCAGCGATGATGAGCTGGCAGGTGGTGAAGTGGTGGACACGTCGCAAGGCAGGTGAGGTGTGTTGGTATTTTGGATATGTTGATATGGTTTTGTCATTAATGTCAACACTTATCAACTTTGGCACTTGGAGAATTGGCAATGTTCACCAGCAAGCAAGTGACTTTATGCACAGTCACCGGTATCTTGTACACCGGTAGGATATATTGTTCACCAGCACTTGGAATGACATGGAAAACACTTGGTTATGTTGAAGACATCATTTGGATAGTTTGTTTTGGAAATTTGTTCATTGGTATATTCATGTTTGCATATTTGCTATTACCGGCAAATAGGTCCAGGATAAGCACCGACAGACTTATCTATTCCAGATCAACATGACACGCTATGCAAATGATTTGTTATTGTTGTAAATACATTAAGCCAACATTTTGAATCAGATATTGCATCAGTTATTGTTTTACATGTAAATTATTTTTATTGTAATATCTTTTGTAAAGTCGACCTGTACATTTTGGTCCTAGGCTTCTATATATATGTAAGATCTTATTTGTAAGATCGATATGCGATTGGGAAAAGGATTATAATAAGGTATATGCGAGAATAAGCAGAGCTATACACGTAGACATCATTTGAAGGTTGAAGGAAGGTTTTTCTGAAGACATATCAAAACTGAACCGGTAGTGAATCTAGCATATGAAGATGCTAATTTGAGCAGTACATCATTATTGGATTTAACCATCCAATTGTAGTCAGTGTGACTCCTATTTGTGTTTGAGCAGTGAGCTCTAGGTGCTTGGTCTTTCTGCATGTGCAGACCCCCTATTGTATACACATACTATCTGCAATAGTATCATCTAATTGTGGGTAAGGTTTCCCACCATGGTTTTTCCCCTTGTAGGTTTTCCACGTACAAATACTGGTGTTATGTGTTGTGGATGTTATTGTCTTTTTGTTTCATGCATTAATCTTTACCGGTACTACAATTAACATATAAACTGTCTACCGACATTGAGTTTGGTTTACATGTATAAAGCATTAAGTTTGGTTAAGTTGTTTTTGGTTTAAATTTATTTGATAACTGATTCACCCCCCCTCTCAGTTGTCTTCGGGACCTAACAATTGGTATCAGAGCTTAGTCCTCTTTTTGCAGAAGTTTAACAGCTTGAGGAGATCCAATGTCTTCTAACTATTTCAGGAAGGACAGTCCTAAACTTGATGGAACCAACTATGGCATATGGAAGATCGCAATGGAGACAGATTTGAATTGCATTGGAAAGGACATCTGGGAAGTTACAAAGAATGGCTATACTACTCCTACTCTCGGTCAGCCTAATCCACCAACTTTAGGAAAAGATGAAGAAAATGATTGCAAAGCAAGAGAAGCACTTTTGAGCATATTATCAGAACAACAAATCATGGGATTATCATATAGATCTACTGCTAAAGAGATTTGGGACCATTCGGAAACATTGAATGAAGGAGATTCCATAGTCAAAATTGCAAAACTTGAAAGCTTTCGGGTTAGGTATGAAAATCTAAAAAATGGAAGAAGATGAAAGAATTTCTGCTTTTATGGAAAGAGTAAATGAAATTGTTTTGGGTATTAAATGTTGTGGAGGAACCTTAAGTGAAGATGAAATTGTTTCAAAAGTTTTAAGAGGATTTCCACCAACATACAAAATGAAAGTTACTGCTATAAATGAGTTAAGAATAATGCCTAATACATCAGTAACTAGGGACACATTGATTGGAAAACTTTAAGCTTTTGAAATTGAGGAATTTGGTCCCATTGCTACTATAAAGATAGATTTAGCTTTTAAGGCATCAACATCATCTGCATCATCATTTGACAAGTCTAATTGGAAAGCCTTTTATACAACAAAACTTGAAAAAACCAGGAGAGAAAATGAAGAACTTGAAGCACTATTTGCAAGGAAAATGCCTAAAGGTCCAGTTGGAAGTAAGTATGAAGGTAAAGCACCCTTTAAATATTTTAACTATAATAAGATTGGTCATATGGCTTCAAGATGCCCTAATAAACATGAAAGATTAAATGAAGAAGCTAGAAGAACATACAAGCTTAACCCTGAATATCAGAGATACAACTTTAAGAAGATTAAAGACAAGTTTTGTTATCTTGCTGATGAAGGAGTCACTAATGATTATGACGAGGATTTGGCAGACAATGGATGGGTCTTTGTTGCTATAATAGAAGATCAACTGGCACCTACTATACAACCGGTAGAGTAGGCCTTGGCAACTAAAATTGAAGTTAAGGATGAATGGATCATTGATTCAGGATGTTCACATCATATGACTGGTGATAAAAGTAAATTCTTGACTTTTTCAGGAATATAATGGAGGTCTAGTAAGATTTGGAGATGATAAAGCTTGTTTAATCAAAGGAAAAGGTACTATATCTCTTGATGGTAAGCATAATACTGACAATGTTTACTATGTTCAACATTTAAAGCATAATCTTTTGAGTGTTGGTCAATTAGTTGAAAAAAGATTTCAGTTACAATTCAAGAATGGAAAATGCAAAATTATGAATAGAACTAGTTTGGAAGTTGCAACCGGTAATCAAACTAGAGGTAATATATTTCATTTGAATAACAATGAAAAGACATGCTTGATTGCACATATTGATGAAAGTTGGCTATGGCATAAGAGACTCTGTCATGTAAATTTTGATTGCATTGTGAAAATCAGTACAACTAAAGCAGTTAGAGATTTACCTAAGATTGTTAAACCTCACATTCCGATATGTAAGGAATGTCAATTTGGAAAACAAGTTAGAGCATATTTTAAAAGTATTCCAGAAAAATCCAATAATGCTCTTGATTTAATACTGATTTATGTGGTCTAGCTAGAACTAAAAGCTTACAAGGTGATAGATATTTCATGCTAATCATTGACGACTATTCTAGAATGTGTTGGGTTACTTTTCTCAGCTATTCAAGGTGATGGTAGAGAATGAAACCGGTAAGAAAATCAAATGTCTGAGATCAGATCAAGGAGGTGAATTTACATCTAAGTAATTTAATACATTCTGTGAAGTAAATGGAATCAGAAGACAGTTATCAGCACCCCAGACACCACAGCAGAATGGAGTTGTAGAAAGGAAAAATAGAACTATCTTGGATGCAGCTAGAAGTATGTTATCAGAAGAAAATCTACCACATGTATATTGGAGAGAGGCAGTAAGAACAACAGTCTACACATTCAACAAAGTTCACATCAAAGGAGAAATTGGTAAGACCCCTCATGAACTATGGTTTGGTATTACTCCTACTCTTAAATATTCCAGAATATTTGGAGGTAAATGCTATATTATAAGAGATGAGTATATTGGAAAATTTCATCCTAGAAGTGATGAAAGAATATTTCTTGGTTATTCATCTAAGAGCAAAACATATAGATGTTTTAACAAGAGATTGCAGAAAATTGTTGAGAGTACAAATGTGAAGATTGATGAATAGTTTAGAGGAACTTCAAGGTATATAGACTCTAAACCGGCAACAGAGATATTGACAAATGAACCTACATTGAACACACTAGTACAGAATGAAGATCCAGTTACACTGATATCATCTGAAAATTCTACTATACCTGAGGAAGAGCAGCAAACAAAGACACCCCGGTATGTAAGATTGAACCACTCTAAAGATCAGATAATTGGGAACAAATATCAAGGAGTTATGACAAGAGGAAGACTGGCAAATGAAGAGGTATGTCTTATTTCTCAAATTGAACCAACATCAATTAATGAGGCATGTGAAGATATACACTGGATTAAAGCTATGGAAGAAGAATTAGAACAAATTGAAAAGAATAACACATGGATACTAGTTCCCCGACCTTAAGACAAAAATGTAATTATAACAAAATGGGTATTCAGAAACAAACTCAATGAAGATGATAAGGTAATCAGAAATAAAGAAAGACTAGTATGTAAGGGATACTCATAGAAAGAAGGAATTGATTACAATGAAACCTTTGCACCAGTAGCTAGAATTGAGGCAGTCAGATTATTTTTGGCTTTTGCAGCACACAAAGACTACAAAGTATATCAAATGGATATTAAATGTGCATTTTTGAATGGAGATCTTGAAGAAGAAGTTTACATTGAGCAACCTGATGGATTTTCTTTAACAGATAACAAAGATATGGTTTGCAGGTCAAGGAAAGCTTTCTATGGGTTGAAGCAAGCTCCGAGAACTTGGTATGCTAGATTGGATAAATACCTTTTCAAGATTGGTTTTTCTAAAGGTAATGCTGATAACAACCTATACTATAAAGTGACTAATGATGACATCTTGGTTATAGGAGTTTTTGTTGATGATATAATCTTTGGAGGAGAAGATGGATTATGTAAAGACTTTTCTATTGAAATGCAACAAGAAATTGAAATGTCTATGATTGGAGAGATAAAATTCTTTTTAGGATTGCATATTTCACAGACTGATAAATGTATATTCTTTAGTCAATCTAAGTACTTGAAAGAGTTACTAGAGAAATTTGGGATGGAGAACTCTAAACCGGTAAGCACACCTATGACTACAAATGACAAATTATCACTAAGGGATAAATCTACACCTGTTAATCCGACTAGGTACAAATCTATGATAGGAGGTCTACTATATTTGACACAAACAAGACCTCATATTATGAATGCAGTATGTATTGTTTCAAGATTTCAGAGTAATCCTAAAGAAAATAATGAATCAGCAGTAAAAAGGATTTTTCGCTACTTACAAGGCACTACAAATCTTGGCCTATGGTATCCTAGAGATGAAAACTTTGAATTATGTGCATACACAAATGCAAATTGGGCAGGAGATGTAGATGAAAGAAAAATCACCATCGACAGAGCATTTTTTCTTGGAAGAAGATTAATTTCTTGGTTAAGTAAGAAACAAAGTTGCACATCTTTATCAACAGCTGATTCAGAATATGTTGCAGCAACAACTAACTGTACACGAGTATTATGGCTTAAGCAAATATTGAAGGACATAAAAGTGAACTACAAGGAACCTATAACTATCTATTGTGATAATAGAACAGCAATTGATATATCTAAGAATCTGGTACTACATTCTAAAACTAAACATGTATCTAGCAAATTGAATTTTCTGAAAGAGAATGTTGAAGCAAAAGAAGTAAAACTGGTTTATGTGAATACTAAAGAGCAGATTGCAGATATTTTCACTAAACCTCTACCTAAGGAGACCTTTGTATATCTTAGAGAACAGCTTGGGTTCATACCCCCACCGGTAGAGACTTAGACAGTTGATGTTTGTCATCAACTGGCAGAACTCACAGAGAAATCTTTTACTCTGACTTTGATGAGGAGAGCTACTCCTCAGGGGGAGTAGTTGGTATACTGAATAAGTTGGTATTTTGTATTTAAACCTGGTTTTTGTATTGCTTTAGCATTTGATGTCAAAGGGGGAGAGATTGATATAGAAAAACACATGTTACTCCTAGAGGGAGAGATTGTTATTTTGGGAGAGATTTATTATTCTCTGTACTTGAATTTTTATTTCTGGTTTTGATCTCTTTTGTGAGATTGTTAATTTTTGGTATTTGGCATTTCTATTTTGGTACTTTGATGGTTTTTCCATCTTGTGTTGCCATCAATGCCAAAGGGGGATATTCTTGATATTTTGGATATGTTGATATGGTTTTTTCATTGATGTCAACACTTATCAACTCTCGCACTTGGAGAATTGGCAATGTTTACCGGCAAGCAAGTGACTTATGCACAGTCACCGATATCTTGTACACCGGTAGGATATATTGTTCACCGGCACTTGGAATGACATGGAAAACACTTGGTTATGTCGAAGACATCATTTGGACACTTTGTCTTGGAGATTTGTTCATTGGTATATTCGTGTTTGCATATTTGTTGTTATCGGCAAATAGGTCCAGGATAAGCACCGATAGGCTTATCTGTTCCAGATCAACATGGCACGCTATGGAGATGATTTATTATTGTTGTAAATACATTAAGCTGACATATTGAATCAGATATTGCATTAGTTAGTGTTTTACTTATAAATTGTTTTTATTGTAATATCTTTTGTAAAGCCAACCTATACATTTTGGTCCTAGGCTTCGGTATATATGTAAGGTCTTATTTGTAAGATCGATATGCGATTGGAAAAAGGATTGTAATAAGGTATATGCAAGAATAAGTAGAGCTATACACGCAGACATCATTTGAAGGTTGAATTAAGGTTTTTGTGAAGACACATCAGAACTGAACCGGTACTGAATCCAACATATGAAGATGCTAATTTGAGCAGTACATCATTATTGGATTTGACAATCCAATTGTAGTCAGTGTGACTCCTATTTGTGTTTGAGAAATGAGCTCTAGGTTCTTGGCTTTTCTACATGTGCAGACCCCCTATTGTGTACACATAATATCTGCATTAGTATCATCTGATTGTGGGTAGGGCTTCGCACTGTGGTTTTTCCCTTTACAGGGTTTCCACGTACAAATACTGGTGTTGTGTGTTGTGGATGTTATTGTCTTTTTGTTTCATGCATTAATATTTACCCGTACTGCAATTAACTGATAAACTATCTACCGGCATTGAGTTTGGTTTACAGGTATTAAGCATTAAGTTTGGTTAAGTTGTTTTTGGTTTAAATTTATTTGTCAACTGATTCACCCCCCCCCCTCTTAGTTGTCTCTGGGACCTAACAATTGGTATCAGAGCTTAGTCCTCTTTTTGCAGAAGTTTAACAACTTGAGGAGATCCAATGTCTTCTAACTATTTGAGGAAGGATAGTACTAAACTTGATGGAACCAACTATGACATATGGAAGATCGGGATGGAGACATATCTAAATTCCATTGGAAAGGACATATGGGAAGTTACAAAGAATGGCTATACTGCTCCTACTCCCGGTCAGCCTAATACACCAACTTTAGGAAAAGATGAAGAAAATGATTGCAAAGAAAGAGAAGCACTTTTGAGCGCATTATCAGATCAGCAAATCATGGGATTATCAGATAGATCTACTGCTAAAGCTATTTGGGACCATTTGGAAACATTGAATGAAGGAGATTCCATAGTCAAAATTGCAAAACATGAAAGCTTTTGGGTGAGGTATGAAAATTTGAAAAATGGAAGAAGATGAAAGAATTTCTGCTTTCATGGAAAGAGTAAATGAAATTGTTTTGGGTATTAAATGTTGTGGAGGAACCTTAAGTGAAGATGAAATTGTTTCAAAAGTTTTAAGAGGATTGCCACCGGTATACAAAATGAAAGTTGCTACTACAAATGAGTTAAGAACAATGCCTAATACATCAGTAACTAGGGACACATTGATTAGAAAACTTTAAGCTTTTGAAATTGAGGAATTTGGTCTTGTTGCTACTATAAAGATAGATTTAGCTTTTAAGGCATCAACATCATCTGCATCATCATTTGACAAGTCTGATTGGAAAGCCTTTTATGCAAGAGAACTTGAAGAAAGCGGGAGAGAAAATGAAGAACTTGAAGAACTTGAAGCACTATTTGCAAGGAAAATGCCTAAAGGTTCAGTTGGAAGTAAGTATGAAGGTAAAGCACCCTTTAAATGTTTTAACTGTAATAAGATTGGTCATATGGCTTCAAGATGCCCTGATAGAAATGCAAGATTAAAAGAAGAAGCTAGAAGAACATACAAGCCTAACCCTGATTATCAGAGATACAGATTTAAGAAGAATAAAGACAAGTCTTGTTATCTTGCTAATGAAGGAGTCATTGACGATTCTGGTGAGGATCTAGCAGACAATGGATGGGTCTTTATTGCTATAACAGAAGATCAACCGGCACCTACTATTCAACCGGTAGAGCAGGCACTGATAGCTAAAATTGAAGTTAAGGATGAATGGATCATTGATTCAGGTTCACATCATATGACTGGTGATAAAAGTAAATTCTTGACTTTTCAGGAATATAATGAAGGTCTATTAAGATTTGGAGATGATAAAACTTGTTTAATCAAAGGAAAAGGTACTATATCTCTTGATGGTAAGCATAATACTGACAATGTTTACTATGTTGAAGGTTTAAAGCATAATCTTTTGAGTGTTGGTCAATTAGTTGAAAACAGATTTCAGTTACAATTCAAGAATGGAAAATACAAAATTATGAATAGAACTAGTTTGGAAATTGCAACCGGTAATCAAACTAGACGTAATATCTTTCATTTTAATAACAATGAAAAGACATGCTTGATTGCACATATTGATGAAAGTTGGCTATGGCATAAGAGACTCTGTCGTGTAAATTTTGATTGCATTGTGAAAATCAGTACAACTGAAGGAGTTAGAGATTTACCTAATATTGTTAAACCTCACAATCCGGTATGTAAGGAATGTCAATTTGGAAAACAAGTTAGAGAATCTTTTAAAAGTATTCCAGAAAAATCCAATAATGCTCTTGACTTAATTCATACTAATTTATGTGGTCCAGGTAGAACTAAAAGCTTACAAGGTGATAGATATTTCATGCTAATCATTGATGACTATTCTAGAATATGTTGGGTTAGTTTTCTCAGAGAAAAATCAGAAGCACTTGAGAAATTCAAGCTATTCAAGGTGATGGTAGAGAATGAAACCGGTAAGAAAATCAAATGTCTGAGATCAGATCAAGGAGGTGAATTTACATCTAAGGAATTTAAGATATTTTGTGAAGTAAATGGAATCAGAAGATAGTTATCAGCACCCCAGACACCACAGCAGAATGGAGTTGTAGAAAAGAAAAATAGAACTATCTTAGATGCAACTAGAAGTATGTTATCAGAAGCAAATCTACCACATGTATATTGGAGAGAGGTAGTAAGCACTGCAGTCTACACATTCAACAAAGTTCACATCAAAGGAGAAACTGGTAAGACCCCTCATGAACTATGGTTTGGTATTACTCCTACTCTTAAATATTTTAGAATATTTGGAAGTAAATGCTATATTAGAAGAGATGAATATATTGGCAAATTTGATCCTAGAAGTGACAAAGGAATATTTCTTGGTTATTCATCTAAAAGCAAAGCATATAGATGTTTTAACAAGAGATTGCAGAATATTGTTGAGATTACAAATGTGAAAATTGATGAACAGTTTAGAGGAACTTCAAGGTATATAGACTCTGAACCGGCAACAAAGATACTAACAAATGAACCTACATTGAACACACTGGTACAAAATGAAGATCTAGTTACACCGATATCATCTAAAAATTCCATTGTAATGGAGGAACAACAGCAAACAAAGACACCCCGATATGTAAGATTGAACCACTCTGAAGATCAGATAATTGAGAACAAATATCAAGGAGTTATGACAAGAGGAAGACTGACAAATGAAGAGGCATGTCTTATTTCTCAAATTGAACTAGCATCAATTAATGAGGCATGTGAAGATATACATTGGATTAAAGCTATGGAAGAAGAATTATAACAAATTGAAAAGAATAACACATGGACATTAGTTCCCCGGCCTAAAGACAAAAATGTAATTGGAAATAAATGGGTATTCAGAAAAAAACTTAATGAAGAAGATAAGGTAATCAGAACTAAAGCAAGACTAGTGTGTAAGGAATATTCACAGAAAGAAGGAATTGATTAGAATGAAACCTTTGTACCAGTAGCTAGAATTGAGACAGTCAGATTATTCTTGGCTTTTGGAGCACACATAAACTATAAAGTATATCAAATGGATATTAAATGTGCATTTTTGAATGGAGATCTTGAAGAAGAAGTTTACATTGAGCAACCTGATGGATTTTCTTTAACAAATAACAAATATATGGTTTGCAGGTTAAGGAAAGCTTTGTATGGGTTGAAGCAAGCTCCAACAGTTTGGTATGCTAGATTGGATAAATACCGTTTGGAGATTGGTTTTTCTAAAGGTAATGTTGGCAACAACTTATACTATAAAGTGATTAATGATGACATCTTGGCTATAGAAGTTTTTGTTGATGATATAATCTTTGGAGGAGAAGATGGATTATGTAAAGACTTTTCTATTGAAATGCAACAAGAATTTGAAATGTCTATGATTGGAGAGATAAAATTCTTTTTAGGATTGCATATTTCACAGACTAATAAATGTATATTCTTGAGTCAATCTAAGTACTTGAAAGAGTTACTAAAGAAATTTGGGATGGAGAACTCTAAATCGGTAAGCACCCTTATGACTACAAATGACAAATTATCACTAAGAGATGAATCTACCCCTGTTAATCGGACTAGGTACAAATCTATGATAGGAGGTCTACTGTATTTGACACAAACAAGAACTAATATTATGAATGCAGTATGTATTGTTTCAATATTTCAGAGTAATCCTAAAGAAAATCATGAATCAGCAGTAAAAAGGATTTTCTGGTGCTTACAAGGCACTACAAATCTTGGCCTATGGTATCCTATAGATGAAAACATTGAATTATATGCATACACAAATGCAAATTGGGCAGAAGATGTAGATGATAGAAAAAGCACCACCGGTGGAGCATTTTTTCTTGGAAGAAGATTAATTTATTGGTTAAGTAAGAAACAAAGTTGCACATCTTTATCAATAGTTGAATCAAAATATGCAACAACTAACTGTACATGGGTATTATGGCTTAAGCAAATGTTGAAGGACATAAAATTGAATTGCAAGGAATCTATAACTATCTATTGTGATAATACAGTAGAAATTGATATATCTAAGAATCTGGTACTATATTCTAAAACTAAACATGTCTCTATCAAACTGAATTTTCTGAAAGAGAATGTTGAAGCAAAAGAAGTAAAACTGGTTTATGTGAATACTAAAGAGCAGATTGCAGATATTTTCACTAAACCTATGCCTAAGGAGACCTTTGAATATCTCAGAGATCAGCTTGGGGTCATACCCCCACCGGTAGAGACTTAGACAGTTGATGTTTGTCATCAACTGGCAGAACTAACAGAGAAATCTTTTACTCCGGCATTGATGAGGAGAGCTACTTCTCAAGGGTAGTAGTTGGTATATTGAATAAGTTGATATTTTGTATTTAAACCTGGCTTTTGTATTTCTTTGGCATTTGATGTCAAAGGGGGAGAGATTGATATGGAAAAATACATGTTACTCCTAGAGGGAGAGATTGTTATTTTGGGAGAGATTGATTACTCTCTGTACCTGAATTTTGATTTCCGGTTTTGATCTCTTTTGGGAGATTGTTGGTATTTTGGTATGTTGATATGGTTTTGTTATTGATGTCAACACTTATCAACTCTCGCACTTGGAGAATTGGCAATGTTCACTGGCAAGTAAGTGACTTATGCACAGTCACCGGTATCTTGTACACTGGTAGGATATATTATTCACCGGAACTTGGAATGACATAGAAAACACTTGGTTATGTCGAAGACATGATTTGGAAACTTTGTCTTGGAGATTTGTTCATTGGTATATTCATGTTTGCATATTTGTTGTTACTGGCAAATAGGTCCAGGATAAGCACCGATAGGCTTATCTATTATAGATCAACACGACACGCTATGGAGATAATTTATTATTGTTGTAAATACATTAAGCTGACATGTTGAATCGTATATTGCATCAGTTATTGTTTTACTTGTAAATTATTTTTATTGTAATATCTTTTGTAAAGCCGACCTATACATTTTGGTCCTAGGCTTCGGTATATATGTAAGATCGATAAGCGATTGGGAAAAGGATTGTAATAAGGTATATGCGAGAATAAGTAGAGCTATACATGCATACATCATTTGAAGGTTGAAGGAAGGTTTTTGTGAAGACATATCAGAACTGAACCGGTATTGAATCTAGTATATGAAGATGCTAATTAGAGTAGTACATCATTATTTTATTTAACCATCCAATTGTAGTCAGTGTGACTCCTATTTGTGTTTGAGCTGTGAGTCCTAGGCACTTGGCCTTTCTAAATGTGTAGACCCCCTATTGTATACACATACTATCTGCACTAGTATCATCTGATTGTGGGTAAGATTTCCCACCATGGTTTTTCCCCTTACAGGGTTTCCACATACAAATACTGGTGTTATGTGTTGTGGATGTTATTTTCTTTTTGTTTCATGCATTAATCTTTACCGGTACTGTAATTAACTGATAAATTGTCTACTAGCATTGAGTTTGGTTTAGCGGTATTAAGAATTAAGTTTGGTTAAGTTGTTTTTGGTTTAAATTTATTTGACAACTGATTCACACCCCCCCCCCTCAGTTGTCTTCGGGACCTAACAAGGTGTCGTCCCAGGTGGCGAATAGTGGACCCTACTGGTGAATCACAAGTTGCCACGTGGCAAGATGTAGGGCCAAAAATTGAGAAAAATCAAAATTAAATGTAAAGTCCTGACTATATAGAAAAAATGAAAATTTAAATGATGGTGGCTTGCATTTAAGATTAATTCGCTCAAGGGCTATTTTTACCCGAAATGGTAAGTTGTATATCATCGGAAAGCTCTCGAGATGAGGAATCCAGTCATGCAGGTTTTTTCAACAGATCTCCGATATTTGGAGAGCAGTTTCCACGGGAAGGAAGAAGGAATATTTTTCAGTTGGGGAAAGAGGGCACTTGGCAGTTTCTGATGAAATCTGATCTTTTCCCTTTTCTTCTTATTCTTCTTTCTTCTCATTTGTAAGGGTTTCAGAATTTTTGGAAATGCTCCAGAGTTCTTGGTTTCCAGTTCTGAATTTCTTGACCCAAGTTTGTAAAACTCTTCAGTTCCTTTTCAGGGTATAGAGCTGCATTTCAATATGGCAGATTGTTTTCTAGTTGCAGGTTTTACTTATGTTAGGCATGAGTTAATTTCACACAAGATTGTCTCTAAGCCTGTATTTCATTGTTACAAATTCAATCCTCAAGGAGGCTGAAATTTATCATCTCCAGGAGATTGTTATGATTGTTTGTAGGTATCCTTGTGTGAAGGTTTTAAATTCTGTAATCAGTCATAAATAATGGAATATGTATCCAAGATCTGATAATTTTGTGAATGAATTGAGTAATGCATTGGTATGAGGTATTGATGCAAGAATATTGTATAAGGAAAACAAATTTGTAGCTATGATTCGCATTTGCAGTTTTGTGTGTGACTCCATGCCCAATGAACAAGGCACTGGTCTTTGAAGGATTTGGAGATACTTTCAGATTCATACAAATTTAAAGAAGATCTATTTCCCTTTATGTTTAGGGGTTGTGTTTTATTCATTCCAAGCTCCGTTTCATCTATTGCTTATACAGATTTAGCCAATCTGTAGTATGTTTCTAATTGGTTGGGTTTGTGGAATGATCTATCTGCTGATTGTTTGATGATGCCATATGTCTGTAACTTGTTGTATTTAATGTATCAAAGTGTGTCCCCCCTAGGTCTAGCAGAACCTAAAGTGCAAGAGGATCAATTAGGGTCCTATGTTATGTTGTCCAAGTCTTGATGTATTTCATAAATTGAAATTGGCCATTTCATAGAAGGATTGCAGGTGAACTTGGGTTAACCGGATTTGGTGAACAACAAGCTACAAATCTGTTTTCATTATAAAATATTCCTGCATCAATACCTCATACCAATGCATTACTCAACTCATTCACAAAATCATCAGATCTTGGATACATATTCCATTATTCATGATTGATTACATAATTTAAACTCTTCACTGAAGAATGCCTACAAACAATCACAACAATCTCCTTGACATGACAAATTCCAACCTCCTTGAGGATTTAATTTGTAACAAAGAAATACATGTTTAGAGACAATTTTGTGTGAAATCTACTCATACCTTATACAAGTAGAACTTGCAACTAAGAAACAATCTACAATCCTTAAATGCAACTCTATGCCCTAAAAAGACCCATAGAATTTTACAAACTTGGAAAATAAATTCAGAACTGGAAACATAGAATCATGGAACCCTTTCCCAAAAATTCTGGAACACTTAAAAAAGAGAAGAACTGAGAATTTAAAGAAGAGGGAAAGAGATCAGATTTGCCTCACACATTGCCAAGTGTCCTCTATCCCCAACTGAAAATATTCGTTGCATACTTCCTGTGGAAACTGCTCTCAAAATATATGATATTTGTTGAAATTGATAGCAAAATTGAATTCCTCCTTCCGAGAGATTTCCAACGACATATAATATGTCTATATTTGGGTAAACAATACCTCTCCAGTGAATTAATCCCGGATGCAGACCAGTCATTTAAATTTTTGAATTTTTTACCATAGTCCAAACTATACATTTAATTTTAATTTTTTACCTCCTGCGCCCCACCACATGGCACCCTGTGAGTTACTTACAAATCCACCTATTTGCCACCTCATCCGCCACTGGACCGTCATCTCACCTACCATTGGACCTTGCCTCTTCTTTGTCGTTGATCCACAATAGGTAACTAGTGAGCATCTTCATCTTGCAAATCAGCGACCACCGTTGATCTTCCTCGGACTTGCTCACTTGTTAACTCACCTCAGCTGCTCTCTTCTGTTAGGCCCCACCATTCAGTTGTCATTTCATGATGGTTAACCATCGAGCATCTTTGTATTGCGGTATAGCGACGGTCGTTCAGTAATCCTTGGACTTGCTCGACCTTTAATTTGCCCTTCTGTCATAAAATTTGGGTGTCTCAGGATGTGTGCGTGCGTGTGGGGTCCACTGGGTCACCAAGCAGCCTCTTCTCAAAAGCCTTTAAGCTTTGACACTATGGATGTGTGTAGCATTGTATTTAAATACAAAAACTCTCCTCCCAACCACCAATGTGGGATAAATTATTTTATGCCTGGCACTTGCATTTGCTTGGAAATTTCTGAAAGTTTCTAAAGCCTTTTCAGTTTTTTCACCAATTGAATTAGCTTGGAGGCTTTAAAGCTTCCCACGCAGGACGAGGTTGGCTAGCTTAATGCTTCACAATTTGCATTTGCCTGAAGTTTCTTCAGACCTTTACCATAGCGTAGACCATGCACCTGTCAATAAATTTGTTGAAGTTTTTATGTCTCCTCTCAGCCACACGAAAGGAGGAAATCGCCTTACACCTGCCAAGTGCATTTACTAGGAAGTTTCAAAAGTATTTTCAACAAGTCCGATTCTAATCCCACACAGCCCCAGGGACTCTTCTAAACTCCATATTTCTGAACCTTTGTGCTGGTAGCATGATTCCACAAATAGATTTGATAGCTCTGCACATACATTATCCTCAATGTTCTTGGAATACTAAAAATGGCTTGAAGGTAGTTGTTTGGATTCTTCTTCAGGCATGTAAAAATTGCCCTTTTAGCTACCAAATAGCGAGGCATCTGCTTCAATGTATCATTAATATCCATAGTGCTCTTATAATATTCTCCGGCTTCTTCTATATCTCTTAAATCATATAACACATTATTTAAAATAACAATTTAAACTTTGCTTGAAAAGATACATGAAGCTACAAGTCAGGTCGGGCCTCAAAGTGGGTTCGACTAAAAAAAATTTGTTTTCATGCCACTCCCTTGAAAACTTTCAGGCATATTGAACATGCCTCTGGAGCTGATTTACACCATTATCTGATCATTAAATTGAGTTTGCAACTCATTGGCAACTATGCCACATTTTCACATTTAAACCAAAAGAGGCATTTCAAAAACTAATCAAAACACCTTTTTGTACCTCGCCCACTGGAGACATATTGTCTGATATACAGGCATTCACTCTGCAAAACTATTTCTCATGATGGATCTCTGGTGAAGAAATATTAATGGTCAAAGATGACCAAATGGCTCTGTCAGCACCTGAAGTTGATAAAATCAATGTGCAGGGACCTCAAAGTGCACACATTAAAAATATCAAATGGTCTTCGTAGATCGCCAAATCTGCGGCATAGATACATTGAAGTACAGAGAAGACCGTGGAATGTTCAGTTTGATCGGGAAGCTATTAGGGTGCAAATGGTGAGCTCATGAAGATAACCACTTTAACAGAGGTAACAATGAAAGTGCAGAAAACTCAATAAAATGGCCCAAGAAACCATCTTGGAAAACTGATCAAACAGATTGGTAGGAGCTTCAAACTAGAAACATAGCTTGTCTTTCATACTAGTAGTACCCTAGAAGAAATATTCTGACATGACACTCATCGGGGCATTTATTACACATATGCAAATTTGTGCTCTGACTAGCTGTTGAAACAAGGACTTATGCAAACAGTACAAACTACAAATGGATTGAGCTTACCAAACTGAGCAATGGATTCATAGGGACTTGAAAATTGGCATGTGGACTCACTTATATGCATACAATTCAGGGGTATACTCCTTTTAACATGACAATCAACTGGTCATGAAATGCAAAGCCTCAAAGTAGGTCATTTGATAAAATCTGCATTTGCACCTATGAACAACTTTCAGCTCACCCCTTGAAATGGGTACTTGCTAAACTTATCCAAACTAAATTCTGAAAGTTGTAGAACACCCCATAGGCCAAATGAAAAGTGTAGGACCTATTTCCCAGGCCTTACCCCTTGACAATCAACTAGTTTTATTTTACCCTTCTTCAAAATAGGTCACTCAAGTTGACCTCATTAGCTGGTCCTTTGAAAGTGCAGATGCAAAAAATTGAAATGGGCCTCTGAAAATACTCAAATTTTTATGAGTCCCAACAAGGACATAATTAAATAATTTAGAATAATTATTTATTTTTGGGAAGATAATAGAAATTGATTTAATTAAACAATAAATATTATTTAATCAAAGTATGTGAAGTGAGATTAATTAAATAATTAAATTATTTAATTAATATTAGAGGAAAAATTAGATAACTAAATAATTAAAAATGATTTAATTATGAAGTTGGAGAGAAATTTGAGTTTTGAATTTGAACTTAGAAAAATCATGTTAAATTAGAGAAACCAAATTAATTAATTAAATTATTAAAATTATTTAATTAATAAAGAGGAATGATCAGTAAAATTAACGTTCACGAGCGCTAGACAACTTTAGGTGCCTACATTTTGCCCCACGTTGAGACAATGCAATTTTGAACCTCATTTTAAGGAAAAATCAATGTGATTTTATCCTAGTATGCCCCAGTGCCAATAGGGTAACATGGTGCCTTCTCGGGATTTGGCGAAAAAACCTGAATTGTAGGCCAATTTGTCAACAATGCAATTAGGAGTCCAAAAATGTATTCTACTAAGAAAATTGGATCCACGAGGTCAATTTTAGAGGCTCAAAAGTCAAAAGGGACTACAACCAATACACTAGGAATCCCTAATTAGGGTAGATTTGGCTTATAAATAGGAAATTAGTGGTTCATTTGTGCATTGTGAGCTTGGGGAATTTGGAGAGAACAAAGAATCCTTGAATGATCATTGCAGAGCTATGGTAGGTAGCAGGAAAGAGTTACATTGCACAAAGTGCATACAGACCTTTGATAAGGCAGTTAGCATAGACAATAGAGTAATTAATTAAATCATATTTGTCATTTTGTTATATTTATTGCACATTTTCAATAGGTCTCAAGAACTATCAAAATTAAGTATCACACATATGCATGTGCATTTCACACATATGCTAATTTGTTGTGCATTCACTAGTAGAATGCCATAATTGATAATTGTTATGCATCTATTTATAGAGTTACACATTTGCTTAAATGTTTTATGCATTTTATTGATGTCGTATGCATTTGCCTTAAGAGTTTTGCATATGCTGGTAAAATTGTGCAATCGATGTTTAAGCTATGCATTTGATATAATTTTTGTGCATTTACTTTTAAATATGTCACATTTTCTTTGTATGGTTTCAACTGACAAGTAAACTAGGAAATCAGTCAAATTGATTGGTCAATTAGATCATCTAGTAGGCATAACCTGACATAATGCTTGTTTTGGTCTTAGATGGCCCTTCCTATATTAGAAACCCATGAGAGTAGGCCTAAGTTTCTATCTTTATGATACTAGCTAGATGATGTTGAGCGAGAGTGTATGCATGTCCTTGGCCTCTATTATGTTTGTTTCATGCCTAAGATTAGGATAGATTGGGGACTTACTGTGCTTGCAAAGCAATGGCACTCAAAGATGAGTTTGTTTCACTTATCAACTTGGGAATCTTATGTGATGTTGGAGGATGTTTGGTACATTCTATAGATCTCAATCCATGATGATAGGGTGAGTTATGAGTGTCTCCTAGGAATTTCCACCATTTGCAGACTATTTGAGTGTGAGATAGTTGACTTGGGCATTGATGATTACTACGAGATTCAATGGGGTACTTTCATGAATATGTATGATAGATACATCATCATTCTTTATGGTGTTGTTACTAGCATACTAGCTCTTGATCGATACGGATGTGAGTTTCCAATGGGATAGGTTCGAGTGTTGTAGGGTATGATTTTTGACAATCGGGGTTGTGTGTACTAGCTATACTATATTATCAATTTCATATAATGACATACATGTGATCTTAGTCTCTCGGTTGTGGTATCACTTTATTACAGGTTTGGGCTTGGGAGCATATTATAGTGTGTTGGCCTATACTTGATAGACATCTTAAGTCAATCTTACCATATGTGTACATATATTCTATGGTCATTGTGTAGCAACAAATAGGGCACACACTTTATTGGCATCATGATCTTGACATTCTACAACACTTTGTCTAGAGACATTATAGGGATTGCCCAACATTGTATGATAATGCACATCTTTTGTATTGTTGTCAATATTGGTATTTGATAAGGCATACAATATAGAGGCTCTAGCGAATTATTGATATTCAGTTATCCAGTTAGGCTCTCAAATAGTTTGGTAAGTAGTAGGGTGTTCTTGATGTGATTTCTTACTTTACTCAAAGTACACGAAGGTCAATGACTAGGAGTCATGCATTATCCCACATACCACATATCTTGAGTATGATATTTTGAGGCTACAATAGTGGTGTTGGTCATCATGTATTGTTGATGCAGGCAATATAACTTAGTATGACACATGGTGGGCCACTCATAGGACTACTCTTACAAATCTAGTCATTCCTATTCCTATTGTGGTATGGAGGTGATAGAGACAGGTGATAGGTCAAAGCCAGGGGAGAGGATAGGGTGGTGGTAGAGGAAGAGAGAGAGGTAGAGGTAGAGCTTGGGGTCAGAGATATTATTCTCCTAGAGATTGACGAAGAAAGGGTGGTGATGGAGATAGAGGAGACGGAGGTGCTCTTATTATAGGTGCCATTCCATTGGTAGTTGATGTATTGATGGTCGATGTGGAGGATTTGGAGGAGGAGGAGTCTAAGGATGAGAGATTGGATGATAGCTACTATGATTCCATCTTAGAGGGTTATGACTTTAGTGAATCCATCTCTAATGACAATGATCAAGACAAGGAGGGTGCCCCAGTGCAGGATGTAGTGGTGGGAGAGGATGAGGAGATTCCCAATATATAGGTTTAGGCTCAATGGAGAATTATTGAAAAGATATAGGGACAAGTGGCTACCTTAGATGTAGGGCGAGCAATTGGAAAGGCTACCTAGATAGAGGTGTAGAGGACCTAGATAGAAAAGTGTGATGCACTTATTGTCGAGTGGGATAGGCTTAGAGTTGAGTGGGATGCTGGAATTGCTAGGGTCCAAAGGATTGATGTGGATTTCTAGATATTTATTGCTTCTATTTAGGATGCTAGTTCTTGTGACATGATTGGTTGGGTATTTTATGCAAGAGCATCCCTGGTTCTTGGAAATCTTGCATCAACCAGAAACATTTTCTTTCAGTTTGTTTCATGTTTTGTAGTTCAACATTTCTTTTTGTGTTTCCTTGAATTTTATCACCAGATCTTGTTGAGGTAGATTTTGTTTGTGGACATGTTCATCTACCTTATCCTAATTTCACAAGATGTTTGGATCTTTTTCTGGCAAGTTATCACTTTCAGAATCTGAGACACTTTTCTAGCTTAGAGCACCAGAACCACTTGGACCTATTTGCTATTGGTGAATCTTGCAGATCTCTTTCATAGCTTACAGAGCTTCAGTTTTTTTTTTCCAACAATCCTTGGCATGTGGCCAACCTTCCATTAGGTTTGCACTTCATTCTTTGGATTTTTTGGAGGGATCTCTTCGCTGGAGGCCGACCTTGTTGTTTGACGCATTACATCTTGTTCTTCGATATTTGTTTCATCTTGGGATGACATGGATCATTCTTAATCATATAAATCAATGTAAATAAGCATTTAGAAATCAATCATTATAACATAGAAGATAAATATGAAGGTTAGGAGGTTCGGAGTTGGCTTGCAATCTTTCTTGATCCAAATATTGTATTTGAGCATGTATGTAATCAAGCCTGTGTGTCGAATATTGTAATCCCACATGTTGTTGGAAGTTTGTAATTGATTTTTATGACATAATAAAGACTGTTCTACATTTCCTCCATCATGATTGTATTTTTTCTATTGTGTAACTCTTGGTTCATGGTTTGGACTATTCTCTTTGAGGACTCTCCTATCGTGACTACATCAAGTGGTATTGGAGCAATGTTTTCATTTTGAAGATTGCAGAGTCTTGTAAAAAAAAATTGTGGGGTAGTAGATTATGGATCCGGCTTGCAGTTGCAGAGGACTGGCGTAAAGATGGACCATAGGAATGCTAGAGGTGGTGGAGCATGTGGAAATGTAGACCTTTCTATGATGGAAATTTTTCAAGGAATTACAGCCTGATTGGAAGCTATTGAAATGACGTAGAGAAGAGATTGACATATTGAAGATGTGAGCGAAGATGAAGAAGAAGTGGCAATTGGAGAACAAGGAACAAATCCATCGATGAATGATCTGAATGGAGAAAGTTTTATGAGTATTATCTAGAATGAATACCATACCACATTTTACCCCACCAGATTATGATGACAAGTTGGATACAAATGAATTGCTAGATTGGACCTTGGAGATGGAAAAGTATTTTGATTTTGAAGGCACGGTTGAAGATAGGAAGGTAAGATATGCTTGTACTAAGTTGAAGGGTCATGCATCTCTTTGGTGGGAACATTTGCAAGTAGATAGACAGAGAAGAGGTAAAGAGAAGATTAAATCTTGGGAGCGGATGGTTAACAAGTTCGAAATCAAAGTTTGTGCCTGTTGATTATCAAGTGAATCTGTTCGGAAAGTTGCAAAATCTAAAACAGAAGGAGTCTAGTGTGAAGGAGTATACCGAAGCATTCCACAAGTTGAATATCAAGTCCGTACATACTGATGATGAGATTGAACAAGTTGCTAGGTATTTGAATGGGTTACAAATGTATATACAAGATGAACTTAGTTTAATCAAGTTGTAGAGTGTTGAAGAAGCTTATCAATATGCCCTGAAAGCATAAGAGAAGTTGAACAAAAGACATGAGAAAAAGAAAAGAGGTAGAGGAAGAATATTTCAGGGAGGAAGAAGCTATACTAGATGAAGAGGACCCTGTGCAGATCAAAACAAAGACAAGGAAATTAGCAAAGAGGGAAGTTCATATTGGAAGGATGACATAATTTTTAATTGGAGAAGAGAAACTAATGGATACCGGAGTGAAGGTTATGGAAAAGATGATAGAAGACATGATAAAAGAATGCTTAGAGGAACCTGCTTTAAGTGTGGAGGACAAGGACATCATGTTTTTGAATGTTAGAAGATAGAGAGAACCAAAAGAGAAAAATTAGTACAAGAAGACCATACTAGATCAACTAATAAATTGGAAGACGGGGAATTGTTGGTGATGGGGAGAGCTTTGTGTCATACTGGAGATGATGAAGAGCCCTTGTAGAGGAATTTATTCAAGACCATATGTAAGGTATCTGGTAAGTGTTTTAAATTCATTATTGATAGTTGAAGTTCATATAATCTTGTTTTGGGGGAGATGTGATGAACTTATAAGGCACTGAGAGGGAGGTGAATCAGTGATAGTAAAAACAATACAAATCTAAATATCAATTTCACCAACTTAAAACTCAATAAGCATGTAAGAAATAACACCAAGTATGCAATCACCACATAAAGTATAAACCACATGACACAAGAGTTTATATGTGGAAAACTCAAATGGGAAAAACTATGGTGGAAGTTAATACCCACAAGATCCACTATCTGTAGTATAGAGATCTGACCGGTTAAGGTCTACAACACCCAGTTAGGGGCACACCCTGTTAGAAATGTCTAAGACCGGTTAAGAGATTTACAAAAGGCTTGTGAGGACCCACCCTATTAGGAGCTACCCAAGTTACTGGGATTTGCAAACACAAGATAATGTGTCACCTGGTTAGAGGATTTAATGATCAGAACTGTTAGGATCTGACTGCACCCTGTTAGGAGTGACCTTGTAAGAGCATTTTCTTTTTGCAACTATTAGGGAGACAACAAGTACAAATTATCTCAGTATAACACCTTCAGTGTCTGATAAGATCCACTTCAAAACATTATAACATCACATAGACTTCATCTCTCAACTCTTTTGATCATCACACTCTTAGAAATATAAAATTCGTTCATCCTCTATCACACTATCAATCTCATATATATGTATATATATATATATCCTTTCATACCTCATCACATATTTAAAATCATCATAAGGTCAGGTAGAACCTTGTAACAATTCCCTAGGTTCAATGCATCTATACAATCTTGCATTGTATGCTTTAGTTATGTTGGCCATTGACATAACAAATCCAACTCTATGTCGTTTTACCAATCTAAGTGATTTTCATCACTACCAGTTAAGTCTCAATCAACTAATCTGTTTTGTCAAACAAATCTCGTTCACCTGATCAAATCTACACATGCAGTCATGAATATATATTCATCTAATAGTCTTCAATGCTACTGCAAAACACATCATCTCGATCTTCGTGATTTTCACGTACCACTTGACAGATTGTAACTTTGTCTCTCATTTACTAGTTGAAGTCCTGATTACCGGTTCTGATGAAATTGTCTCTACTTTACCAATTAAGTCTAGTTGGTTGAATTGAAGGACTTAGATGACTTAAAGAAACAAAGATGCCATCAATGACAACATACAAAATAGTCATCATACACAAATCTAATCTGTATGCACAACAGACATAATCTGGTTACATCAAGCAAACAAACATTATCGGTTTAGTTCAAATTATCAAATTCCAACAAGATGGTGAATAAGATGAATTTGGAGAGATTGAAGAACCCTGAGCCTTATCAGATAGCATGGATTCAAGATGATCATAAGATACTAGTAAGTGAACATTTTTTGGTGAAATTGAAAATTGGAGATTATCATGATGAAGTTTTGTGTGATATTATGCCTATGGATATTTATCATATCTTATTGGGTAGACCTTGGTATTATCATAGACAAGCAATACATGATGGTAGAAAGAGCATATACACTATTGTTGCAAATCGGATGAAGAAAACCTTGTTACCATTAGAGGAGCCTCTGAAAACTAAATTTTGTACAAGTGCTAGAATTTTCTTCATGGATGGAAGAAAATTCTTGGATAGGATAAGACATGACAATTTATGTTTTGCCTTAGTTCCTAAAAAGACTGAAGATCCAGAGCATGGAGGAGAAGAAATAGAAGAAATAAAGGATATTCCAATAAAGTATGGAGACATAATTTCAGATAATGTACCCGATGGATCACCCCCTATGAGAAGTATCAGTCATTTCATCGACTTGATTCTCGAAGCTAGTTTGCCTAATAAAGAAGCACACCGAATGACACCAATAGAGAATGAGGAGATGAATAGACAAGTGAAGGAATTGTTGAGGAAAGGTTTGATCAGAGAAAGATTGAGTTCTAGTGTAGTACCAACAGTGTTAGCACCTAAGAAGATTGGAGAATGGAGGATGTGTACCGACTCTAGAACAATAAACAAGATCATAGTGAAGTATAGATTTCCCTTGCCTAGAATGGATGACATAATGGATTGTTTGAGTGGAGCCAAATAATACACAAAGATAGACTTAAAGACTAGATAACATTATATCAAAATCAAAGAAGGAGATGAGTGGAATACAACATTCAAGACAAGTGAAGGACTGTATGAATGGTTGGTGATGTCTTTTGGACTAACTAATGCACCGAGTACTTTCATGAGGTTGATGAATGAGGTATTGAAGAAATTATTGGGTAAGTTTTATATTGTGTATTTGGATGGAATTTTTATTTTCAGTAAGAGCAAGGAAGAAAATGTGTTGCATTTGACACAAATTTTGCATAGATTAAGGGAAGAGAAGTTGTTGATAAACATTAAGAAGTGTAGTTTCATGAAGGAAGAGTTAGTCTATTTGGGATTTGTGATATCTACAAATGGATTGAAGATGGATCCTGAGAAGGTAAGAGAAATTGTTGAATGGCCTATGCTAAAAAGCATTGGAGAGGTAAGATCATTTCATGGACTGGCTAGTTTCTACCATAAGTTTATCAAAAAATTTAGTTCAATTTGTAGTCCTATGACAAAAGAAATGAGAGGAGATAGAAAGGATTTCAAGTGGAAAACCAAAGAAAATAGGAGCTTTGAATTGTTGAAGCAGAAGGTGACAGTGTTGCCTATGTTGGCTTTACCATATTTTAGCAAATATTTCATGTGGATTGTGATGCAAGTGGGAATGCAATTGGAGCAGTGCTAAGTACGAAGGAAGCCTAGTAGCTTATTTCAGTGCAAAGTTGAATGATGTAAGGAGGAGATATTTAGTGTATGATAAGGATTTCTATGCCATAGTTCAATCATTGAAGAAGTGGAGACATTATTTGTTGCCTATGGAGTTTGTGTTGTATACTAATCATCAAGCTTTACAATATTTGAAGAGTCGGAGTAAGTTGAATCAAAGACATATAAAATGGGTGGAGTTCTTGCAGAGATTTTTTTTTTTGAAGCATAGAAGTGGGAAGTCAAATAAAGTTGTCGATGCCCTAAGTAGAAGAAGGAACTTGCTGACAAAGATGAGAGTGGAAGTGTTGGGTTTTGAAGAATTGAAGAACTTGTATAACGAAGACTCGGATTTTGTAGAACCTTGGAAAGCTTGTAAGGAACCGATTATGGTGGATAGAAGTAAGTGGTTGGACTATTTCATTCAAGATGAGATGTTATTTAGAGGAGTTCAGTTGTGTATACCTAGGAGGTCTATGAGGGAGAGTCTGATAAAGGAAAAGTAGAGTGGAGGATTAGCCAGACACTTTGGTGTTGATAAGACAGTGGCACTGATTAGTGAGAATTACTTTTGGCATTAGATTCATAAGGATGTCAGCAAATTTGTGTAGAGATGTAGAATTTGTCAACTTGCAAAAGGTAGTAGTTAGAATGTCGGATTGTATAAGCCTTTGATAGCTCCAAAGAGACCTTGGGAGGACATAACCATGGATTTTATACTTAGATTTCCTAAGACACAGAGAGGAAATGATATTATATTTGTGGTGGTCAATAGATTATCAAAGATGGCACATTTCATATTCTATAAGAAGACAACAAATGCAATACATATTTCTAACCTAATTTTCAAGGAAGTAGTGAGATTACATGGATTACCTAAGAGCATAGTTTCAGATAGAGACACTAAGTTTATTGGATATTTCTGAAGAAATCTTTGGAAGAAGATGAAGACATATTTGAAATTCAATTCTACTTTTCACCCACAGACTGATGAGTAGACAAAAGTAGTGAATAGGAGTTTGGTAAATTTTTTGAGATGCTTAGTTGGAGAGAAGACCGGAAGTTTGGACTTGATTCTTACACAAGCTGAATTTTCCTACAATAATTTAGGGGACTGGAGTATTAGAAATACATCTTTTGAGATTGTTACCGGAGCACATCCTAGAGACATCAAAATTGAGAGACATCAGTAATCAAGATAAAAGGAGTGAAGAAGTAGAATAATGTGTAGAGCACATGAAGACAGTACATATATAGGTCAAATAACATTTGGAAGACATGAACAACAAGTATAAGGAGAAAGCAGATGAGAAGAGGAGACATAAGGAATTTGAAGTTGGTGATGAAGGGATGGTATATCTGAGAAAAGAGAGATTTCTAGTTGGTACCTATAACAAGTTGCAAATGAGGAAGTTTGGCCCTTGTAGATCTTGAAGAAATTCAGTTCCAGAAATGAATATGAAATGGAGTTACGTGATACTTTGGAAATTTCACATATATTCAACATTGCAGATTTACATCAGTACCATGAGACAAAATTTAGTGAGGAAAATGTAGTAGATTTGGAGAAGAAGATACCCCGGAGGGAACCAAATTAGATTGAAGATATTTTAGATAGTAGGATTGGGAGTAGCACCCGTTACAACCAATATAGAGAGTATCTTGTGAAGTGGAAATGAAGATCAGTTGAATATTCATAATAGATTTCTCAGGCAGAGGTAGATCATCTTGGTTTTCCTTTGACCCTAGCACAGTGAAGGACTTACTTTTATTCAAAAACCTCAGATGTCTAATGCAGGAGCATCTGTGGTTCTTGGCAATCTTGCATCAACCAAAAAAAATTTCTTTCAGTTTGTTTCTTGTTTTGCAGTTCAAAATTTCTTTGTGTTTCCTTGAATTTGATCATTGAATCTTGCAGAGTTGGATTTTGTTCATGGACATGTTCATCTACCTTATCCTAAGTCTGCAGGCATTTGGATCATTTTCTGGCAAGTTATTGCTTCCAGAATCCAAGATATTTTTCTGGCTTAGAGCACCAGAACTGCTTGGACCTATTTGCTATTGGTGAATCTTACGGAACTCTTCCATAGCTTGTGGAGATTCAATTTTTTATCTCCAAAGTTCCTTGGCGTGTGGTCGAACTTCCCTTGGGTCTGCACTTCATTCTTTGGATTTTTTGAAGGGATCTCTTTGGCAAAAGCCGACCTTGGTGTTTTACACATTACATCTTATTCTTTGGCATTTGTTTCATGTTTGGTTGACGCAGATCATTCTTGATCAAATAAATCAATATAAATAAGCATTTATAAATCAATAATTAGAACATAAAAGATAAATTCAAAGATTAGGAGGTCCAGAGTTGGCTCACAATCTTGATTGAGCTGTATATTGTATTTGAGCATGTATGTAATCAGGTCGGTGTGTTGAATCTTGTAAGAATGCATGTTGTCAGCAGTTTGTAATTGATTTTCATAATATAATATAGATTGTTCTACATTTCCTCCATCATAGTTATGTTTTTTATGTTGTGTCTCTTGTTGCAGAGTCTGTATTTTTCTCTTTGAGGACTCTCCTATCGTGACTTGATCGGTATTTGAGGTTAGGAAAGAGGCTAGGCAACAAAGGCTTCTTTATGAGATTGTAGTGCCAAAATATTAGAGAGCATCAAGCTACATGATGAGAGCTCAATTTTGCTATCATATTGATTATATTTTGAGCTCAAAAAATTATAATTTTTTTGGCATTTACTATGTATGATGATAAATTGAAGACTCATATATTATTTTTTTGTGTTATGTATGGCTAATTAGGGGTTAAATTAGAAATGATATTTGGATATAAATGTTTTCTTTATATGGTTTGAATCAATGATTAATGCAATTGAATCATTATCTTTATGTGATATTATGTATAAGTATTTTAAGTGGTTATATTTCAAATCAAATGAGATAATCATTGCATAATGTGGTGGTTTTTTTATTTTTGTTGTTTCCATGTGGAGCTCCTGATTGCCCCAAAATGCTCTAAGCTACCTATTACATTTATGATACATCCATTTTAAAGACCAAGCATTGTTTTCTGTAAGTGGAACTTCTAATTCTACTTATGAGAAATGAGAGATTTTGAATAGAATGTCTAGTTCTAAGTCCTTGATTTTGTAACTACCACTCATTTATCTGAATCAAAACTCTCTACATTTGAATTCTGAATAAAGGAGTATTTACCTATTAGTAACAAGTTGGGAGTTAGTTGATGTTAGTCAAGATAGTCTATTATTCTTAGTATTATTTTTTTCAAGTTAGAAACTCTATTGTACTCCCCATCGAGGGGCCATTTGAATGAAAGTTTGAAGAAGTTGATCTAATTTCTATTTTTCCAAGTCCCTCTAGAGGTAGAGCAAGCCTCGCTCTTTTGAAGGAAGGTGACATTGTTTCAATTATTTATTTTTTATATTTTTTATATTAAGATTTCTAATACTTCGAGTCAATATTTTCAGAGATTCATAAATTAATAATTGTTTCATTTTGACAATCCTAGGTTAATAGAGTTACTCATTGTTGCATGTTAAATTAGTTATTGTTAGAGTAGATTTAGTTTTAGAAACAATCATTTCTTTCAACAATGTTTCTAGTAGGAATTAAAGTAAATTTCATTAGTAAAGATTAGACAAAAGCTTTATTGTGCTCACTCATGGAATCGGTTTACTTTCTATAATGTGTGTTTTTAGATTAAGTGTGTTATTTTCTTTAATGCAAGTGCAAATTACATTGATTTATTGCAAGGTAGAATTAGAAGTTTATTTTCAACAAAGTAAGAATTAATTTACATTTCATTTGTGTAACTTGATAGAATCGATGATTCCATGAACTGTTCATATGAATTCATGTTTGGTCTAAGCTAGCAATTAGGAAGTTTTAAGGAGAAATTTTGTAAGGAAATTAAGTAGTGGAACAACTTCCTACACTAACCTTGAGAGGAGGGTAACGCAAAAAAATTTATAGATCATTACAGTAGTTACAAAAACTTAACAGAAATAAACAAAATATCATACATACCACAACATGGCAGCACAATGATTTACGTGGGGAAAACCCTTTCAGGAGAAAAAACCCACACTCCAAAAACAACTCAATATATTATTTAGCAATCAATAACATATTACAATATACTTACAGAACAAGCTCTTCATAGGAGTACCACTAATCAAAGACTCAGAGCTAACTCAATATCCATAGAAAGCTTACACACAACCTCTATCTCATGCACCTCATATATTGAAGATACAATACAAGAAATCATCAAATGGTATTACAAAACTATGGGCTAAAACCACCCAATAAAGTAGAGCCAACCTTATCTCCATTCTAGATGCCCTATCACATGTTAGCACACATGAACATGTGTTCGTCCCTTTTAGAGCTCATTTATGTGTCTGATGTAATTTATATTTCCTATTTTAGGAGTACCTAGAACTTGAGAACTATGTGTCTTATTGATGAACTGTTTAAAGCATCGGAAATCTCACAAAGTGCTCCATCACCTCGTAAACAACCACAAAATTTACGTCCACTTTTCAGGACATTTGGGAGGGTCTAAAGTCCTCAAGATTAAATTTAACCTTTCATTACACCCCTCCAAAATGGAAACTTTAATGTCTTCAAAACTAGTTGTGATCTTGAGATGTAACTTTACCAAAATGCTTATCTAGCCAACTAGAAGCTTCGAGGAGAATTTCACACTATTTCATGCTCAAATGAAAACTTACTATAAATAGTAACCTCATGTAAATGAAAGGTTGAGACACCATTTTTCCCAACATTTATCCCACTTATCTAACACCTTACAAGAGCAAAGGGAGTATCAACACAATAAATTACTTGCTAGGGGCCATGCGGCCCATAGACTCCAAACACAACTTGAACTTCTTTGTGCTCACAGCCCTAGTTAAAGAATCTGTGGCATTCATTAAAGTTTCTACTTTAACCAGCTATACCATACCATCTTCGACCATATATCTTACAAAATGATACTAAAAATCAATCTGCTTGGTCCAAGCATGAAATGTTAGGTTTTTAGCTAGGCAAATTGCACTCTGACTGTCACAAAAAACTATTACTACCCCTTGTTTTATTCCAATATATTAACACAATCTCTTAATCCAAATGGCTTCTTTACAAGCATGAGTAGCTACCATATATTCTTCTTCTATAGTGGACAAAGCAACCACAACATGTTGCTTACTCATCCAACTAATTGCACCACCAAATAAAGTAAACACATAAGCATTGGTGGATTTTCTTCTATCGATATCACCTTCCCAGTTTGAGTCCACATAACCATGAATATCAAGGGAAATCACGTCTCCAACCAAATTACAATGATAACACAAAGAATACTCAAAGGTACCCTTCAAATATCTGAAGACTCTTTTGACTACATCCTAATGAACTCTACCAGGATTAGACATATATCTAGAAAGAACTCCCTCTACTTGGGCAATGTCTGGTCTAGTATAGACCATAGCATACATCAAACTTCTAGCTGCACTCTAGTAAGGCACTCTACTCATGTCTTCCATATTTGATGGAGATGTAGGACAATTTGAAATAGGTAATTTTGTTCCAACTATCAAGGGAACACATAATGGTCTATAATCCTACATGTTGAACCTCTGTAATACTGAATTCACATACTTACTCTAGCTTAGCCATATCTTTTTGTTCACTCTATCTCTTCTAATTTCCATCCCAAGAATGTGTTTCACTACACCAAGATCTTTCATTTCAAATTTAGTAGCAAGCTGAGACTTTAGTTCTGAAATCATACCTTTCCCTTTAGCAATTAATAACATATCATCAACATATAATGCAATGTATAGAAAATGATAACCATCAGATTTATAATAAACACAGTGATATAATTTAAATTGCTCAAATTAAAAACTCAACACATATTCATCATATTTCTATTACCACATCCTAGGACTTTGTTTGAGGCCATACAAATGTTTCTTTAATTTATAGACCAAATTACTTTTACCTTTCACCACATAGTGCTCTGGTTGTGTCATATAAATATCCTCCTCCAAGTCATCATGAAGGAAAACAATTGTCACATCCATTTTCTTAACATCTAAATCATAAACAACAGCAACAAAAAAAGAAAAAATCTAATGGATGTCATTTTTGCAACCAGAGAAAATATCTCATCATAATCAACTCCCTCAACCTGAGAGTAGCCTTTTACAGCCAACCTTGCTTTATGCATCTCAATGCTTCCATCTAAACCAATATGTTTCTTGAACACCCATTTGCAACCAACAGACTTCCTTCCTTCAAGCAATGGTACAAGATCTCATGTATCATTCTTTTTCAAAGCTATCATTTCTTCTTCCATAACAATCTTCCATGATTTTGCATCATTCATACCTAATGCCTCTTTTATAGATCTAGGTTCATCCACATTAGTATTCAAAGAAAAAATACATCTCTGATATTTAGGTGAATACCTTTCAGGTGGTTGTCTATGTCTTGTAGACCTTCGAACAAGATGAGTTGGAGGTTATTCATCCTCTTCTGAATATTCAAAGCTAGATGAGATCTCCTCAACTTATTTCCTATCAACAAGTCTTGATTCAACTCTCTTAGATGCAAAAAGGAATTGAATCGCATATTCCTACTTAATTTTTTCTGGCTACAACATAAAAGGAGACTTAATTTCTCTAGAAATAACACTTCTACTATGAGTTACCTTTTGAGCAACAGGGTCCCAAAGCTTTATCCTTTCACACCATAACTCTAACCAATCAAGATACATATCATAGCCTTATTCTCCAACTTTGTTTTCTTCTCCTTTGGCACATGTGCATATGCCTCACAACCAAAAACTCTAAGATGTCTCAATGAAGGCTTGTCACCCGACCATGCTTCCACAAGCGTTTTATCAACAAGAGCTGATGTCAGAGACCTATTAATCACGTAGCAATAAATGGCAACAACTTCTCCATCAATGTCATGTTCATTCTTTCTGCAACTCAATTCTATTGTGGAGAATATGAAGTTGTCTTTTGTCTTAAAATACCACAGTCTTTATAGAATCTATCAAAATCATTAGAGCAAAATCCACCGCCACCATCAGTCCTCAAACATTTTATTTTCTTTCCAGACTGCAATTCAACCATTGATTTAAATTCTTTAAAACAACTAAAAACTTTAGATTTACTCGTTAGAAATTATATTCATGTCCTTCTACTAAAATCATCAATAAATAAAACATAATATGTGGATTTTCCAAGGGAAAGAACATTTATCGGACCAAACACATCAAAATGAATAAGATCCAAAACATCACAAGATTTATGAGAAATCGAATAAAACTGAACATGGTTTTGTTTTCTATAAATGCAATGCTCATAGAAATCAAAGTCAAGATTACATTCATTCAAACCTTCAACAAGGATTTTATTTTTCAAGGGACTCCTTAGACCCTTTTCTCCAATGTGGCCAAGTCTCTGGTGCCATAACATAGTCTTCTTTGCAAGTAATTTTGCTTCAAAAGAAAGAGAAACCTTTGGTGACCAAAAGCCATGTCCATCCATTGAAGGTGAAACCCTCAAGTCTTCAAATGAAGTATCCATAAATTTGATTTTTATAGAAATGATATTACACTCAACAATGTATGCCTCTATCTTATAAAAAGTGCCAAACCTGACACCTCTAGCAATAACCATAGCACCCTTAATCATCTTACATCCCACATCAAAAAATACTACCTGCACACCTACATCTATCAGTTTGCACACAAATAACAAATTTTGTTTTAATCTAGGGATATGCAACACACCACTAATCCCTTTTATTATACCATCAAGAAACCTAATCCTAACTTTACCTTGACCAACAATGTCTAAATGTGAATCATCACCCAAGTGCACCTTACCTCCATTAAATCTTCATATTCAAAAAACCAAACTTTATTGGAAGTCATATGAAAAGATGCATCTAAGTCAATTAGCCATGCATCATTACCTACATGAGTAGCCAAAACGGCAATGAATGCATCACCATCTTTCTTCTCAAAATTAGAATTAGAAATGAACTTCTTGTTTTTCTTCTTCTTTTCTTTTTCCCAGTCCTTATAGGTTTACCACAATTCCAGCATATGACTTTGGACATTCCAAGAGATTTCAATCTCCCTTTGGATTTGGACTCATTGCACCTCTCATTGTTCTTACCTTTTTCCTTAGGTCTTCCTCTAACAATTAGGGCTTCCCTCAAATTGATGGATATCTTCCTCTGCATCTCTTCACCAAGTAGGGCACCCACCACATCTTTAGACTTTAAAACAACATAAGTAATACTGATAGTGATAACAAGAGAATACCACAAATCAGACAAAGAACAAAACAAGATCTGGCATTTCTCCTCTTCATCCATCTTAACACCAACATATACCAATTCAGCCACCAACATATTAAATGCTTCTAAGTGGTTTGCAATTCATCCACCCTCTTCCATCTTCAAGGAATACAATTTCTTCCTTAATAAGATCTGATTTAATAAAGATTTCGCTTAATACATTTCACCAAGCTTGGCCCATAACTTCTTTGCAGTATTCTCTTTGTGGATATTGATTAGAACAGAGTCTGCCAGACACAATCTAATTAGACCCTTGGATTTTCTATCCATAACATCATACTGAGCAGTCATAGTAGGATCTAAGGGTCTTGAGACATTCACATCAACAGGATCTCATGGATCTCAATAAATTAGCAGATCTTCCATTTTCAGCTTCCACATCTCAAAATTACTCCCATTAAATTTCTCCATCTCTATTATCCCTGATGAACTTGCCATCTAAAAATTCTTGCAACAAGATCAAAAAGTGTCTTCTACACAATCTCCCACTAAATATGGATTATTTCAAAAATCCCAACAACCCACAACTGAAACCAAAGGTGATCAAGCTCTGATACCACTTGTAAAGAAGTTAAGTAGCAGAACAACTTCCTACACTAACCTTGAGAGGAGGGTAATTCAAAAAATTTATAAAATATTATAATAGTTATAGAAGCTTAACAGAAATAAATAAAATATCATGCATACCACAACACAACAACACAATTATTTATGTGGGGAAAACCCTTTCGGTAGAAAAACCCCACACTCCAAAAGTAGCTCAATATATTATTCAACAATTAATAACATATTATAATATACTTGTAGAGAAAGCTCTTCACAGGAGTACCACTAATTAGAGACTTGGAGGTAACTCAATAGCCATAAGACATTCACACACAACCTCTATCTCATGCACCTCATATATAGGAGATACAATACAAGAAATCATCAAACGGTATTACAAAACCATGGGCCAAAACCTCCCAATAAACTAGAGCTGACCTTATCTCCATTCTAGATTCCCTATGACATGTTAAAACACACATCAACACGTGTTCCTCCCTTTTACAGCTCATTTACGTGTCTGATCTAATTTATATTTCCTATTTTAGGAGTACAAACTTTCGGAGGCCATAAATTGAGAACCGTGTGTCCTATTGAAAAATCGTTTGAAGCATCAAAAATCTTGCAAAGTTCTCTATCACCTTGTAAATAGCCACACCATTTATGAACATTATTTAGGGAATTTTGGAGGATCTAATATCCTCAAAATTAAATTTAAACCTTTCATTATACCCCTCCAAAATGGAAACTTTAATATCTTCAAAACTAGCTATGATCTTGTGATGTAATTTTATCGGAATGATTATCTAGCCAACTAGAAGCTTCAATAGGAATTTTGCACAATTCAGTGCTCAAATGAAAGCTTACTATAAATAGTAATGTCATGTAAATACAAGGATGAGGCACCATTTTTCCCAGCAAATTTGATAGTTTGGTAGAAGTCATAGTTTATAGGTAATAAAAGTTATTTGAAAATTTGTAATAGGAGTTCATGACTAATAGCTCCTGATGGAGTCTGATTGAGGAAATATGACAACGCTCAGAGAAAAAACCTGTCCAAACTGAAAATAGCCTTATCGTATATAGCTCTGACACACCTGGATCGATATATATAAGTGAAATGATGCAAGTACTGTGACATCAATAGCCTCGACCATTATTTTTGGTGTCATTATCAGGGAACAAAGATCTAGAAGCTATAAGTTTTGAAGCCCTAGTGTTGCTAAGGAATTATTTTCTAAACGTAAATGAGAAGAGCTAAAGGCCCCTTTTTCTATATTTCTCTTGAGATATCAAGATAATACATTAGAATAATCTCAAAGCTCAAGAACACAAATTGTGGAAGCCAAAGAGCAAGAACAAATAGAAAAGATGGTTGAAAGAGAATCTACACCTAATAGGACATTTTCATATCCCATCAATTTAAATAGAGGAGACGATGAGCTTCCCATGAAAAATATTTCAACCTTTGTTCTTCCTACCTTTAGAGGAAAGGGTTTTGAGAATCTTGACAAATTCCTCTTTGAGTTTAAAATATTGAGTCAAACCTGTGATTACTCTACTAATAATCAGGAGTTGAAATTATTTTCCTCTAATTTGAAAGAATCAACTTTGTGTTGGTTCATGGGATTAGGTACACACATTGTTTCAATATTATATTAAATGGAGACAACCTTCTTGGACAAGTACCAAAATTATTGTCTAGTAAGGGATAGAAAAGAAGAGTTTTTTTGCATAAAATAGATGGAAGATGAAAGCTTGGAAGATTATGCTGATAGATTTCAAATTTTATCCAAAAAAATGTGTCAATGGGTTAAATACTAAGATCTACAAGGTTATCTTTTTAAGGGTATAGATCATGAATCCCGAGAAGCCTTGAAATTAATTTGAAACGGAAATGTTAACAAACTCACCTTTGAGGAGATTCTAGAAATCTATAAAAACTACTAAAGGACTAGAGTTGGAACCATGGGCTCTAGGAAAAATAGAGGATCTTCCCCAGATGTGTCAAAGGCTATGGAAGAATTATCCAATTTAAAAACTAATATCATGTTGCATCTTAATTCTTATCCTAATAGAAGGACCACATAACCCTTGGCTATTTTTTTCCTAAGTGTAGAGAGAAGCACCCATTGAGATAATGCCCTTTAAATAAAGTTGATGTGTGTGAGATATGTGAAAAGAAACATGCAAAAAGAACATGGAGTCTTCTACCTGAAATCAAGAATAATTTGAATAAAACTTATGTGGTAGAAGAAGATATAAACTATAGTGGGCTAAGGTAATAGAAAACTAGATATAATCCCTATCCAAGTCAATTTATACCTCAAAATAATTGGACTCCTAATTCTTGGCCTAATCAAAATAAATAGACTCCTCATATGCTAGTGCAACCACCTCTTATGCCACGAGAAGAACATTGGGGACCACCAAGGATAGTTGCACCCCAATAGAATCAACCACAATGGCAATGGAATCAACCACATTGGCAACAAAATCAACCATAGTGGTAGAAAAACCAATCATAATATTAGCCATAGAAAAATCAAGGATCCAAACATCCTTGGGTACAACCCCCACCTTTGTTGAATGGTCCTAATGCAACTAATAAGAAACTCAATCAACCTCAAATGGAACTTAACCTATCCCGAATGCCAAAAATAGTCGTTCTCAACAAGCAATGAATGTTGAATCCAATCCTACTAGCTTGAATGTCATTGAAATAAATGGTATCCAATTGAGAAAAAGAAATGCTCCCTCTAAGGTTGATGTTCAAGACCATGCAGGGGAGAAAATTCATAAATTTCAAGAAAAAGGACAAGATGTTGATGAACAAGCACCATATCTTGATCGCCTTATAACAAACAAGATAAGTTTTAAAGACCCCCAAAATGATCTAATTGTCATAGAAGACTCTCAAATCTTTAAAGATCTAAAGAAGATTAATATTGAAATACCTCTTCTAAGAGATAGTAAAGACATTCTAGAGATTAATAATATCATTGTCACTATGTATAAAGATGTCTGGAAGAAAGAAGAAATTCCCTTCCACAATTCAAGTTGAGGCTAAAAATTTTGTTGTACTAGTGGAGTGGTGTATCTCAATAGCAAAGGTGATAGCTTGTAAACAACATGGAAGCAACATTAGAGACAGATGCTCAGGGTTCAATTGGCTTAAGGGAAGACAAACTAAGCTAACCGGACTGTCATTCAAGAAGATCAGTGTTAAGGTCAGATCTTCAAGATGGCCATTCTGATGATGATGAAGTCACAAAAGCTGACTTAGGCAAGATGGCTTGAGGTTCTATGCAAACTGGAACCTCATTGACAATTAGGAAAAGAGGCTTGATGAAAGTACTGCAAATCAGTATCAAAGGATGAACCGATAATGAAGAGCGCAATGGTATACCAGTAGAATGGTGAAGAAAAAGATAGATAAGTGGTCACCATAAATCTCAGAGCTGTGATCAGTTACACAGTTGTGATGGCAAAAGGTGAGTTGGTGAGTTTGTGTCTGATAGTTCTGATACTTAATGTAAGTACAGATCCAATAACCAACAAGATGAGATGGGAGGGTGAATCATACAAACTTAATCTTCCATAAAAACATCAGATTAAACATGCAAACTAAAAAGCATATAAACATCATAAACCTCATAACACCAAATTTAACGTGGAAACCCAAATAGGGAAAAACCACTGTGGGATTTCAGACCCACTAAGAAATATACTCTTCTAAAGTATGCTCGGTTAAAAGCAAATCCTGTTAAAGATTACAAACACATTGCTAGATGTGACCCGATTAAGGGATTTCCCTCATATTTGTTAGGATCTTCACCTTGTTAGAAGTGACCTTGTTAAAGCATTTCAAACACTCAATCAGAATGTCACCTTGCTAGAGGGTTTTACAAATAAGACTGCTAAGTCCACTCGGTAAAGAGATTTTCTGTCACTTTCACAAAATAACAGTAATAAAAATCTATCTGCAACTTCACATCTAAAATGCTAAAGCAGATTCTTATTTGTTCAATACAATCTAGACATAGAACTAGTCTTGTCCATCTGTTGGGCTTCTATACTCTATTATTCAAGCAGGTCTTCAAGCTTCTATGCTCGGTAATCACTATGTAGCATCCCTATGCATACACTTGCCTGCATACATTGTTTATCAACAGTTCCCTATTTATAAACAATTAGCTAACTGCTTAATCTCCTTGATCACATTTCCCATGATCAATCATAGCCATCAGATCTTCAAACTTGTCTAGGTTCAATGCATCTTTCAACCTGAAAATGTTTTACCCCGCCTAGGAACTTGCATATATTTCTTGGAACTTATGTCAAGGTATTGCGATTCAATCTGCGCTGTAGATCTTCATGCCGACTTTCCACTTCCTTAGATTCATTAACAAACTATATTTACGGCATACCAATCATTTAATCAGTTCCAGCTCAACAACTTCCTTCATTAAATAACGCATGTAACCATTTAATGCATTCTGTTATAGCTCAGTTACAACTCGGTTATAACTCGGTAAATACTAAACTTCACTCGGTAGACATTCCGCCTTCATTAACCGATAGCGATAACCTTAGGGTTTACCGACTAGGTTCTTTGCTTGATAACATAGTATAGTATTAATCTTACAATTTACAACATATGTATGATGTTAAAATAATCTAAACATCATGATCTCATCATTGTCTGACTTGGTAATAGTTGCCTATTGAATACCTTATTCATCCCCTTATTCATCATAATCTTTCTTGTGTCTTTTACTGACATCTTTATATTCTTCAAATCATACTTCTCAAGATATGGCAACATCATACTGAATTAGAAAATCAATTTCTTGACATTAATGACAAAATAATAATATCAAGACACTAAACATCCTTAATTAGTTATATCCATAATCATCAACAACCTTCTCAATATCCTTATTGAAATGTCAACAATCTCCCATTGTCTGTTATAATTCTATATTGCCAACAATCTCCCCCTTTGGCATTGATGGAAAAACCAATTGATTTGACCTTAAAAGATTCGGATTGCTGTGATTCTGAAATGCTGAAATGCTCTCCCCCACACATTAGACTTCTCCTATTTTCTTCAATCTTCTTTCCAATATGTAGTCTTCTCCCCTTTCTATTAGTATTCTCCCCCTTTGACAACAATGCCAAAAAGTAAAGAACTAAAACATAATTTCTTCCTGTATGAAGTGATTTCCTACTGTTGTGTATCAATTCTATCTCGATCAGAGCATTTTATCTTCAACTCCTGTTCCCTATATTGTTTCCTGTATTATTTCCTGTACACCTTTAGAAAACATCCTAAAGGGTTTAAATCAGCATCAACTCCTAAAAGATATTCGATAGAGTCATCGGATTGATGCTTTCACTGAACTCGGTCAGGGAGTAGAAGATAGGGGTAGGACCCCTAACTTACTTCTGAGATATTCAAAAGTGTCCCTTGGTAGTGGCTTGGTGAAGATATCTACTATTTGTTCCTTTGTGCTAACATACTCCAACACCACTTTCTTCTCTTGAGCTTCTTCTCTAAGATAATGATATTTGATAGAGATGTGCTTTGTCTTAGAGTGCATAACAGGATTCTTTGAAATATTAATGGCACTAGTATTGTCATAGAATATAGTTACTGGCTCGGTAACTTTCTCATTTATACCTTCCAACAGTTGTTTGATCCATGCAATGTTGGTACAATTCAATGCTACAGCAGCGTATTCAACTTCTGTTGTTGACTATGAAACACATCCTTGTTTCTTGCTAAGCCAACTCACTAGTCTTTCTCCTAAAAAGAAAGCTCCTCCACTTGTGCTTTTTCTATCATCAATGTTGCCTACCCAGTCAGCATCAGTATAAACTTTTAAATCAAAATCATTTCCTTTCTGATATACTAAGCCATAATCCTCAGTGCCTTTCAAGTATCTAAAAATTCTTTTGATTACTGTCATGTGTGTTTCCTTAGGATCTACAGAGAATCTTGCAACTATACCTACTGCATGTGCTATGTCTGGTCTGTTGTGAACAACATATTGTAGCTTTCCAATCATGGATCGGTAAAGTGTCTCATCAACAGATGCAGATTCATCATTCTTTGATAATTTACAGTTGGTAGTCATAGGAGTACTTACTGGTTTTGAATCCTCCATTCCAAATTTATTCAAGATTTCCTTTATGTACTTGGATTGAGTAATGAAAATCTCATTTTTCATTTGCAGAATCTGTAAACCTATAAAATACTTTATCTCACCGATTATTGACATCTCAAATTCTTTGCTCATTTCATTTCCAAATTTCTTGCATAAAGAGTCATTTCCACAAAATATAATATCATCAACAAATATGGCTGAGATCAGTATTCCATTTTCATCATTCTTCATGTACATATTGTTGTTCTCACTTGTCCTTATAAAACCAATCTTAATCAAATAAGAGTGCAATCTTTCATACCATGCTCTAGGTGCTTGTTTCAAACCATATAAAGCTTTGTTCAATTTACATACCCGATCTTTATTATTGTCTTCAACAAATCCTTCAGGTTGTTCAATAAAAACTTCTTCTTCTAATATTCCATTTAGAAATGCAGATTTGACATCCATTTGATATACCTTGAAGTTTTTGAAAGAAACATATGCCAACAATGTTCTTACTCCTTCAAGTCTAGCAATAGGTGCAAAAGTTTCACCATAATCAATTCCTTCTTCTTGAGCATAACCTTTGCAAACTAGTCTTGCTTTGTTTCGAATGACCTCTCCTTTTTCATTTAGCTTTTTTCTAAAAATCCACTTTGTACCAATTACATTTTTGTCCTTTGGTCTTGGGATTAGTGTCCATGTGTCATTCTTCTTGATTTGATCAATCTCTTCTGTCATAGCATTTATCCAATCTTCACTGTTAAATGCCTCTTTCACTATTCTCGGTTCAAATTCAGATATCAGACATGTGTTTTGTCTCAGTTTGTTCCTTGTCATCACTGGACCATCCTTATCTCCTATAATCTGACTTGGTGCATGATGTCTTCTGACATATTTGGCTAATACAGGCTCGGTAGGCTCTATATGATCTTCTTCATCACTCAATAACTGGATATTCTCTTCATTTTCTTCAACAGTTTTCTCGGTAAGACTTGTCAGTTGAACATAGACAAATTCATCATAGTCTTCTAGTTCCTTGGAATTTCCTTCATTATTTCTTTCTGCAAATTGATCAATTTTCACATTTGCACTTTCTACTATTTTGTTAGATGATTTGATCAAACATTTTAATGCTTTGCTTCTAGAAGAATAACCTAGAAATGTTCCTTCTTCACTCTTCTGATCAAACTTGCCATTTCTATCATCTTTGTGAACATAGCATCTACTTCCAAAGATTTTAAAATAACTTACATAAGGTTTCTTATCATACCAGATTTCATATGGTGTCTTCAAAGTACTTTTCTTCAGTTGTACTCAGTTCAGGGTGTAAACTGTTGTGCTTATTGCTTCTCTCCAAAATGTTTGTGGCACTTTCTTTTCAATCATCAATGTTCTAGCACAATCCACAATAGATCTGTTTCTTCTCTTAGATATTCCATTTTGTTGTGGAGTTCTCGGTGCAGAGACTTGTCTTTTAATACCATGATCATTGCAAAATAAGTTGAACTCATCAGATGTGAACTCTCCTCCTCTATCTGATCTAAGACATTTCAGTTGTCTTCCTATTTCATTTTCAACTCTTTCCTTATACCATTTAAACATTTGAAAAGCTTCTGATTTATCTTTTAAAAACATTACTGACATCATCCTTGAATAGTCATCCACAAATAATATGAAATATTTATCACCATAATAACTTTGAACTTTCATAGGACCACAAAGATCAGTGTACACTAGATCTAAAATTCCCTTAGAAGTGTAAGACTTACTTGTCAAGCTTGATCTTGTCATCTTACCCATCTGGCATCCTTGGTACATAGCATTCTCAGGTTTTTCAAGACTTGGTAGACCTCTTACTCGGTGCTTCTTGCTTATTTTGATTAGATTATCAAAATTTACATGACAAAACCGTTTATGCGATAACCAGGTATCATCTATCTTTGCATACAAACACTTATTATGAGTTGAGTCAAGGTGAAATGTGTTACCTTTTGTCTATGTCCTGGTAGTAGCTAACTTTCCATTCTTGTCATGAACTTTGACAATTCCTTTCTGAAATTCTATTCAGTAACCTGTGTTGTTTAGTTGTGCTACACTCAACAAATTGTATTTCAAACCTTCAACCCAATAAACATCATTGCATCTTGCATTGTCAAGAAGTGTTATAGATCCTTTACCTTTCATCAGATATGGTGCACCATTACCAAATCTAACATAGCCTCCATCATAATCTTCTAATATAACAAACTTGTGTTTATCTCCTATCATATGATGTGAGCATCCACTATCTATAATCCAAGAAGCATTAGTGTTTATGTGAGATATTAGGGCTTTTTCTTCATACCTTTTTTCATTTGATCCATCTTTGATAGCCACATAAACTACTTCCTCTGTATCAGTTTCATCTGATTTATCATCATTGGATTCCTCATCAGCTAGTAAGCATGTCTTACTACCTCTTCTTTTGAAGTCTCGGTGTCCTCTGTAATGATTATCTTTTTGTCTGTCATCTCGGTAATCTCTCTCTTCAATAGAATCTTTGTCAGGACAGTTAGAAGCCATATGTCCTATTTTATCACAATTGAAACATTTCAAAGGTAGTTTTCCTTTATACTTACCTTTGCCTCTCGGTAACCTTTTGGCTAATAGTGCTTCAAACTCTTCCTGCTTTCTAATTTCCTCATACAGTTTATGTACTTCTTCCATGTTCTTATGAAATCTTTCACTTGCTCCACTGTGATCTCCTTCAGAGTACTTATACTTTCTTTCATTGAAATCATTAGATTCATCAAGATGAAAAGAACTAAATGCAGATTCAACTTTATTTACCAAAGATCCACTATTATCAAAGTTACTTAAGTCAAATGCATGTAGCTTACCAATAGTAGCATCTAAAGAAACTGGCATATTAGGTATAGACCTTAATTCATTGATTGCAGAGACTCAGATTGCATAAGCTGGTAGAAGGGTTATCAACAACTTATTTGTTATATCCTTTTCTTCAATAGTTCCACCTGCTCCTTTGATTTGATTGACAATCTCCTTTAGTCTTATGTTGTACTGAGTTATGTTCTCACCTTCATTCATCCTCATGGATTCAAGTTGTCCTCTTAGACTATCTACTTTTTCTCTTTGAACATGTTCATTTCCTCCATAAACTGATATGAGCTTATCCCACATTGCCTTTGCATCATTGCAGCCTTCTAGATCATTAAACTCTGAGTCGGTCAATGCAAATGTTATTTCAATCATTGCATGAATATGTTCTTTCTTTGCCTTTATCTCTTCCATAGTCAATGGATAGGTGCTCGGTGTAACAAAATCATTCTCGAGATAGTATATAGCATATTCTCCAACTCCTGATAGATGTAGCTTCATTCTTTTCTGCCATGTAGAGAAACTTGACTTGTTCAGCTTTGGTGCATCCCTCTTATACATATTGTCCATCTTTAACTCAAGTGCCTTTAAACTTCCTTCCGGAGTCCAAAGCTTTGATACCAAATGATAGTTCTGATACTTAATGTAAGTACAAATCCAATAGCCAACAAGATGAGACGGGGGGGTGAATCATACAAACTTAATCTTCCATAAAAACATCAGATTCAACCTCGGTAACATATACTTCAGTAATATAACCAAAACTGTTAAACATGCAAAATCAAAAGCATATAAACATCATAAACCTCATAACACCAGATTTAACGTGGAAACCCAAATAGGGAAAAACCACTATGGGATTTCGGACCCACTAAGAAATATACTCTTCTAGAGTATGCTCGGTTAAAAGCAAATCCTATTAAAGATTACAAACACATTGCTAGATGTGATCTAGTTAAGGGATTTCCCTCAAATCTGTTAGGATCTTCACCTTGTTAGAAGTGACCTTGTTAAAGGATTTCAAACACTCAATTAGAATGTCACCTTGCTAGAGGGTTTTACAAATAAGGCTATTAAGTCCACTCGGTAAAGAGATTTTCTGTCACTTTCACAAAATAACAGTAATAAAAATCTATCTGCAACTTCACATCTAAAATACTAAAGCAGATTCTTATTTGTTCAATACAATCTAGACATAGAACTAATCTTGTCCATCTGTTGGGCTTCTATACTCTGTTATTCAAACAGGCCTTCAAGCTTCTATGCTCGGTAATCACTATGTAGCATCCCTGTGCATACACTTGCCCGCATACATTGTTTATCAACAGTTCCCTATTTATAAACAATTAGCTAACCGCTTAATCTCCTTGATCACATTTCCCATGATCAATCATAGCCATCAGATCTTCAAACTTGTCCAGGTTCAATGCATCTTTCAATCTGAAAACGTTTTGCCCTGCCTAGGAACTTGCATATATTTCTTGGAACTTGTGCCAGGGTATTGCGGTTCAATCTGTGCTGTAGATCTTCATGCCAACTTTCCATTGCCTTAGATTCATTAACAAACTATATTTATGACATACCAATCATTTAATCAGTTCCAGATCATTAGCTTCCTTCATTAAATAACTCATGTAACCATTTAATGCATTTTGTTATAGCTCGGTTACAACTCGATTATAACTCGGTAAATACTAAACTTCACTCGGTAGACATTCCGCCTTCATTAACCGATAGCGATAACCTTAGGGTTTACCGGCTGAGTTCCTTAGGGTTTACCGACTAGGGTCTTTGCTTGATAACATAGTATATTATTAACCTTACAATTTACAACATATGTATGATGTTAAAACAATCTAAACATCATGATCTCATCATTGTTTGACTCGGTAATAGTTGCCCATTGAATACCTTATTCATCCCCTTATTCATCATAATCTTTCCTGGGTCTTTTACCGACATCTTTATATTCTTCAAATCATACTTCTCAAGATATGGCAACATCATACTGAATTAGAAAATCAATTTCTTGACATCAATGACAAAATAATAATATCAAGACAGTAAACATCCTTAATCAGTTATATCCATAATCATCAACAACCTTCTCAATATCCTTATTGAAATGTCAACAATCTCCCATTGTCTATTATAATGTTATATTGCCAATAGTGTCAATGCCAAACTAAAGGTTGGTGAAGTCAACCTCAGTCATCATGCAGTTAAGCAATGACTACTTGCGGATTTTCCGGTTCGCATTTAAAAGACTGAACTTGACACAGAAGTCACTATTTTTGGGGATGTAGTGGTAGATTTGGATGATTAGTAGGTGGAATTGTTGTAGGGCATGTAGAGAAAGAGCGGGAGGATTTGAATTTGAAATCTACCAAAATATGTGGTTACATTGCTTAAGGAAACACCTAAAGGTGATGGTAGAGAGTGTATAAAGTATTTTGAGTTCATTAGTACATTTGGCCTAAAATTCTAACGGCAGATTGTCGGGATTCTGATTACAATTCATCAGACTGTCGACAAGAAATGCTATCAAAAACTCATAGTTGGACATTTTGACGATGCTCAAGACCGTCAAAATTTTGACAGAGTCGAAGACTCTTATAACAATGACCATGACTGCGCTTAGCCGACAAAAGAACTCCATCGGTAAAACTCGATAAGTCATTGGAATTTTGACGGCCCCCTAATTTCTTATCCATCGGTAAAACTCGATAAGTCATTGGAATTCTAACAGCAACCAGAGTATCCACACCAATGAGGATGTTGTGTGCGATGGCTAGGGCGTCTGAATTTAGACGGCCCCATTACTATGTAGTCGTCAGAATTCCGATGACAATGAGGGCATCCGCACCGATAAGGATACTGTATGTGCGATGATCCGGGCGTCAAAATAAATTGGGTGGGCTTTGGAATTTTGACGCCCCTTGATTTCTTACCTGTTAACAAAACTCGATAAGTCATCAGAATAAATTAGGTGGGTGTTAGAATTCTGATGCCCCTTCACTGCTCAGCCGTCAACAAAACGTGATAAGTCATTGGAATAAAATTGGTGGGCATCGAAATTCACTGCTTATCCAATGAAGATGTTGTCGGGCATACAACATCATCATCGGATGCTTGGTGGATGGAAAGGTTTGCACTTATTGACCAATACGATAATACTAAAGATTCATTATTCTATATAAGACAACAAAATGACAATAAAAACAATTTGACAATCTAATCATGCGATGATTTGGGCGTCGAATGCTTGGTAGATGGAAAGATTTGAACTGATTGACCGATACGATAATACTAAAGATTCATTATTTTGTATTAACCAACCAAACGATAATAAAAACAATTTGACAATCTAATATTTCCACTCAAAGACCAATCTCAAAAAACCATGTATGATTGAAGAATTGTGTCCCACGTTAAGTTCTTCAATCCCATCAATAGCCACCCATAGGTGGCATACCATAAGTTGGCATGGGAGGCATTCCCATTCCACTCATACCCAGCTGAAGGAAACCTCCCATGCCCACTCCCATGCCAAGCATTGGAGGTGCTGACAAAGCAAAGGGGAAGAAGTTGAGCATACATATTATGTAAACAAAATAGGCACATATATATTTCTGCAAAAGATTTAAAATGTTTATTAAAGAGAAGCTTAAAATATTCACAAAATCATCAGAGTATATCAAGAACCTGAAGTAGGTATGGAAACACAAAGTCAATCATATTATTCATCCAGACAAGTTCCAAAGCCATAGTTGGTATGATCAAGTCATAGCATATGAACAAGCATGAAGCAAAGCATTCTTTCTTGCCCTGCAGTTCCAATGCAAAAGTAAGCCCCATTTCAATGCCCCAATCAAAATGAAAATTCAAAATATACTTTATCCTATGAGAGGTAACAACCAACTATATGTTTTACCAATTATATACTTGTTCCACAAAATACACCAGCAATTCCTCTGCAAGTTCATGATCACCCAATTGAGAACTAGTTTCCATTGCATCCTTGTAAAGATTATCCTTTTTAGACAGTGCAATATGTTAGCACATAATTTTTCTATAATTTCCTGAAAAATACTACTTTCTATAATTTCCTTAATTATGCTCTTAAAAATGCTATTTTGTGTAATTTCCTTAATTATGCTCTTAAAATGCTATTGGAGGTGTTGGCAAAGCAAGGGGAAGAGTTGAGCATACATATTTTGTAAACAAAATAGGCACATATTTATTTGAATTTTTAAAAACTATCAGTAGAGTAGAAGAAATGGAAACTGAAGAAGAAGACAGTGAAGGTGAGTCCGAAGAAGTTGAGGTGGTATCTAGGCATCAAGCACCAGACATAGCAAAAGAGCCAGACTTGCAAGAGAAAATTGTTGCTAGGCTGAACATCCATAGTGATGCAAGATACGATGAGTATTTGCCTTTGTGTTTGATGATGTTTTTATTGAGTCAAAAGAATTTAAATATTTTTTATATAATTTCAAAGGGAAAAAAAAGAGAGACTCTATCCCAAATGTAACCCCTGAAAAAGAATCAGAATTGTTGGGGAGACTAAAGGAAGAAATAGGTTTAGAATTGACCACTATAACCCCTCAAATGGGAAGACAGCTTCTTAGTGAAGCAGGCATCATCATCTTTCCAGGATGGGACATGAGTACATAATTTATTTTTGATAGCATGCTACATTCTAAGAATAAGGATTTTAAATTGGATATTCAAGGGGTAAATGATGTGTATGTCGGCTCTAGATTTGACCAGAATGAAGAAGCTTTTCTTTTATTGGCACTTTACCCTACAAATAAGAGTCCAAAAATCATTGATGTGGATAAAGCCTTTGGTCACATGATGAAATTGAAAGTTGGTGAAGTAGATCCCATTGTTATTGCTGATATGGGTATTGATATTTCAAAATTTAATAAAGCACAATTGGTCAAAGTGATCAAAGAAAGAGATGAGTACAAGGGATTATATGAAGAATTGCTAAAAAGAGGAGGATAGCTTGTGCCACAAATCCATGATGGGTCTTAGTGGAAAAAGAAATGTGAGGAAGTGCAACTGAAAAATAAAAAGTTGAAAAGGCAAATGCAGAGTGTGAGGGCTGACACAACCTCTATTTTATTCACTAAGAGATCTGAAAAATTGCAGGGTTTCCTTGAAGATTTATGGGTTGTTTATCAAAATAATATGGATAATGCAATATCTCACAACCGGATTTATAACAGACTAGGAACTCTATTGTATGATAAGACAATGGCCAATACATATGTAGAAGTTATTAAAGGAATAAAAAAGTTGTTGAAAAAGCATGAAGACAAGGACACAGAATTGCAAAATGAATTTAATGAATGTAAGGAAATAGTAAAGAATGGTTTTCCAGAAATTGAAGATCAGAATGGATAGATTCAGGATAAGGATAAATGGATTGTGGAGTGCCAAAGTATTCTCAGTGCTTCCCTTAACATTGCTCGGTCTAATGTACTTGACATGATAGAGACAATCGAGCAGATGGAAAAATTCATCAGTTTGAAGATTGTGGTCATAGTTATTATCTATGATGTAGATACCTACAAATAAGAGGGATATTTGAAGCACATTTAGAATTGTGATCAGATGCTTGGAGACTATCCATAGATATCAAAAGATGTTTAAAGATGTGACTTTGTATTTTATAGTTTTAGTTTGTTAGGGAAGTTTTTAGGTAGTTAGTTTCTAGTTAGTTTTTTGTTAATTTTAGTTTAATGAAAGGGTATGCCCTTTCATTTTTCAAACCGAATCCTCATCTATATGTGGAGGATCTTTTAGGAGAGACAGATATCACGAGTTTATAGGTTTTTTTATCAAGACAATCTCTATGCATTTTCTGATGAACTCGTTGTCTGGAAGTACCAAGTTGATGGAGAATATGCACTGAAATCAACTGGTTTAAGTATTTTATTTTCAATATAAAGATTCAAGTGTTTCTCATTCATGATGGTATCTATCTTTTCAATGGATTGATCAGTTCCTTGGATAAATATATTTACATTGGTTGTTTCATTGTGCAATCTTATGTTGTTGTAATTAAGATTGATTTTCAGTTTGAATATCAATTTGAAGGATTGGTTGGCAAACTTTGAATTGTCTTATTGGTCTTTCAAAGTAACGTTAAATTCAGTAAGACTAACTGCATGTCACATTTTAATTTCAATTCATATGGAAGCCTTTGAGATGATGGTCTTGTTACATTAACAAGTTATTAAAACTGTCTCTAAGGTTAAACGTAAGATTTTTCATTTGAAATGATATGAAACCAGTAAGGAATCAAGTCACTTGTCTTTTATTGATTTTTTATATTTGAATCGAGTATTTCCAAAGAAAGTTTCATTAAGGAAACATATTTCTAATTCATACAATCACTACTTTATAAACATTCATTTACAAGCAACCAGATTGATTCTGGTATAGTAAATAGGGTTTACTTATTTTTAAATTTTTATACAATACTTTTAGCCTTTATCTAACATAATCGATAATTGGAAGACTTTTAAATAACTAGGAACTGCAACATAAGGAAAGTAAAGAAAAATAGATAAATGAGAACATATCAGTAGGATGACAAGCTCAAATTTATGAGACACACACTCTGAAATGAATTTGTCTGCAGCCAACTTTACATGATTCAAACACACAACCTGCAAGTCCACAAGAATTTATAGGCATGCAAAAATCTACAGGAATTTCACCATCTCCAATAGGTCGAAACCCTCCAAACTACAAAATCAATCCTTCGACATCACCTGCTAGACAACCCAATTTGCAGAGGCAAAAGAGGCAAAGGACACATTGAACCCGATTTGTAGAGGCAGAGGCAGAGGAAGAGGAAGAGCGAAAAGAAACAAAGGAATTGGCAAAGGCAGAGGAAGTAGAGAGTTCAATCCATCGCACATGGTTTTCAAATGAACCCGCCCTTTTTTCTTTTTTTTCATAATGCATGCGCTCATCAGAATTCTAACTAACATGGGCTTTGTTGGAAAACGTTGTCAGCATTGTCGTCAGCATTTCGATGTTATCAAGCATTTAAAAAAAAAATCAGATTTGATCACAAAATGCCTTGTCTATCAGAAACCTCCATCAGAATTTGAGGCCAAACGTATTGTGACAAAAGATTTATGATCAAAAATTTTGCAAAGAGCAGATCCTGTGAGAGGCGATCCAAAGTGCAGAAGTGAAGAGTGAGGAAGTGCTAAATGATTTAGCAAAGCAGAGTGTGTGAAGTAGACTGATAGAGTGTAGAGCCCAGGGTATGAGAAAAGGAGCGACAGAGTGCAGAGCCGAGGGTATAAGCAGAGAACCAGTGTAGTGCAGAGCAGACAAAACCGATGTAGATAGAGTATTATTTTCATTGTGATCTGATCAAGCTATTAGTAGTTATTCCAGCAGATCAACTTCATGTTTCTTTCTAACCATTGCAACTCAAAATCCCTTAACCGGGTGGACTTTCACAGGTCCCTTTTGTAAAATCCCTTAACTGGGTGACATCTTAATTGATGATCCCAAGTCCTTTAACAAGGCTACCTCTAACAGGGTTGTAAAGCGGAAAATCGCGATCGAACCCTAGTTGTTCTCCCCTCTTCCAACTCCGAGGAGAGAGAAGGGAGGTTCGCTAGGATTCAATGGTTTTCACTTAGGGGAGAGACTTTACATTCAAAAGAGGGTTTGAAACCCACAAGATCCAATCCCACGCAATGCAAGATTGGATGCTAAATGTGTTTCAAGGGTTAGGAAAGCAAGGCTACCCTCTTTTGTAAAGAATGTTGTTAAGGAAATTAAGCTAGGAATGCATAGAAAGTCATAAAGATTCGCTTATAAACTGAGTTCGGGTTATAATATGAAGCTGCGGACCTGGAATTAGCAGTAAAATGTCGATACGGCGCTGTCCTGCAAATTTGAGCAAAAGTTGTCAGGACGATGGCGCCCGGCGCCATGGTCCTCCGAAAAATCCGCGAAACGAAGGGGGATCTGTTCGTCTCTGCACAAGGATTCCAGATCTTCAATTTCAGCCGCGTACCTGCAACCTACACACAGAAAAGCAAAGATGATTGGGGGGTTAGGGATTAGGGGTTTGCCTTTAGGTCAAACCCCGGTTTTGGAATTAACCAAGAAATGAGCAAGAGCTATAAATGTAAATGTATGTAAAACAAGTACTAATACCTTGTTCTAAGGATGTTTGTATCCTTATGTGCGAAGGTTTAGATGTTGTATGTTGTATGTTGTAGTAGTATGTTGTATGTAGCATGTAGTATGTGATCTCCTCTTCAATGGTTGAATCCTTGTCTTGAATGCAACACTTAGCCTTGAATGGAGACTTGAAATGATCAATTGCTTGAAGGAATGCTTGAATGCTTGAATGCTTGAGTATAATTTCCACGCTTTGTACACATATCCTCTTCATCCCAAATGAGAGAGAAAAATGTAGTTTATATACTTGTCATTTAGGGCTGATAGACTAATTTTCCCGACCTTAGGCCAACCAGGAAAGTTAATTTCCAAATTGCAAACAAAAAGACCCAAGACCCCTTAGGAGACCGGGCCCAAAATAGGACCCAGGGACCAGGGCGTTGGGCGCCATGGTCCTGGGGACCAGGGCGCTGGGCGCCCTGGTCCTGAAGGACCAGGGCGCTGGGCGCTCTGGTCCCACCTCCCGGGACAGCAGGGTGCAAGGAGGTTCAGGCCAAGGTGCTTGAAAAATGCAGTTTTCAGTGTCGTGAGCAAGTTTCGGGGTCTCCATTCAGGTTGCGTGTTGTGTCGCCATCATGAAGACTGAAATGCAGTCGAAATTGCAAGTGTCACAATTTTAGGATGCTACAAGGGTAAAGGAACTAACGGACCTTAAATAAAATCCCTTAACTAGGTGACACCTATCAGTGTATTTGTAATCTCCTAAAAGGGATGGTTCCTCACCAGGCGTACTCTAGAAGAGTGCAAATTTTGTGCGTTTCTACTCATGCCATGGTTTTCTCCCATTTGGGTTTCCACAAGATAAATCTTAGTGTTATTGTGTATCTTTTCATGAATGCATGTTCTTCTGCAATAACTATTTGTATTGATAAATATTAAGTTAGTGCAGATTTGAGTTAAAAGGTTTAATTTTGTAAAACTAGTAAAGTGCTAATTCCCCCCTCCCCTTTCAGCACCGGTTGGGACTAACAATTGGTATCAAATCCTTGGTCCTTAGATTCAGAAGAGCTTAACAGCTTAAGGAAAGATCCAAGATGATGCGAAAGGAGGGTCCTAAGCTCTCTAAGGAGAATTACACATTATGGTGTGGTAGAATGAAGCTCTACCTAAGAACCCTAGGAGATCAATACTAGAATCATGTAATCATGGAGTAGAATGAACCTATAGGGGTTCTCACTATAGATCGGATCAAAGAAAGGCATGACAACACTACAACTATGGATCTGATTGCTAGAACTCTATCTGATAATGAGTATGTTGAGGTTCAAGATCTGAAAATAGCCTATGAGATGTGGAATAAGCTAAAGATTGTTTATGGAGGAGATCCTCATGTTCAAAAGGCTAAGGTGGACAGCTTGAGAGGCAAATTTGATGAGATGAGGATGCAATAAGGAGAAAATATAGAATAATATAGAAAAAGAATAAAGGATGTAGTAAATTCCATCAGAAGTGCTAGAGGAAATCTTGAAGAAGATGATGTGGTCAGAAAAATCTTGAGAACCTTGTTACCACAATATGCCATAAGGGTTTCTGCAATTCAGGAACTCGGATCCTTGGGAAAAGTTAGTATTTCACTTGACTCACTGTTTGGTAAGTTGACTGATTTTGAACTAAGCAACTATGATAATAGTGTACCAAAGATTGATGTTGCCTTCAAATCTTCCATGATACCTGCACCAACAAGGAGAAGAAAAGAAATCAGAAACATTCTACTATAAGAACCAGTCATTCTCATGAATGTGACAGCCTATTATCTAAAGAACATGAACAAGATGAGATTGAAGCTTTATTAGCAAGAAGGCTACCAAGAGGAAAAGGAAAGTAAGGTAAACTTCCATTCAAGTGTTTCTATTGCAATAGAATAGGTCACATTGTATCCAAATGTCCTAACAATAATAGGAAGGATAATTTTAGAAGCTACAAAGACAAGAGAAAAAGGGAGTTATCGATGAAGAATCGAAAGGATCTGATGGAGATGGAATTGCATTTGTAGTGGTAAAGGAAGATAACATAGAGGAAAGTGATATGACACTGATCTCTAGTTCAAACCGGTGTGGAGACTGGGTAATTGATAGTGGTTGCACTCACCACATGACCAGTGACAAAAAAAAATTCCTCGGCATGGAGGAATGGTGAGATTCGGAAATGATGCTCCTTTTGCAATAAAAGGTAAGGGATCTATAGCCCTAAATGATAAAACAAATTGTGAAGATGTTTATTGGGTAGAAGTGCTAAAATATAGTCTGTTAAGTGCTGTACAACTTAACAATAAGGGTTATCAGTTAGAATTCAATGAAGGAATATGCAAAATAAATGACAAATCAAGAAGTCTGATTGCTACCGGTAAACAATCTAGAGGTAATCTGTTTCACCTAGACACCATTGTAGGTAGTTATCTAATGGAAAAGGTAGAAGATAGTTGGTTGTGGCACAAAAGACTATGTCATGTTAACTTTGATAGCATAGCAAATTTTAGTAAAATGAAGTCTTTCAGAGGTATGCCTCATATTATGTAACCAAAAAATGCTATGTGTAAAGAATGCCAACTAGGAAAGTTGACCGGGTCTAGTTTTAGCAGCAAATCTTATTCATCTGAGAATGTGCTAGACTTAGCTCATACATACTTGTATGGTCTTATGAGGACCAAGAGTTTCTATGGGGACCGTTATTTCATGTTGTTTGTAGATGACTTCTCAAAAATGATGTGGGTTGTATTCTTGAAAGAAATATCTAGAGCCTTTCACATGTTTAAGGTGTTCAAGGCTTGAGTAGAGAGAGGAACTAGTAAGAATCTAAAATGTCTAAGATCAAATAGAGGAGGAGAGTTTACCTCTCAAGATTTCATGAATTACTATGAAGAACAGGGGATTATGAGATAGATGTCTGCACCAAGAACACCTCAGTATAATGGGGTTGCTGAAAGAAGGAACATAACTCTAATTGATTGTGCAAGGACTCTGATGATACAGAAGGATATTCCACATATCTTCTGGAGAGAGGAAGTAAGCACTGTTGTGTATACCTTAAACTAGATACAGGTGAAGAAAGGGACAATTAAAACTCCTTATGAATTATGGTGTGGATACTCACCCAATGTGAGCTATTTCAAAGTATTTGGAAGCAGGTGCTATATCAAGAGGGATGAGTACTTTGGAAAGTTCAATCCCAAGAGTGATGAAGGAACCTTCTTAGGTTACTCCACAAAGAGTAAAGCATATTGGTGTTTGAACAAAAGGGTCGGTAAGATTGTGGAGAGTGTCAATGTCAGAGTGGATGAGTTCTCTAAGAAAAATGAACAAGATAGCAAGAGTGAACCAGAGGATTATCAAGGATTCGAGTACACTGTATCAGCCGAACCTGCTAAGGAGAATCATGTTGTAGTGGCAAATGAGGAAGCATGTGAAGTATAACATACACAACCGGTAGAAGAAGCTCCAATAAGTGAACCAGTACTAGCAAGGTATGTTAGAAACAATCACTCTGCTGAAAATATCATTGGTGACAAAGATGCAAGAGTATTAACTAGAAGAAGAGCAAGAGAAAATGTTTGTCTACTCTCCAAAATTGAGCCCAAAATAGAAAAGAAGGCTCTAAAAGATGAAGACTGGATCAAATCCATGGAGGAGGAACTGGAGCAGGTTGAGAAAAATGAAACTTGGACTCTAGTGCCCATACCAAAGAATAAAAATGTGATAGGCACCAAATGGGTGTTTAGAAACAAAATGGATGAAACTGGTCAAGTAGTAAGAAACAAAGCAAGGTTAGTCTGCAAAGGGTATGCTCAGGAAGAAGGTTTGGATTATGGATAAACCATTGCACTAGTGGTTAGGCTGGAAGGGGTCAGAATCTTGCTTGCTTATGTTGCTTACAAGAAGTTCAAAGTTTACCAAATGGATGTCAAAATGACATTATTGAATGGTGTTTTAGAGGAAGAAGTGTACATAGAGCAATCGAAAAGGTTTGTTTCATAAGATGGAAGAGATATGGTATGCAAGCTGAAGAAGGCTCTATATGGGCTAAAACAAGCACCAAGAGCTTGGTATGAGAGGCTTCATTCATATCTGTTAAGCATAGGGTTCATGAGAACCAGGGACATTAGTAACTTGTATTTGAAGACCGGAGAAGAAGGAAAACATTTGATTGCAAAATTTTTTGTAGATGACATCATCTTTGGAGGAGATGATGAGATGAGGAGAGTTTTTGTAGAACAAATGAAGCAAGAGTTTGAAATGTCCATGATTGGTGAAATAAAATTCTTCATTGGCCTACAAGTATCTCAGGTAATGAATGGTATATTCTTTAGCTAGACCAATTACATAAGGGAAATATTGAAGACTTTTGGAATGGAAGATTGCACATCTATTGGAACTCCAATGGTTACAAGTTGCAAGATCTCCAAAAATGATGAGGCTCATGAAGTGAATGAGACACTTTACTGATCCATGATCGGTAAGTTGCAGTATGCAATACATAGTAGATCGGATATACAACAAGTTGTTGGCTTGGTTGCTAGATTTGTTGCAAATCCAAAAGAGATGCATATGGTGATTGTTAAGAGAATATTTAGATACTTTAAGGGAATTGATGAGTATGGTCTCTGGTATCCACATAAGGGAGATTTCAACTTAAGTTTCTTCACCGATGTAGACTGGGCAGGGAACATTGATGACAAAATGAGCACTAGTGGAGGTGTATTCTTTCTTGGAGATAGGATTGCGGCATGGACAAGCAAGAAACATAATTGCATCTCTCAATCCACAGCTGAGGCAGAGTATGTGGCTACTGCAATCAATTGTACATGAGTAGTATGGATCAAGCAATTATTGGAAGGTATCCAAGAAAAGATGACTGAACCTATGGTGATTCACTGTGAAAACACTAGTGCTATCAACATATCCAAGAATCTGGTGATGCATTCCAAGACAAAGCATATAGCCATCAAATACCACTACCTCGGGGAATAGGTTCAAGACAAGGAAGTGAGGTTGGAGTATATACCAACAAAAGAACAGGTGGCTGATAGCTTCACCAAGCCACTACAGAAAGACACCTTTGAATACCTCAGAGGTAAGCTAGGGGTGATACCCCTACCTACATTAAAGTAAGCGAAAAAGGGCTCTACATCAATCTGGTATGATTTCTTTATGAAAAAATTCTAAGACTAGATTGATAAGTGTGGGCTACTCCGGTTAGGGGGAGAAGTCTTATAAGTGTACTGAAATACACCTTTGGCATTGTTTTCAAAGGGGGAGATTATTATAGTGTTTGAGTATTGGTAAGTAGTGTTGAGCAGAAGTTGATGAAGTAGAGTATTGTCAGTGTTAGGGGGAGATATTCATTATTCAAAGTAGAAGTAATGACCAAAACAAAAATAAAGAAAGAAATGAAGATGCAGGAGCAACTGCGGGAGAAATTGATAAGATAGATTTTGAAGTGTTGCTATCAATGCCAAAGGGGTTTATTGTTAGCATTGACAAAATCAGTTAATCTAGCGAACCAGTATATTAGTTGAGATTTGTCATTGATGACTAACACTTATTGGTGGAGTGGTACCAGTGGAGTGGTGTATCTCAGTAGAAAAGGTGATGGCTTGTAAACAACATGGAATAAGAATCAGAGATAGAAGATCAAGGTTTAATCAGCTCAAGGGAAGACAGACTAAGCTAACCAATCTGTCATTCAAGAAGATTGATGTTAAGGTCAGATCTTCAAGATGGCCATTCTGATGATGATGAAGTCACAAAAGGTAACTTAGGCAAGACGGCTTGAGGTTCTATGAAAACTAGAACCTCATTGACAGTCAGAAAAAGAGGCTTGATGGAAGTACTGCAAACCAGTATCAAAGGATGAACTGGTAATGAAGAGCGCAATGGTATACCAGTAGATCGGTGAAGAAAAAGGTAGATAGGTGGTCACCATAAATATTAGAGCTGTGATCGGTTACATAGTTACGATGGAAAAAGGTGAGTTGATGAGTTTGTGTCAACACCAATCTAAAGGTTGGTGAAGTCAACCTCATTCATCATGTAGTTAAGCCATGATTACTTGCAAATTTTCTAGTTCGCATTTAAAAGACTTAAGTCAACCCATAAGTCGCTATTTTTGGGGATGCAGTGGCAAATTTGGATGAGTAGTAGGTGGAATTATTGCAGGGCACATAGAGAAAGAGCAGGGGGATTTTAATTTCAAATCTACCAAAATTTGGGGTTGCATTGATTAAGGAAACACCTGAAGGTGACGATAGAGAGTGTATAAAGTATTTTGAGTTCATACAAAACATTTTTTATCAAAAAATTTGCAAAGAGTAGATCCTATGAGAGGCGATCCAAAGTGCATAAGTGAAGAGTGAGGAAGTGCTAAATGATTTAGCAGAGCAGAGTGTGTGAAGTAGATCGACAGAGTGCAGAGCTGAGGATATGAGCAAAGGACTAGCATAGTGTAGAGCTGAGGGTATAAGTAGATAACTGGTGTAGTGTAGAGCAGACACAACCGGTGTAGACAGAGTATGATTTTCATTATGATCTGATCATGCTATAAGTAGCTATTCTAGCAAATCAACTTCCTGTTGCATTCTAACCTTAAAATCGCTTAACCGGGTGGACTTTAACAAGTCCCTTTTGCAATATCCCTTAACCGGGTGACATCTTAATTAATGATCCTAAGTCCTTTAACAAGGATACCTCTAACAGGGTAAAGGCACTAACAGGCCTTAAATAAAATCCTTTATCTGAGTGGCACCTAACAATGTCTTTGTAATCTCCTAATAGGGATGACTCCTCATCGGGCGTACTCTAGAAGAGTGCAAATTTTGTGAGTTTCTACTCACAGCATGGTTTTCTCCCATTTGGGTTTCCATGAGATAAATATTGATGTTACTGTGTATCTTTTCATGCATGCATGTTCTTCTGCAATCTATTTGTATTGATAAATATTAAGTTAGTGCAGACTTGAGTTAAAAGGTTTAATTTTGTAAAACTGGTAAAGTGTTGATTCACCCCTCCTCTCTCAGTGCCAGTTGGGACTAACAACACTTACTGAACATGTGGAAGAGTACAAGGAATACTTAGAGCAAGAAATAGAGTTTAGTATTGGCCTTGAAATTTATATACCCCCCTCTCGAAGGAGAGAATTTTGAGAAATCCCTTGAAGAATGTTCTTTGATTGAAAAGATGGATAGAACGGATGAGCATCATAAGAGAATGTTGCATCAATTTTTCCCTCATAATTTTCCTTTGAATGTACTTTTATGGGATTTATCTAATGTCCAAAATGAGGTAAAGGAGATTACTACTGAAGGAGATAAACCAATATTTATCAAAGGAGCATTATCTTCTACTCAAGAAAAATCATACATAAGCCTTTGCTTGGGAATACAAAGACATGAGAAGAATTCATCTAACAATTTGTGCATATCATATCTATACTAGATATGTTAAACCTGTAAGACAAGGTCAAAATAGAATCAACCTTACTTAAAGAGAGTTTGTAAAACAAGAAATAGAAAAACTACAACAAGTTAGTTTCATTTATCCAATCTCACACAGCCAATGGGTTTCCCAATTAGTGATTGTCCATAAATAGAATGGTAAATGCCTTGTGTTTGTGGACTATAGGGAATTGAACAAAGACACTAAAAGGGATTATTTTCCTTCTCCATTTATTGATCAAGTTCTTGATAACTTAGCTGGTAGTAGTTATTTCTCATTTCTTGATGGATTTAGTGGGTATAACCAAATTCAAGTGGCTCCTAAGGATTGGGATAAGATAAATTTTACATGTCCTTGGTGTAATTTTGCATATAGAGTCCTTTCATTTGGACTTTGTAATGCGCATACAATATTCTAGAGGGCATTACTTTTTATTTTTGCAAATTTAACTACTACATGGGTGGAAGTATAAATGGATGACTTCACTATTCATGGTAAGACATTTATCAAAGGATTGGAGAATCTAAACAAGGTTTTAGAAAGGTTTAAGGATCATCATTTATCTTTAAACCATTAGAAATGTTCATTAATGATGACTGAGGGAGTTATTTTGGGTCATCAAATTTCAAAGGAATATATACAAGTTGATCCTACAAAGGTTGATATTATCTAATGGATAGAGGTTCTAGAAACTCAAACTAATGTTAGAATTTTTCTTGGCCATGCAGGTTATTACAAGAGATTTATTGAAGGATTCAGTAAAATTATTGGACCCTTGTTTACATTCCTCAATAAAGACATGGAATTCGAATGTGTTGATGATTGTCAAAGAAATTGTTTGGGGAGAGCCTTTTCATATCCATGTTGATGCATCTAACTCAGAAATTGGAGCAGTACTAGGACAAAAATATGAGAATGGAGCTATGCATGCTATTTACTATATCAACAAGAACTTGAGCCCGACAGAGAGAAATTACACCACAACTGAAAAAGGAATTTTAGTTATTGTCTATGAAATTAATAAATTTAGACATTGCATTACTGGGAATAAAGTTTTTGTCTATATTGATCATGCTACTATTAGTTATTTGATGAATAAAAATGTTGTAGGTGTATGGATTATAAAATAGTTTTTATTGTTGTAAGAATATGATATAACTATCATGGATAAACCTAGAAAAGATAATGTCATTGTTGATTTCTAATCAATAATGGTGTTCTAGGGTAATGATGAACCAATCAATGATGCATTTTCTAATGAACACTTATTTGTGATATCAATTCATTCTCCATGGTCCGTTGATCTTACAAATTATCTTGTGACAGGGAAGTGTCCCATCATTTTAATTCTAAGAAAAAGAAAAGATTAATTCAAGAAAGTTCTAAGTTTAAGTGGATCAATAGAATGTTATTTAAAATGTGTCTTGATCATGTTCTACACAAATGTGTACCAAAAATAGATGTTTATGACATCATGCATGCATGTCATGATGAAGCAGAGGGAGGACACTATTCTATTGTGTTAACTATACATAAGATTTTTCGAGCCAAATACTATTGGACAAACATGTCAAAGGATGTTTCTAACTATGTGAGGCATTGTGATCAATGCCAATGTATGGGGAGATCGACACCAACTATGGAGATTCCCTTACAACCATAGATAACTCTAGAACCATTTGAATAATGGGGAATTGATTTTGTGGGTCCCATTGATGATCCATCCTGTTGGTTCCCAAAACCACAGATTGAAAAACTAAAAGACTTGCCAAATCCTTAAGTAGTCCAATCGGCCTTGGCCAACAAATAGGGATGATCAAAGACCAAATCCCTCTGCACTTTAGGCTCCACTGAACCTAGGTGGGAATGTCTTTTCCTCTCAAGCACAAGAAGAGGTTATTTATAGTGGATTTAAACCTTTTAGCAAGTTTACACAACTAGCAAATTATTGTTCTGCAACTATGCTTTATTATGTGCTTTAACTGAATTCTTTGAAAATAAATGATTGTGAATGTATATTGAAATGAGATTGCTTTCAGCACTTAAATAAAATCTGCATAGATCAATTCATATAGGATTTGGGAAGAACGTTTCTCTATCCAGGACCTTGAATGCATACAGATCAAAACCTTAAAAGATCAATAACAGACCAGTGCCTCTATCTGGGGGTATATATGACACTCTGTGGACAAAATATCTTATCAACTCAAGAGACAATTTCTCATCAACTATGAAGGTTCAGTATGTGTTACACAAACAATAAGAAGTCAATCTTTTAATGCAATGACTTGTGATTCACATCATAGAAAATCTATAAACAGATTTATCAGGATGACAAAGATAACTCATCAACACCAAAGTATACACAATATTTGGAAAAAGAGACAATGAATCTTGTTTATTAATCTTCACAAAATAATTGCATACATAAGCTACACTTGTAAATACTTCATTACAGATTGTTTGCACAAAAAGATACTTCTTCTTCCTATAGACTTCTCTGATACAAAATGATATTCAATGCCTACAACATTATGTTGTTCTTCTGAATCTCTCCCTTTTTACATAAAAAATGACTCCCTATAAGTATGCAAATCAAAAGGCATATATGAAAGGACACACCCTTTCATACACAAAAGGGAGTTACAGATAGTTTCCCTCCAAAGGACACACCCTTTTGTTTAATAAAAAATTACAAATCAGAACCCTTAAAAAATACTAAATGATGCTTTAACAATGTGCCTTCTAATCTTCATCTCGATAAAATTATTCAGCAAATATTCATCATCCTCTCATTATTTTCTGCACACAAAGATAAACCAATCAAATTCCTTGATTAAAATATCTCACCTTCAATTATGTTTTAATTGGAAGAATCAATAATCTTTATTTCCTTATACGAATACTAGTTAAAATAATTCATTTAAATCAAAGTTTTAAACACTTGTAAATATTTATTTTAATAAAATAATTTACCATAATGATAGCTTTTTCATAATCTAAGGTAAAAGATTTTATATGACAAGTAAAACAAAATACTTCCCTTTTATTATTTTAAGGAATCAGTATTTCGGTCGTATTTCCTCCTTGTAGTCTGAGCTATACTTTTAACTTTAATTTTTTCCTTTGTTGCGCATCCATTCGTGCCATGTATCTTCTTTTGATTGCCTCTGGGGTCTTTATCCTACCACCTCCAGTATGGCCTGGACTCGCCCCCGAAATGAGGCTTTTTGAATTTCTTCCTTAGTGGATCCCACCACTCAATCGCCATGACGAGGCAAATATACATCGAACACCTTCCAATCGCAGTGTAACAACCACCATTGGATCGATTCGTCCAACCATCCAATCTTCCTTATCTGCTCATCCTTTGACCTTGCCAGAGTGGCTTTCTCTTCTCTTTGTCTATCTGTGTCGCGTATCACTCTTTGGTTCACCCACAGATCCACCTCGACTTCCACTGGACACCACCTGTCTTTCCATTTCATCCACCACTGGACCTGGGTTTATCTTCTGCGCTCTGCCACATGGCACATCCTGATTCACTTGCAGATCTAGTGAGATGATACCTCATCTGCCACCTTGGCAATCGCTATGTCGCGGGGAATATGGGTTGTGCAAGTTTCTATTGTGGTATAGCGATCGTCGTTAGATCTTCCTTGATCTTTGTTGATCCATCCAAACCTACATGCTCGTTAATCATCATTTTTAGCACGTGCTTAGTCACCAAGCCGCAGGGATAAATCAGCATGCATCTCTATCTTGCGACATAGTGATGATCGTTATAACCTCTGTGATCACCATCCGATCAGTCAAACTTACTTGAGCTTTAGCCTCCATTTTAACCAGTCTGTTGTAAAACTTTGGTTTCCTTGAGATATGCATGCATGTGGGGTCCACCAGCTTCAGCCTTCTTCACGCAAAAAGCCTTTTGTCTTTCAACAGTTATCAATAGGCTGCTTTGGACTTAAACATTAAATGAGATTATCCCACAAACAATGTGGGATAAAGGCTTTCCCTCTACTAGCGCAACACACATAAAAGTTTCCAAAGCCCTTTCCACCATTCTATATGAACAGGTTTGGGAGTCTTGGCAATGCCAGTTAATCTTTGGACAACTCCATTTTTTTCAGTATGCTCCTGCATATAAAACACCCACAGTAAATGCTTGAATGATAAGAAAAAGGGCATCTATATATAGCACAAAGTATTTTGTAAAAATATGTGCTAACAATGGCTCTTTCTAGGGATGTATGTTCTCTTTAAGGACATAGCAAGATCCTAGTTATCTCTTGAAAGCAGACCAAAATGAGAATTGAAAACATAAAACAGAAAACAAGAGAAAAAACTATATTGCTATAATATAAGAAATACTCCCTGATCATCAAGAGAAGAAGAGTTTGAGATATTGAGCATGAACTAGAAATTCTAGCACTTCTCCATCAGTATCCTGCAAGTAATATGATCTTTCTCCACCTTTTGCAAAGATGATATATGGTCCTATCTAGAGTGCATCAAATTTTCCATGTTTTCCTTTGTCTTGGTCTTTGGCATTCTATTTTAGTACCCATTCTCCCTCTTCAAAATTTCTGTCACAAGCCCTTTTATCATGTAAAGCCTTAACCATCTGTTGCCTTTGAATATTTCTTTCCTAAGCCTCTTTTCTACATTCATCCAACTCATCCAAAGCCATCAATTTGTCCCCCATAAAGTTTACTTCTTTTGAAAATGCCTTTGTAACAAATTTATAAACTGGGAGCAAATTACTCAAAGGTAATCTTGCTTCTTTGCCATACACAAGCTCATATGGAGCAAATCCTGTAGACTTTTTGACTATCACTCTATCAACCCATACTACTAATATCAATTTCAAATCCCAAGCTCTTTTATTATCACCCAACATCCTTTTGATAATCTTCAACAAGTTTTTATTGTTGGATTTTGCTTGCCCATGTCCTTGGGGATGGTAAGGTGATGAATAGGACAAAGTAATGCCATAGTTTTCACAGAAATCCAAGAACTCATTGGCTCTGAAACACATCCCATTATCTACCATAATTTTTTGAGGTACCCTAAATCTAGTAAGAATGTCCAAAAGAAACTTTATCACAACTTTGTCAGTAGCCTGTCTTGTAGGAATGGCTTCAACCCACTTAGTAAAATAGTCAGTAGCCACCAAAATCCACTTATGCCCACCACTATATTTGTTTGCTATTTCCCCTATGAATTCAATACCCTACATCTAGAATGGTTCCTCTGTATGCATGGGTCTGAGAGGAATGACTCCATTATACTTAAGTTTTCCTGAAAAGTTTTGACATGCTTCACATTTTCTGATATAAGCATGACTATCTGTAAAAATTTGGGGCCAATAATAACCAGCATTTAGAATTTTATGAGCAGTGGTTTTAGTTAAGAAATGGCCTCCACATATGCCTTCATGTAAGTCTCTCAAAACAACAGATGCTTGACACTCATCTAGACATAATAAAAGAATACCATCTCTATTGTTCCAATATAGGTCTCCATTAAGTAACACATACTTAGACGTTTGAAGCTTTAAAGTCCTCTTTTAACTATCATTTAAACTATCTAGACATTTCATGTATCTTAAGTAATATACAATATTTGTATACCAAGGACATCTCTCAATGCTAATTTTTACATTTTCCAACTCTACCTGATTTACCTGTGCTGCTTCAAAATTGGATTCTGCCATTAACTTTGCCAAACCCTGACCCCTTACCAACTTTGTTATTTATAGATCAATATTGAATTCTTGAATCTGATTTATCCATCTACATCTCCTCCCAATAGTTTCTGATTGTCTGATGATGTCTTTAACAACAGCATTTGGTACATAGGCAATGACAGTGGCACCAACTAGATACAATCTAAAAGATTTCATAGCTTTCACAAGAGCATAAGCTTGGTTTTCATTTAAATCATAATTCAACTCAGATGCTTGCAATGTTTTGATAAAAAATGCCACTGGCTGTTCATAACCTTCATCATTCATTCGTAACATGATAGCAGCACTAGTATGGAATGAAGCAAATGAAAACACTTGGAACGGTTTAGAGAAATCGGGTGATTTTAATACGGGGGCTTCTTTGATGGCTATTTTGATATTTAAAAAAGCTTCAAGAGCCTCATTAGTCCATTTTATTTCAGCACCCTTTTTCAACATTTTAGCAATAGGCTTTATGACTTCAGAGAAGTTTGAAACAAATCTTCTTACAAAGTTAATCTGACTGAAAAAAGATTGAATTGCTTTAACTGTTTTTGGGATTTGAATTTTATCAATAGAAGTAATCCTTTCTGGATCAATTCTTACACCATATTTTGAAAAAATATGGCCTAACAACTTTCCTTCAGTAACCCCAAAGTGACATTTTTTAGGATTCAAAGATATGTCATATTCTAATGCTCTAATAAAAAAAATTTCTAAGTCGTTACAATGGTTTTCCTCATTTTTAGAATAAGCAGTCATATCATCTTGGTACACTGCTAAAATATGATCAATTAACCCTTCAAAGGCTACATCCATGGCCCTCTAGAATGTAGCTCCTGCATTTCTTGTTAGGACCCAGAGGCAACTGAGAGGGGGGGGAGGGGTGAATCAGTTGTCTATTAATTTCAACCCAATTATACTTTAACCAAACTTAATGCATAATATCGGTAAACCAAACTTTAATGCCGGTAGATAGTTTAGCAGTTAATGACAGTACCAATAAAGTTTAATGCATGAAACAGAAAGACAAATAACATACACAACACATAACACAATTATTTGTACGTGGAAACCCTGTAAGGGGAACAACCACAGTGGGAAACCTTACCCACAATCAGATGATACTACTATAGATAGTATGTGTGTACAAATGGGGTCTGGACATGTAGAAAGACCAACTTCCTAGAGCTCACTGCTCAATCACAAAATGGGAGTCACACTTACTACAATTGGATGGTTAAATCCAATGATAATGTACTGCTCAAAATAGCATCTTCATATGCTAGATTTAGTACCAGTTAAGCTTGGATTGTCTTCCTCATACTTTCCTTGAATATTCAAATGATGTCTGCGTGTATAGCTCTGCTTATGTTTGCATATACCTTATAACAATCCTTTTTCACCTTGTCTCCATAATCTCATAAATGAGATCTTACATATATACCAAAACCTAAGACCAAATGTGTAGGTCGGCTTACTAAGATATTACAATTAAATCAATTACAAATTAATCAATATGTGATGCATGATGTTGGCTCAACACATTTATAATAATAACAAATCATCTCCATAACGTGTCGTGTTGATCCAAATAGATAATGCTTGCCGGTCCATAACTTAGACCTATTTGTCGATAACAGCAAATATGCAAACTCCATTGTACCAATAATTAAATCACCAAAACCAAGTATCCAAACAATGTCTTTGACGTAACCAAGTAATCTCCAGATGATAACAGATCATCCTTAGTGTCGGTGAATAATATAGCCTGTCGGTGAACCAGATATCGATGACTGTGCATAAGTCACTGAACATGCTAGTGAACATAACCAAAGATCTCCAGAAGTATAAGTGTTGACAAGTATTGACATCAATGACAAAACCAATGCAACACATCCATAATACCAACAATCTCCCCCTTTGGCATTTGATGGCAACACAAGATGGAAAAACCATCTAAGTGCCAAAGCAGAAATGCCAAAAACCAAAAACCAACAATCTCTTAAAGAGATCATTAACCAGAAATCAAAAGACAAATATAAAGAGTAACAATCTCTCCCCTGATGAATAATGTCTCCAAAAGATAATGTGTTTTTCGATAGATATCTCTCCCCCTTTGACATCATATGCCAAAGCAATACAAAACCAAATACAATCAGTTCATAGAACTTATTACAAATACCAATTTCTATAACCAAATTTATTCAATCTACTCCCCTTGAGAAGTGGCTCTCCTTCATCAAAGCCAGAAAAAAAAAATTCTCTGTTAATTCTGTCGATCTGATGCCACGCTCCAACTATCTAAGTTTCTACCAGTGAGGGTATAACTCCAAGCTGCTCTCTTAGATATTTAAAAGTTTCCTTACTCAAAGGCTTAGTAAAGATATCTGCAATCTGCTCTTTAGTATTCACATAAACCAATTTCACTTATTTTGCTTCAACATTCTCTTTCAGAAAATTGTATTTGATAGAAACATGTTTAGTTTTAGAGTGAAATACCAGATTCTTTGATATATCAATAGTTGTCATATTATCACAGTAAATGATTATAGTTTCCTTGCATTTTACCTTTATGTTCTTCAACATTTGTTTAATCAATAATACCTGTGTACAATTAGTTGTTGCTACAACATATTCTGATTTTGCTGTTGATAGTGATGTACAACTTTATTTCTTGCTCAACCATGAAATTAGTTTACTGCCAAGAAAAAATGCTCCGTCGGTGGTGTTTTTTCTGTCATCTACATCTCCTGCCCAATTTGCATCTGTGTATGCACATAAATCAAAATTTTCATCTTTAGGATACCATAAGCCAAGATTTGTTGTGCCTTGTAGGTACCAGAAAATCCTTTTTACTGTTGATTCATGATTTTCCTTAGGATTACTTTGAAATCTTGAAACAATACATACTACATTCATAATATGAGGTCTTGTTTGTGTCAAATACAGTAAACCTCCTATCATAGATTTGTATCTTGTAAGATTAACAGGTGTTGATTCATCCTTCAATGATAGTTTATCAGTTGTAGTCATAGGTGTGCTTATCGGTTTAGAGTTTTCCATGCCAAATTTCTTAAGTAATTCCTTCAAGTACTTTGATTGATTTATGAATATACCTTTACCAGTCTATAAAATCTACAATCCTAAAAATAATTTTATCTCCCCAATCATGGACATTTCAAATTCTTCTTGCATCTTATTAGAAAAGTCTTTACATAATCCATCTTCTCCTCGAAACCTAAAAATAATTTTATCTCCCCAATCATAGACATTTCAAATTCTTCTTGCATCTTATTAGAAAAGTCTTTACACAATCCTTCTTCTCCTCGAAAAATGATATCATCAACAAAAACTTCAATAACCATGATGTCATCATTAGTCACTTTGTGGTATAATTTGTTGTCAGCATTACCTTTAGTGTAACCAAGCTTGAAAAGATATTTGTCCAATCTAGCATACCAAGCTCTAAGAGCTTGCTTCAATCCATATAAAGCTTTCCTTAACCTGCAAACCATATCTTTTTCATCTGTTAAATAAAATCCATCAGGTTGTTCAATGTAAACTTCCTCTTCAAGATCACCATTTAGAAATGCAAATTTAACATCAATTTGATATACTTTATAGTTCTTGTGTGCTACAAAAGCTAAGAATAATCTGACTGCCTCAATTCTAGCTACCGGTGCAAAGGCTTCATTGTAATCAATTCCTTCTTTCTGTGAATATCCCTTACACACTAATCTTTCTTTGTTTCTGATTACCTTACCATCTTCATTAAGTTTATTTCTAAATACCCATTTAGTTCCAATTATATTTTTGTTTTTAGGCTGGGGAACCAATGTCCATGTGTTATTCTTTTCAATTTCTTCCAATTCATCTTCCATAGCCTTAATCCAATGTTTATCTTCACATGCCTCATTAATAGTTGCTAGTTCAATTTGAGAAATTAGACATACCTCTTCATTTGCCAGTATTCCTCTAGTCATAACTCCTTGATACTTATTCCCAATTATCTGACTTTCAAAGTGATTCAATCTTACATACCTGGGTGTATTCACTTGTTGTTGTTCTTCAGTCACTGTGGAATTCTCAGATGATGCCGGTGTGACTGGATCAACATTTTGTACCGGTGTACTCATTGTAGGTTCATTTGTGATTATCTCAACTGTCAGTTCAGAGTCCATAGACCTTCTAAATTGTTCATCAATCTTCACATTTGCATTTTCAATGATTTTCTGCAATCTCTTATTAAAACATCTATATGCCTTGCTTTTAGATGAATAACCGAGAAATATTCCTTCATCACTTCTAGGATCAAATTTGCCAATATAATCATCTCTCCTAATATAACATTTTCTTCCAAATACATTGAAATATTTAAGAGTAGGAGTATTACCATACCATAGTTCATGAGGGGTCTTACCAATTTCACCTTTGATGTGAACTCTATTGAATGTATAAACAACTGTATCGATTGCTTCTCTCCAATACACATGAGGTAGGTTTGCTTCTGATATCATGCTTCTAGATGCATCCAAAATAGTTATTTTCTTCATTTCCACAACTCCATTTTGCTAGGGTGTCCGAGGTGCCGATAATTGTCTTTTGATTCCATTCACTTCACATAATGTATTAAATTCCTTAGATGTGAATTCACCTCCTTGATCTGATCTCAAACATTTAATTTTCTTACCAGTTTCATTCTCTAGCATCACTTTGAATAGTTTGAATTTCTCAAAAGCTTATGATTTCTCCCTAAGAAAAGTAACCCAACACATTCTAGAATAATCATCAATGATTAGCATAAAATATCTATCTCCTTGTAAACTTCTAGTTCTTGTTGGACCACATAAATCAATATGAATTAAGTCAAGAACATTATTGAATTTTTCTGGAATACTCTAAAAAGTTTCTCTAACTTGCTTTCCAAATTGACATTCCTTACATACCGGATTGTGAGGTTTAACAATCTTTGGTAAATCCCTTACTGCCTTAGTTAAATTGATTTTCACAATGCAATCAAAATTTACATGACAAAGTCTCTTATGCCATAACCAACTTTCATCAATATGTGAAATCAAGCATGTCTTCTCATTGTTATTCAAATGAAAGATATTACCTCTAGTCTGATTACCAATTTCTATTTCCAAACCAATTCTATTCATGATTTTGCATTTACCATTCTTGAATTGTAACCAAAATCCCTTTTCAACTAATTGACCAACACTCAAAATATTATGCTTCAAACCTTCAACATAGTACGCATTATCAGTATTGTGCTTACAATCAAAAGATATAGTGCCTTTTCCTCTAATCAAACAATTTGGTCATCTCCAAATCTTACTAGACCTCCATTGTATTCTTGAAAGGTTAAGAATTTACTCTTATCACTAGTCATATGATGTGAACATCTGGAACCAATGATCCATTCATCTTCAATTTTAGCTGGCAGGGCCTGCTCTACCGGTTGAACAATGAGTGTTGGTTTGTAATGCCCATACCCTAGTCGGACTTTTAAAACCCGTTTAACCTTGATTGACTTCCTATGTGGCATTCTCGAATGGTAGATTAACCGATATGCAATGTGTAGTTTAGATAATATAAATAAACTGAGCATACATATTATTGTGCTTTTGCATCGATTCTCGTGTAAATGTAATTGTTCCTAACCCTTGTGATAAATCTTGAGCTAACGTCTTCATTGAATATGTATTTGTATATGCATGCTTGTATGAATTCATGGGTGCAGGAGATTTGCAGGTACAACACCGCTTAGGGCAAGGTTCATCTCCTTTGGAATTTGCAAGGTTGAGTATGCTCCTTCATCTTTTGAATTCGGATTTAGTGGTCATATAACTCTCGTCCTTGCCTTAGCCATGGTTAGGTGAGCATCGTGTGTGGATTCGTGGGACTTGCCTTTCATTGGGATGCATGTCGAGAGATTTGGAGGACTTCCTCGATTTGCGTGCCTTGCGCGAGGTAAGTGAGGTATGTTATCCTAAGTATTAAATTTAAAATTATGATTAAACGTACACATTAGAGATATAGAAATTTAAATAGGAAGTTCCTTTTATACGATTAATCAGTAATTAAAGAGATTTGCTTTAAATTATGATTGTAGCTAGCTTAAGGTATTTAACTGGGGTTAGTGTACTCATTTACGCATTTGTAACATTTACGCATATGTAGTTGAGAAATTTGAATAAACAAGACTCTTGCATTAGATTAGTCATTTATTTAAAAATGTCGCTTTATTATGTTATAGCGAGTTAATTTAATAGCTAATTTTAAAATAACGAATTTATTGAGTTATGCATTTTAGAAAGGGAAAAATTTTAGAGTCATTGGAGAGATAGAATTAAATTACTCATTTTCGCATTTTTGGAAGAAAAGGGGTAAATTATTATTATTTAAATGAAATTATTTTCTCTTTACTTGTAAAGTCGACATAATATAAAATTTTGACTTTTAGAAAATTTAAAACTTAATTAAAACGCCCTACCCGGTAAATAGTTCCAAAGTGTAAATGTAGGCCCAAATCGCTATTGAGAAATTAAAATTTAGAACTCAATAAAGAAATAGAAGCATTATAATTTTAATAAGGAAAACAAATAAGATTAATAAGTAATGGAAAGAAATGACTTCCATTTTGGGACTTTCAATCATTTTATTTTTAAAAATAAATACCTAATTTCGAAATTGAAATTAGGGCAAAATTAGGGTTTCATTTTTAACTTAGTTTTGGAGTCATTTTTGGGGGTTCTGGGGGGCTTGGGAGTTTTTTTTGGAAAAAAGAAATGGGAGATTTGCATGGGAGTTGCAGGTGGAGCTCTTTGTCAAAGGAATCCCTTCCCGGAATGCATTTGGAGGTAGGATTCTATCTACCCGTTTGTTTTTTTTGTTTTGATCTCCATGAATTGTTGAGAAAAGAAAAGAAAGAAATGTTTTGTTTTAAAAGAAAACCATGAAGCTGCTTGAAGATTAGTTTTAGATTTAGATTTGGGAGCTTGTTGTTCTTGGATCCAAGCTTTGACATGGCTACTTGGACATTTAGTAGGGGGAAAATCTTCCCCAATACTTGCTTATACGTGCTGGAAATATTTTTAAAAAAATAGGAAAACTAAGCAATGGCTGTGAATTGTGTGTGTGTTTTCTTCAGTGTTCTTCCAAAAAAAGAGATGTCTAGTTCAAACTGTGATTTTCAAACAAATCTATAAAAAAAAAGAGGAAACACAAAATAAAGAATATAAAAAAAAAAGGGAGAACGAAAAACAAGGAGAAAGAAGTATTTTTTTTTGGGCTAGGGTTTTGCGGGCGGAGGAGCCGAAGCTCGGCTCCCGCCGCCACCGCCGCCCCCCTTCCCCCACTTCCCGTCCCATGCACAGTGGCACGCAGGGTTTCCCCTGCGTCCACCGTGGGCCACAGGGTGTTCCCCTGCGTCCACCGTGGGCCGCAGGGTTCCTGCGACCACGGTGTCCGCAGGGTAACCCTGCGTCCACGGTGGCTCGCAGGGTAAAACCCTGCGGGTACCGTAAAGGCAGCGCCCCTTCGCTTGATAGATATTTTAAGTTTTTTTTTCCGTGTGTTTTAATTTATTTTAAGTTTTAAAATTGTGTTGGGACATATTGAAAAAAAGGAGACTCTTGCAGTATAATTGCCAAACAGCGTTACATATATATATTAGTTTATTTATTTTTAATTGCAAAACAGCGTTATATATATATATATATATATATATATATATATATATTCATATATTCTTTTTATGTGCGAGGGTGTGTTAAGCATGAAGCTGTGTCCAATATGTAAAAGTAAAGAAGAGTCGGAATGATAAGAGAATTTAGAATTAATATAAGGAAAATTAAACTTAGCCCTTCATATTATTTAATCCTAAATTCAGTTTTTTTATGATTGTTTTAATATCTCATCTCATATCGTTAAATCGTATAATTGGATTTTAGAGATTTATCATTTAGAAAATCTATACTAATGAACAAGTTAATTAACTTCATATTGAATTACATCATACGCGGGCTACTACTCATTATTAACATGGAATAAATAGTAATGGCGAATTAATATGAGTTTAGAATAAAAGCTAACTTAGCAAGTCTACCGATGGATCGACACTAATAGTTAGAGCAATATGGTAAACAAATATCTCTACCAGATTGTGCCTATGCTGAATTAAAATTTCTATTATTGAATTTGGTTTGTAATGGAAGACTTGATATGATAGGGATTGGTCATGAGTGGGTCAAGCCCTAATTAGGATACCGTTCAAAAAAAGAATCCAGAATTGTTTGTTTCTTTTATTTGTTATGATTCTATTTGACCCGTTTTCAAATGGGGATCACTATGTAATAATCAATTCAAGTAGATGTTGACTAGTGTATGTGTTCGCCTAAGTGGCAAGATGTAAAAGATTTATAAACTATGTATTCCTAACAATATAATACCAAAAGGGGTCTTGCAGTTGAGCAGACCCGGAGATGTAGCCCATCCGGGGTGAACTCCGAGATCATATTCTGTGTCATGTGATGTTTTTAGCGTACTTGTTTTATGTTTTAAGTTATCATGAATGGTTGTAATCTTGCATGAGTGTATAATGGAAGTTAAATGAATTCGAATTTAAATGCATAACATTATTCACATGGATAAACGTAGTTGTTTAAGTTATTAAATGTTGTGAATTATGAATATGGCATGGTATTTAAATATTGAAATTAAAGTGTGGGAAAAAGTAAATTGGTAATGTTAATTTAAAATGTAATAGTGGAAGAAATTTAATTAGAATTAATTTATTGGATTAACTTGATATTAAGTATATCAATGGAATGAATGTAAAAAGGAAATAAAGTTAAAATTCACGTCACAATTCTTAGATAAAAAACTAAAGAATGAACATCATAGAAATATCTATCCTTTACCTTAGTAAACGAATCTCGCCATGTTAGTTATGTTTCATTACATTGAATGAATTTGATAAGTTAATTCACGTTTAAATTTTAACAATAATCCTCATCAGATTAATTTGATAATTCATGAGGACTCAACTAGGCATCCATGTTGTATAATGGATGAATATACTTAGTAATTCATGTTGTAATTATAAATCAATAATCCTCACTAGTTTAACTTTATAATAGTGTGAACTCAAATAGATATCCATATTTTAATCCTTATAAAAGGAATCCCTCGTGATTGCTAAAATAAATCTAAAATGGAAAAGTAATTGATTTGTTGTTCAAACATTAAATCCTAGTAAAAGTATCTCTCTCATTTTAAGATCATTTAACAGGAAGAGAACAAAACAAGAGATATGCAAAAAAAAGATAATTGTATTTTAATCCGAATAGAAGGACGTCATTATGATCTTATCTCTCTAATCTTGAAATGACGAATGTCATCTAGTTAACGATTCTTTAAATTGAAGGATGCTCTCGTGTGTTCTAATGCAGACCCATCTTAATGAAAATTAGCCCATTTACTTGCATTATTAAAACTTCAAATGTATCATATGGCTACTCATATTTTACCTTTCATAAAAGAACTTCAACTCATTAGTAGGCTACGCATGATAACAAATGAAGAGACCTCACTCTACTCGTGGAAGTTTAATCCGAAAGAAACAAATTTATCTTATTAACCATGCTTTTTAATATTTTAAAAGAGGTATCAAATGTGGGTGAATATTTTAAAATCAAATGAAGGAATCCTCACTTTACTAATCATAGTTTAGCCTTAAATGAATGAATCTCATTAAGCACATTTATAGCATTATAGGATGATGTCAAGTGTGGATGGTTATTTTAAAACTCTAACGAATGAACTTTGTTGTATTTAAAACGCTTGATCCCATTTGGAGACCTCCTAATGTAATTATGAATTAAAGTGCGATGAATAAATAATCTCCTCAATGGCCTCCTAACCATCGAAGTAATTGAACGCCTCCTAAAGATATAAGGTGTTAAACCATTGAACACATATTTAATCAAGGACTATGCATTACCTCGTAATTAAGATATCCAGTTTAATGGATCTAATGACGCAAGTTGAGTTAGGTGTAAGGTTGTGTAATCGCGTTAGGAAACTCCTTAGGATTGGCTGAGCCTTCCGCTGTGATATCTAAGTTGATAGACAATCTCCATTGTATTTTAATGTCGTGTCTAATAATGAATTGAGTTAACTTCAATTTATCTTAATAATGTAACTTTTCATTAACGCTCTAAATAATTATTATAAAAAAAAAAAATTTACACTCTATTTGAGTGTTTTTAATTTAAACCCTTAGGGGTTTCCTGGCGGGGCATTACATGGTTGATCTTCTGTTATTGCAACAAAAGCTTATCCATTGTCTGTCGGTTCCTCATTAGAATCATCATTAACTCCTTCATTAGCATAGTAACATGATTTGTCTCTATTCTTCTTAAATTTGTATCTTTAATATTCAGGGTTAGGCTTGTATGTTCTTTTAGCTTCTTCTTTCAATCTTGCATGTCTATCAGGATACCTAGATGCCATATGACCAATTTTATTGCAGTTAAAACATTTAAATGGTGCTTTACCTTCATAGTTACTTCCAACTGGACCTTTAGGCATTTTCCTTTCAAATAGTGCTTCAAGATCTTCAAGTTCTTCATTCTCTCTTCTGATTTCTTCAAGTTCTCTAGCATAGAGTGCTTTCCAATCGGATTTTTTAGATGATGATGATGATGTTGCAGATGATGAAGCTTTGAAAGCCAAATGTGTCTTAATTGTAGCAATAGGACCAAATTCTGGTGGCAATGGTCTTAAAACTTTAGAAACAATTTCATCTTCACTGAAGGATCCTCCACAACATTGTATACCCAAAATAATTTCATTAACTCTTTCCATAAAAGCAGAAATCCTTTCATCTTCTTCCATTTTCAAATTTTCATACCTAGCCCGGAAGCATTCCAGCTTTGCAATTTTGACAGTGGTTTCACCTTCATTTAATGTCTCCAATTTATCCCAAATATCTTTAGCAGTAGATCGGTCTGACAATCCCATGATTTGCTGATCTGACAATGCGCTCAAAAGTGCTACTCTTGCTTTGCAATCATTCTCCTGATCTTTAGCCAAGGTTGGTGGATTAGGTTGACTCTGAGTAGGAAAAACATAGCCAGTCTTTGTAACATCCCATATGTCTCTTCCAATGCAATTCAGATGAGTCTCCATTCTGATCTTCCATATACCATAGTTAGTTCCATCAAGCTTCAAACTGTCCTTCCTGAAATAGTTAGTTGCCATAGAATCTCCTCAAGCTGTTAAACTTCTGCAAAAAGAGGACTTAGCGTTGATACCAATTGTTAGGACCCAGAGGCAACTGAGAGGGGGGGGTGAATTAGTTGTCTATTAATTTCAACCCAATTATACTTTAACCAAATGTAGTGCATAATACCGGTAAACCAAACTTTAATGCCGGTAGACAGTATAGCAGTTAATGACAATATCGGTAAAGTTTAATGCATGAAACGGAAAGACAAATAACATACACAACACATAACATAGTTATTTGTATGTGGAAATCCTATAAGGGGAAAAACAACAGTGGGAAACCTTACCCACAATTAGATGATACTACTGCAGATAGTATGTGTGTACAAATGGGGTCTGCTCATGCAAAAAGGCCAATTGTCTAGAGCTCACTGCTCAATCACAAAATGGGAGTCACACTGACTACAATTGGATGGTTAAATCCAATGATAATGTACTGCTCAAAATAGCATCTTCATATACTAGATTCAGTACCAGTTAAGCTCTGATTGTCTTCCTCATACCTTCCTTGAATCTTCAAATGATGTCTACATGTATAGCTCTGCTTATGTTTGCATATACCTTATTACAATCCTTTTTCACCTTGTCTCCATAATCTCATAAATGAGATCTTACATATTTACTAAAACCTAAGACCAAATGTGTAGGTTGGCTTACTAAGATATTACAATTAAATCAATTACAAATTAATCAATATGTGATGCTTGATGTTGGCTCAATGTATTTATAATAATAACAAATCATCTCCATAACGTGTTGTGCTGAACTAAATAGATAACGCTTGCCGATCCATAACTTAGACCTATTTGCTAGTAACAACAAATATGCAAACTTGATTGTACCAAAAATCAAATCACCAAAACCAAGTGACCAAACAATGTCTTTGACATAACCAAGTAATCTCCAGATGATAACAGATCATTCTCAATGCCGGTGAACAATATAACCTATTGGTGAACCGGATACTGGTGACTATGCATAAGTCATTGAACATGCCAATGAACATAACCAAAGATCTCCAGAAGTATAAGTGTTGACAAGTGTTAACATCAATGACAAAACCAATGCAACACATCCATAATACCAACATTTCTTAATCCAAAAGGCTTCCTTGCATATACATAAGTCCCCCATGGTGTAGTAAAGGTTGTCTTGTATTTCTTTGACTCGTTGAACTTAACTTGGTTATAACCTAAAAACCCATCCATCATAGATAGCAATTCATTTCCTGTAACCTTATGCAACAAAGCTTCCATGTTAGGCAAAGCATAGTTATCCTTCAAAGATGAAACATTTAGATTTCTGCAATCTACACATAACCCAATATCACCATTTTTCTTTCTTACTGGTACTAAGTTTGACACTCAGGTTGAGTGTCTTATAGGCTCAATAATCCCTACATTTCTCATTTTCATTAACTCCTCCTTCATCTTAGGAGCCAAGGTAGGGTTTATAGGCCTTTGTTTTTGCCTGAAAGGTTTAGCATCTGGTTCTAATGGTACCTCATGTTGAAAAAGGTCTTCTCTCTATGCCTTAAGGTCATCATATGACCAAGAAAAGACATGCCTATACTTCCTCAATAAATTTATCAATGTTGTTCTAATCTTTGGTATGAGCTTTTTTCCAATATACACTTCTCTTGGATTGCTCTCACTTCCCAAGTTTAATTTTTCAACACCTTTACACCCTCCTGAACTAGGTGTAAAACTAGTCATGTCTTTATCATCAAACATTCTTTCCAGCTCTACCAATCCCTTCGGGATTTTACTTGTCTTCAGCTGCAACACTTCCTGCCCAAGTATTGTTTATGTGCCATCCTTATCTTCTACAAGTCCATTCCAATCAATTTGTTGGTCTGCATACTGATCTTCACAAAAGAGAAATCTTAGCAGATCCCTGTCATCATCAAACACTTGCCAACTCTTAACATTATCAGGAACATATGGTCTTGTTTTAATTTAAACTTGTGTAATATCATCAAAAGGGATATCATTATGTTTAACTGCCAAGTTAGCCATAAAGTCCCCAAAATACTATTAGACCTTTCAGTCCAATTAATGAAAAAAGCATCAAAAAGTTCAATATAATCCCAAACCTCATTCCTATAACTTTTTAATTTTGTATTTTTTGCAGAAAATTTGCCTCTAACATGCAAAACAACTAATTTTGAATCACCATAAACTGTTATGAACATAATGCCATGCTTGTTTGCTAATTTAAGTCCTAACAAGAGAGCTTCATATTCGGCAATATTATTAGTACATTCAAAAGCTAATGAGAAAGAGTATTTAAAAGATTTTCCATTAGGTGAAATAAACACAACTCCTACTCCATTTCCATCCTTACTGTAGCCACCATCAAAATGCAATTTCCAAATTAAACTTTCATTGTGTTTAATAGCCTCTGCAATTTTTTCAACTTCTAAAGGTTTAGAAATACTTACCTGAAAGTTGTCCATGTCGGAATGGCAAAAGCAAGTTACTTGATCTGGGTCAACTTCCTCTATGAGGTAGGGAGATCTTGGTTCTCTATTGATTATTACCTCTACTCCTTTGATCAGGATGGTAGCATATGATAGATCTAATTACACATATCCACCTACCTAGTTCGACCACTGTCTGGATAGCAACATCCCATAGTTTGCAGGCACTTGTACAACTGTTACATCTATTTTATAGGTAGTCTCTGGACAAGCTGGAAACCTGAACTCAATATCCTTCATGATCCCAACCATTGGGATTGACCTATTATCCATTGCATAACATTTTCCATAAGGGGTCCACTTGTGTGAAGTAAAGAGAAGCAGATTTACTTTCCTTTATCGAGAAAGGAAAAGTCATGCAGTTGCACTTTCCTTTACCGAGAATGAGAATTAGAAAAAAAATAAATGCAGAGGCTTATTGACTAGCACAAGAGGGTTATTGAATAAAATTTGAGGAGATTAGTCAACTTAAAATTAATATGGAAATGGTAGTCACCATGATACCACAACTAATACAATGTAGAGAACTGCCTCGAGTTTAGTCCTTGTATTTGAAGGAACAACATATTTGTTTTCAAATGATGGGATCTAAGACCCTCTTTAAAAACACCTGAGGAGTTCTATCATGTCTACCCAACATCTACTACAACCATAAAAAAATTGCTCTTTCAATTTTATTTACATAATTACGATGTTCCTGATGACGCTAATTGGAATCCTCTGCTTTACATTGGAGATATCCAACTGAGAGCTCTCATGTCGTGGATTCAAAATGAAATTACAAGGGGAGAACAATTCAAGATATAGAGGAAGGAAGAACTTGATCTCTCACTTCCATTGAGAGCTGAGTCATGAAATCCAAGAAGGCTTTATTATGACTGGTAGAAAATTATGTATCAGCCAAATTTTGGGAAAACATTCTACCCATGAGAGAAGAAATATACAAGGAATATGAGAAAATGGCTACAGGAGAAGGACAGGTAGCAATTGGATATTTAGTCCAACACTAGAATAGCCTACCAGATGAGTTGAAAAATTCCAAGCCACACTCCTTATCAAATTATCATACAATGTGGAGGCGGGCAATCAAATATATACATTTGGGAAGAATGAAAGGGAGACACTGGTTGCCCCGTAGCTTCCAGCCGCCAATTCTCCTATGGCCACTAATGGGATGCAATAATAATGGCATACCATATGATGAAGCAACAGAACCCTCCAAGTGGACAAGATTGGAAAAGATTAAAGGGTTCTATTGGAGTTTGTCTACATGAGGTTCTGGGAAGGTTACCCCCAACAATTTTTGAATCAATGCTAGAATTTGAAACTTTCCTGTTGCTAGAGGATGAATAAGAAGCTAGGTTGGGGGGCGATGATGAGCTCAAATAATGGCTCTGTTTTGATAGATTTTGTCATAGAATTCCTTCTTAGGTCTTGTGTCTAGGTAATATTTGGGTTAAAAGACTCTCCTAGTTGATGTCTTTTTAAGTATTTATGGAACTAATTCATTATATACCTAGGGTTGTTATCTAATTTTTTTTAATGGTTTATCTATACAAATTATCTAAGTCAATCTTAGAATGTAGTTTAATTTATGTTATATTAACATTAATGGATACAGATGCTTTTGTGCACATTAACATCATGATACAGGGTCAGCCAAGATGAAAGAAAGACTAAGCTGGTGGTTAAGAGGAACATCAAGATGCTGCTACAATGCAAACCCAGTCAAAGTGGAGTACTATTGAAGAAGATCATAACCACTTGATCGCTTCCTCAGTAGAGCACTTTGTGGAACATTCATAATTTTTCCTAGTGGAGCTTAAATTCAGGAAGAAAGTCGCGTTATATCTTCTCAGCTACAGGTCAGTTGTTGTTTTGTTTTCCTACGCTGACTTCTTTATGTAATAAACCCTATTCATCTATTCCTTTGGGACTTGGGTTGATCAGTTAGGAATCTTGTATGAAGTTTCCTTATAAATAAAAGGCCTCTATCTCCTCTCAAGGGGACAGAATGATCATAGAATTTGTAGTATCCAATTTTCAGACTCATGTATTTTGCAATCAATTTGGAATAAATGAGACAATGTTATTTGATCTTATTAGTTGTTAGCTAGAGTTCTGAATATACTCACTCAAGGGGGCCCACTTGGTGAGTAGTTCCTTTATGTTTCTCAGTTAATTTTCATCTTGCAATAGTTTTTTTTTTGGCATTCCACTGTTCCCGTAGCCACTAGAAACAGTTCCTGTAGCCACAGTGGGCAAAGTAACTTCTATCCACTGGCAAAAACATTGTTCTTCAGTAGTAGTTTCTTAAGATACTTTCAGTTGTGAGTTCTGATAAATTATTAGTTCATCATGTTTTTGCATATTTATTTCAGAGAATTTCCTTTTCCAGCAGTCAGATAGAATGGTTGCAATTTGAACTTGGTGCACATACATTAATGGCTTGTTTCAAGTTTACGTCCCTGGTCGATAATGTAAATGAGCCTTTGCTATAGGAAAGATAGCTATTCAAAAAGGATGTCCAATCCCTGAATAGAGTTTTTATAACCTATTTGTCATTCCAGTTGTGAGGACCAACACCCACCGTGGTTTTTCCCTTTTCCGGGTTTCCATGTAAAAAATTTGGTGTTATGGTTTTGTGCTTGTTTGTATTGAGTTTCTACACTTTAATTTTATTCATCTACATCAAGTGGTTTAAGAATTTGTTCAAGAAAGTTAAAAATTGCAGAACACTAATTCACCCCCCTTTTAGTGTTCATTGATTCCAAGAATGGTCACAAAAGTCAGCCCCTCTTCCCATTCCCAAAATAAATGTTCCTAGGCCTGACTGGGGGCAAAATCCGACATCATAAACTGAAAAATGTCCTAAAGAAATACATAAAAATCAGAAAATGTCCTAAAGAAATCCATAAAAATAAAAATGTCTTAAAAAATCTATTAAAATTTAAAAATGTCCTAAATAAATACATAAAAAATAGAAATGTCATGAAGAAATCCATAAAAATCAAAAAATGTCTTGAAGAAATCTACAAAATTTAGAAAATATCTTTAAATAATCCATAAAAAATTGAAAAATGTCTCGAAGAAAAGCATAAAGAGCGAAAAAGAATTATGAAGAAAAGACACTAAAAACTTGAAAAACAATCAAAATCCCCCAAAAAAATTATCAATCACAATCCACAATAAACTATCATCTTGTGATGATAGATGTATAACCAAACAAAAACAAAAAACAATTCAAAATACTGAACTCAACAAATCACATAACAATAGACAATCTATCAACTGAGTCAGCGATCAAACTTATCACATGTCTAATCAAACAACATCAATCCCTATCAATTATTTATCAATTTGTTTTATATGGAGGATGGTACACTTTAAAATAGATGGATTATTCTTACACGAGGTATTCCATTTCTAAAATTAGACATCGTTATTATCACACAAACAATCAAACAATGACAAAGATTAGTATGGTTGTTGACTTGTTTGGTCAAGAAAGTCTTATCTTTATTGATTTATCTTAGATTGTGTTCTTATGCTACTCAAGGATGTCCACAAGTGACTAGATGAGTCATGGTGGTTCATGATCTTGTTATCTTTTATTTTCTCCTTGTGGTGTGTTTTCATGAAGTTTTGGGATGTCAATATTTTGAGTGTTTGTGTTGGAAATGCTCATTCAACAAAGATCCAATACAAACCTATGGTCATGGATCAATATGTTTGTGATTGTTGCACATGCTTTGACCCTTAACACATAAGTACTAGGATACATGGAAACATTCATTGTCTACAATATGCCTATTCATGCAAATAGAAAGCATAAGCATAAAAACCTTGGTTTTCTATATCTTAGTGCACACACCTCCATTTGCCACATAATAAGGGTCAATGATCATATTGTCATACACCAATGAAATCACAATCCAAGTTTAATACCAACTCATCATATTTTGGTAAGACTACTTGATAGTCTTTGTCGATCAATTATCTCTCCCAAATCATAGAACTATTCTTCACATCTTCCTAACTCATTCATCCACCTAATAGTTCTTATATAAGTCCATGCCACCATTTTGGTTTAGTACTCTGGCACATGCAGAAACATAGTTGCATCCTGCATCCATAAACGTGTTAAAATATAGGCATATCATAGAATATGATTACATTGTTAGGTCCCGGAGACAACTGAGAGGGGGGGGGTGAATCAGTTGTCAAATAAATTTAAACCAAAAACAACTTAACTAACTTACTACTTAGTACCGGTGAGACAGTCTATTATACCGATGGACAGATTAACAGATAAATGCAATACCGATAAAGATTAATGCATGAAAATAAAAGACAAAGTCATCCACAACACATAACACCAATGTTTGTATGTGGAAACCCTATAAGGGGAAAAACCACGGTGGGAAACCTTACCCACAATCAAATGATACTACTGCAGATAGTAAGTGTACATAAATGGGGTCTACACATGCAGAAAGGCCAACAGCCTAGAGCTCACTGCTCAATCACAAAATGGGAGTCACATTGACTACAGTTGGATGGTTAAATCCAATAAGAATGTACTACACAAAATAGCATCTTCATATGCTGGATTCAGTACCGATGTAATGCTGATATGCTTTCACAAAAACCTAGCTTCACCTTCAAATGATGTCTGCATGTATAGCTCTTCTTAATCTTTCATATACCTTCACATAATTCTTTTTTGCATTCCACATTTGATCTTACAAATAAGATCTTGCATTTATACCATAACCTAAGACCAATTTTAGTAGGTCGGCTCTACAAGATATTACAATAAAAACATTTTACAAACAATATAATATCCGATGCAATAACCAATTGAACATGTCGGCTTAATGCATTTACAACAATAATTAATCATCTCCATAGCGTGCCATGTTGATTTGGAAAAGATAAACCTGTCGATGTAACCCTAGACCTATTTGCCGGTAACAACAAATATGCAACTATGAATATACCAATGAACAAAAATCCAAGACAAGATGTCCAAACGATGTCTTCGACATAACCATGTGTCTTTCATATCATTCCAAGTGTCAGTGATCATTATATCTTGCCAGTGTACCAGATACCAGTAATTGTGCAATAGTTACTTGCTTGTCGGTGAATGTTGTTGATTCTCCAAAGTGCCAGAGTTGATAAGAGTTTAGTAGGTGTTGACATCAATGACAAAACCATACCAAAATACCAACAATCACATCTATAAGATCATCATTATTATGCATTTAAAAATATTTTAAAATATAGGTAATCTCATAATGCATCCATAAATATACAAAGAATCATGTTAGAACATGCATGCATTAAGGTTTTGTTAAAGTAAACATTCAACATCATCATGTAAAGAGCATACATATCATTAGGTACATCATATAATCATTATAGAATAATACTCATCATGTGCATCTCATATAAAATCATAACTATCATGTGCATACATCATAGAACATGCATCCAACATAAACATTCATCATAAATATATCATAAAGAATCAAATAAACATCATAATACATTCATCATATCATAGAACATCGAATAAAAGATACATATGCATATAGAAAATGGAACACATGATAAAATCACTACCAAAAATGCTATCTCTCAAAAATATGTTAGACTATAATATCAAAATGTCTATCTAAAGGGAGCTGAAAAGTGCAATCATAATACATAAGTGTCCATGATACAAAAGTCAACCACTTTTCCGTCAACCTTCCAAATTTGTAGGCCTGGCATCCCCACCAATAGACGTACCTACTCCTCCTTGTCCTGAAGATGTTGGTCTAGCTGCATTGATGGATGACTTATAACACCCCTATTGCTAGAAGTAGCCATAGACTATGTTCGACTTTGTGATTGACTGGTCTAGTAGTGATGGGCGAGGCCATTGATGTCACAATACTCACATCATTTCACTTATATATTGAACTGGGTGTGTCTAGAGCTATATGTGATAAGGTTGTTTTTAGTTTGGGGGGTTTTTTCTCCAAGTATTATTATATTTCCTCCATCAAGCTCCCTCAGGAGCTATCAATCATGAATTCTTATTACAAAATTTCAAATAACCTTTACTACATATACACTATGACTTCTACCAAACTATCAAATTTCTCCTTAAAGCTTCTTAATTGCTCAGCTTAGACCAAAAATTACTTCATATGAACAGTTCATGAAGTCATCTATTCTACCAAGTTAAACACATGAAATCTAAGTCAATTCCTATTTTGCTGAAAATAAAATTATAATTCTACCTTGCAACAAATCAATTTAATCTACGCTTGCATTAAAGAAAAGAATAGACTTAATCTAAAAACACACATTGTAGAAAGTAAATCGATTCCATGAGTGAGCACAATAAAGCTTATGTCTAATCTTTACTTATGCAATTTACTTTAATCCCTACTAGAAACATTGCTAGAAGAAATTATTGCTTCTGAAACTCAATCTACTCTAACAATAACTAATTTAACATGTGTCAGTGACTAACCTTGTTAACCTAGGATTGTCAAAACGAAACAATTATTAATCTAGGAATCTCTAAAAAATACTAAATTGAAGTATTCCAAATCTTAATCTAAAAAACATGAAAAAAAAACAACTATAACAAGATCACCTTCCTTCAGAAGAGCGGGCCCTTCTCTGCATCCAGAGGGACTTGGAAACACAACAAATGGATCATCTTCTTCAAACTTGCATTCAAATAGCTCCCCGAAGTGGTTAAAACAGAGTTTCTAACTTGCAGAAAATAATACTAAGAATAATAGACTATGTTGACTAACATCAATTAACTCCTAACTTGCTACAACAATGGGTAAATATATACCCCTATTCAAAATTCAAATACAAAGAGTGTTAATTCAGATAATTGAGCGACAGTTACAAAATCAAAGACTTAGAATTGGATGTTCTATTTAGAATCTCTCGTTGCTCATTAGTAGAACTAGAAGTTTCACTTGTAGAAAATAGTGTTTGGTCTTCAAAATGGATCTATAATAGATGTGATAGGCAACTCAGAGTGTTTTGGGGCGATCAAGAGCTTCACATGGACACAACATAGTTCAAAAACCTGCTACATTATGCAACAATTATCTCATTAGATCTAAAACATAACCATTTAAAATAGATATACACAATATCACATAAATATCATGATTCAATTTCATTAATCAATCATTCAAACCATATAAAGCAAACATTTATATCAAAATATCATATATAATTTAATCCCCAATTAGCCACACATAACACAAAAGAGATAATATATGACTCCAGTTTATCACCATACATACTAATTGCCAAAATATTATAAGTGAAACACTCTGAAAATGGAGGTTACTATAAACCAATAGGAAATCATGTTAGTAAGATATTTCAACCATAAGCATGGCATGAAGATAAATCCATTCAAAGCATTATCAAATAATATTAACACAAGGGGTTAGTTAGGAAATAAACAAAACAAAATTAATTTCCCAAGTTGCTCCCTATGCCATGGCTCTTCCTTGTCCTCCTCTTCTCCAAGATCCTGCTACTATGTGAAGTATGCCTTCAAATTGAGCACTAGCACAAATGGATGTCAAATGAAGGATGGGAAATGGTTGATTATGTGAAGTGTTGAATGTTTGAAGATGTGAATGGAGTATTAATGTTAAATAGAAATTCCAACTAGTGGAAGAGCTAAAACATAATACAGAGACTTCCTACAAAACATTCAAATTCTAAGAAAAGTAACAATGTATGGATAACTCTTGTGTGTGTGTGATCCTCAACAATGAAGGAAAGAGTCCTATTTATATAGGAAATGGGTAAATTAAGGGTTGAGATTAAGTTGATTGAGGAAGGGTTAGGATTGCCTAAGGAAGGAGTGATCCTCAATCCATGTGCTCCTCTTCAAGTCAATCCCATGCTGATAAGTGTCAACAAGGAAAGGCTTGAGAGGAGAGGGACAAAGCATTAAATGTTTGAAGAGATATGATGATTACCATGTGTGATTAGGTTAAGGTTAGGCTAATGGATAAAACTTTTATCCAAGGGGTAAAGGAATGTGCAAAGGTTAAAAGGTTAGATTGGTCAAAGCATTAAATGCTTGAAGAGACTTGAGGGTTACCATGGATGGTTAGGTTAAGGGATAAGAATTTAACCAAGGGTTGGGAGAATGTGCAAGGATTAAAGATGAGTTAGTTTGGTCAAAGAATTAAATGCTTGAAGAGGCTTGAGGGTTACCATGGATGGTTGGGTTAATGGATAAGTCTCTAAACAAGGGTCAAAGGTGGGTTAGTTTGGTCAAAGACCCATGTGGGCTTGCTTGTGGAAGGGAGAAGTCCTTTAAGACTTTGTAAGAGCCTTAAATGTTTTGAGAAGTGACTATTCACAAACCCGTTAATTTAGGAATTTGCAAACACTTGAGGGTTATTAGGCTAATAATAGGGGTTTAGACATGATTAGGAGAAGGGTTAGTGTGCAACTTGCATTTTTTAGAAAGTGCAAATGGGTGAGGGATTTAGGAAGTTAAATAAATATTATTTATTTAAATGTGAGGGATGGGTTTTTAGGGATTTAAATAAATATGCAAGAGAGGGGTTAATTAAACAAATATGCTTTATTTATTTAATTAAATTTCTGAATTTGGTCAAGTGAATTAAATCAAATAAATTGAATAATTTTTTTTTTAATAGGAGAAGAGGGTTAAGATGAATTAAATCAAATAACTTGAATAATTTATTTAATTAATAGGAGAAGAGGGCTACTTGATGGTTAAATAATAAAATAATTACTAAGTATTCATTTAATTAAGTGAATAGATTTGGGTGTCTACAATAAATTTTTGAGCACATAATATTATCAATATGATAGCAAAATTGAGGATTCATCATCCTCCCTTGGTGCACCAAACCTTTGAAGAATATGATTATAAAGAAAATATGCAACTTTGTCATCTCTTGCCACAGGTAGTGCTTTAACTTCTGCCCATTTAGTGACATAGTTGGTACAAATTAGAATGTACTATTTCCCTTTGGATGTGTTAGCACATATTTTTACAAAATACTTTGTGCTATATATAGATGCTCTTTTTCTTATCATTTGACCATTTACTGCGGGTGTTTTATATGCAGGAGCATACTAAAGAAAATGGAGTTGTCCAAAGATTAACTAGCATCACCAAGACTCCCAAACCTGCGCATATAGAATGGTGGAAAAGGATTTGGAAACTTTCAAGTGTGTTGCGCTAGCAGAGGGAAAGCCTTTATCCCACATTGTTTGTGGGATAAGCTCATTTAATGTTTAAGTCCAAAGTGCCCCGTATGATAACTGTCAAAAGACAAAAGGCTTTTTGCGTGAAGAAGGCTGAAGTCGGTGGACCCCACCTGCATGCGTATCCCAAGGAAACCAAAGTTTTACAATAGACTAGTGAAAATCAAGGCTAAAGCTCATGCAAGTTTGACTGATCAGACGGTAATCATAGAGGATCTGATGGCTATCGCTATGTCGCAAGATAGAGATGCACGTTGATTTATCCCCGCGGCTTGGCAACTAAGCACATGCTGAAAATGATGATTAACGAGAATGCAGGTTCAGATGGATCAACGAAGATCAGGGAAGATCTAACGGAGGTCGCTATACCATGATAGAAACTTGCACAACCCATATTCCCTACAACATAGCGACTACCAAGGTGGCAGATGAGGTGTCATCCTGGTGGATCTGCAAGTGAATCAGGATGTGCCATGTGGTGGAGCGCAGAAGAAGAACCCAGGTCTAGTGGCGGATGAAATGGAAAGAAAGGTGGTGTCTAGTGGCAGTCGAGGTGGATCTGTGGGTGAACCAAAGAGTGACATGCGGTACAGATAGAAAAAGAGAAGAGAAAGCTGCTCTGGCAAGGATAAAGGCTGAGCAGATAAGGAAGATCAGACAGTCGGATGAATCAATCCAATAGTGGTCACTATACTACGATTGGAAGGTGCTCGATGTATATTCAACGCGACATGGCCACTGAATGGTGGGGCCCGATAAGGAAGCAATTCAAAAAGCCTCACTTTGGGTGTGAGTCTAGGCCATACTGAGGTGGCAGGATAAAGACCCTAGAGCCAATCAAAAGCAGATACATGGCACAAATGGATGCACAACAAAGGAAAAAATTAAAGTTAAAAGTATAGCTCAGACTACAAGGAGGAAATACGGCCAAAATACTGATTCCTTAAAATAATAAAAGGGAAGTATTTTGTTTTACTTGTCATATAAAATATTTTACCTTAGATTATGAAAAAACTATCATTATGGTAATTTATCTTATTAAAATAAATATTTACAAGTGTTTAAAACTTTGATTTAAATGAATTATTTTAACAAGTATTTGTATAAGGAAATAAAGATTATTGATTCTTCCAATTAAAATATAATTGAAGGTGAGATATTTTAATCAAGGAATTTGATTGGCTTATCTTTGTGTGCAAAAAATAATGAGACGATGATGAATATTTGCTGAAGAATTTTATCAAGACGAAGATTAGAAGGCACATTATTAAAGCATCATTTAGTATTTTCTAAGGGTTCTCATTTGTAATTTTTTATTAAACCAAAGGGTGTGTCCTTTGGAGGGAATTTGTTTGTAACTCCCTTTTGTGTATGAAAGGGTGTGTCCTTTTATATATGTCTTTTGATTTACATACTTATAGGGAGTCATTTTTATGTAAAAGGGGAGAGAGTCAGAAGAACAACATAATATTGTAGGCATTGAATATCATTTTGTATCAGAGAAGTCTATAGGAAGAAGAAGAATCATTTTATGCAAACAATCTGTAATGAAGTATTTACAAGTGTAGCTTATGTATGCAATTATTTCCTGAAGATTAATATAAAAGATTCATTATCTCTTTTTCCAAATATTGTGTATACTTTGGTGTTGATGAGTTATCTTTGTCCTACTGATAAATCTGTTTATAGATTTTCTATGATGTGAATCATATGCCATTGCATTTAGTAAAAGATTGAGTTCTTATTGTTTGTGTAACGCATACTAAACCTTCATAGTTGATCAGAAATTCTTTCTTGAGTTGATAAGATATTTTTTCCACAGAGTGTCATATATACCCCTGGATAGAGGCACTAGTCTATTATTCATCTTTTAAGGTTTTGATCTATATACATTCAAGGTCCTTGATAGAGAAACGTTCTTCCCAAATCCTATAGGAACTAATCTATGTAGATTTTATTTAAGTCCTAAAAGCAATCTCATCTTTAATATACATTCACAATCATTTCTTTTCAAAGCATTCAGTTAAAGCACATAATAAAGCATAGTTGCAGAACAATAATTTGCCAGTTGTGTAAACTTTCTAAAGGGTTTAAATCCAATATAAATAACCTCTTCTTGTGCTTGAGAGGAAAAGGCATACCCACCTAGGTTCAGTGGAGCCTAAAGTGCAGAGGTATTTGGTCTTTGACCATCCCTATTCGTTGGCCAAGGCTGATTGGACTACTTACGGATTTGGCAAGTCTTTTGGTTTTTTCAATCTGTGGTTTTGGGCACCAACAGATTGGCGACTCTGCTGGGGAGTTGTCACACGAAGTTTTTAAAAATTTTGGTAGTTTGTTTCAAACTCTACTGGAGGAGATGTCCCAAAGGCTCAGTTAAGTTGGTAATATTTCCTCTTAGGAGGTAGCAACTCTACATTATAATACATGAATAATAATTGGTATGTTGAGAAAATAAGAGAAACCCCTAAGAATTTGTCCATAAGATTTATGCAGGGAAGGAGGTTGTTAGGTCCCAGAGACAACTGAGAGGGGGGGGGGGGAGTGAATCAGTTGTCAACTAAATTCAAACCAAAAACAACTTAACCAACTTAATGCTTAATACCAGTAAACCAGTTAAGTATGTTAGTAGACAGTGTTAACAGTTAATTGCTATACTGGTAAAAATTAATGCATGAAACATAAACACAAAGTCATCCACAACACATAACACCAATATTTGTACGTGGAAATCCTGTAAGGGGAAAAACTACGGTGGGAAACCTTACCCACAATCAGATGATACTACTACAGATAGTAAGTGTACATAAATGGGGTCTGCACATGCAGAAAGGCCAACAGCCTAGAACTCACTGCTCAATCACAAAATGGGAGTCACACTGACTACAGTTGGATGGTTAAATCCAATAAGAATGTACTGCACAAAATAGCATCTTCATATGTTGGATTCAGTACCAATGTAATGCTGATATGCTTTCAAAAAAACCTAGCTTCACCTTCAAATGATGTCTTTGTGTATAGCTCTGCTTAATCTCGCATATACCTTCACACAATCCTTTTTCGAATTCCACATTCGATCTTACAAATAAGATCTTACATTTATACCATAACCTAAGACCAATTTTAGTAGGTCGGCTCTACAAGATATTATAATAAAAACATAATATCTGATGCAATAACCAATTAAACATGTCGTCTTAATACATTTACAACAATAATTAATCATCTCCATAGCGTGCCATGCTAATCTGGAAAAGATAAACCTGCTGGTGTAACCCTAGGTAACCCTGGACCTATTTGCCGGTAAAAGAAAATATGCAAATATGAATATACCAATGATTAATTCTTGAAAATAAAGTGTCCACGTGATGTCTTCGACATTACCAAGTGTCTTCCATATCATTCCAAGTGTCGGTGATCATTATATCCTGTCGATGAACTATATACTAGTAACTGTGCAATAGTTACTTGCTTACCAGTGAATGTTGCTGGATCTCTAGAGTGCTAGTGTTTTAGTAGGTGTTGACATCAATGACAAAACCATACCAAAATACCATCAATCTCCCCCTTTGGCATTGATGGCAACACAAGATGGAAAAACAATCAAAGTGCCAAAACAGAAATGCCAAATACCAAAATCCAACAATCTCTCCTAAACAACAATCTCTCCCCCTGGGAGCAACATGTGTTATCCAAAGTTTTTCAATACCAATCTCTCCTTACAAGGAAAATGCGTTTTTCCATAGATATCTCTCCCCCTTTGACATCAAATTTCAAAGTTACAATAATACCAAGTTCATATACAAAATACCAACTACTCCCCCTAAGAAGTAGCTTCCTCATCAAAGACCGGAGTAAAAGTTTGTCATTTAATTCTGTCGATTGATGACAATCATCAACTGTCTAAGTCTCTACCGATGGTGGTATGACTCCAAGCTGATCTCTGAGATATTCAAAAGTCTCCTTAGGCAAAGGTTTTATGAAAATATCTACAAGTTGTTCTTTTTTGTTCACATAAACCAATTTTATCTCCTTTTCTTCAACTTTTTCCCTTAGAAAATTCAGTTTGATAGAAACATTTTTTGTTTTAGAATGTAATACCGGATTCTTAGATATATCAATTGTTGCAGTGTTATCACAATATATAGTAATAGGTTCCTTGCATTTTACCTTTATGTCTTTCAACATTTGTTTAAGCCATAGTACCTGTGTACAGTTAGTTGTTGCTACAACATATTATGATTCTGTTGTTGATAAAGATGTACAACTCTGTTTCTTACTCAACCAAGACACTAATCTCTTTCCAAGAAAGAATGCTCCGCTGGTGGTTCTTTTTCTATCATCCACATCTCCTACCAAATTTGCATCTATGTATGCACATAGATCAAAATTTTCATCTCTAGGATACCATAATCCAAGATTTACAGTGCCTTGTAAGTACCAGAAAATCCTTTTTACTACTGATTCATGATTTTCTCTATGATTACTTTGAAATCTTGAAACAATACATACTGCATTGATAATATCAGGTCTAGTTTGTGTCAAATAAAGTAAACCTCCTATCATAGATTTGTATCTAGTTGGATTAACAGATGTAGATTCATCCCTTTGAGATAATTTGTCATTTGTAGTCATAGGTGTGCTTACCGATTTAGAGTTCTCCATCCCAAATTTCTTTAGTAACTCTTTCAAGTATTTGGATTGACTCAAGAATATACCTTTGTCAGTATGTGAAATCTGCAATCCTAAAAAGAATTTTATTTCTCCAATCATAGACATTTCAAATTCTTGTTGCATTTTAATAGAAAATTCTTTACATAATCCATCTTCTCCTCCAAAGATTATATCATCAATGAATACTTCTATAATCAAGATGTCATCATTAGTTATTTTTTAATATAAATTGTTGTTTGCATTTCCTTTAGTAAAACCAATCTTTAAAAGATACTTATCCAATCTTGCATACCAAGCTCTTGGGGCTTGTTACAGTCCATACAGAGCTTTTCTTAACCTGCAAACCATATCATTGTCATCTGTCAAAGAAAATCCATCAGGTTGTTCAATATAGACTTCCTCTTCAAGATCTCCATTCAAAAATGCACATTTAATATCCATTTGATAATCTTTGTAGTTCTTGTGTGCTGCAAAAGCCAAGAATAATCTGACTGCCCCAATTCTAGCTACCGGTGCAAAGGTTTCATTGTAATCAACTCCTTCTTTCTGAGAATATCCCTTACACACTAGTCTTGCTTTATTTCTGACAACCTTACCATCTTCATTAAGTTTGTTTCTGAATACCCATTTGGTTCCAATTACATTTTTATCTTTAGGCCGGGGAACTAATGTCCAAGTGTTATTTTTCTCAATTTGTTCTAATTCTTCTTCCATAGCTTTAATCCAAAATTTATCTTCACATGCCTCATTAACAGATGATGGTTCTATTTGAGAAATAAGACATACCTCTTCATTTGCCAATCTTCCTCTTGTCATAACTCCTTTAAATTTATTTCCAATTATTTGATCTTCAGAATGATTCAACCTTACATATCGGGGTGTCTTGTTTGTTGTTGTTCTTCAATTACTGTGGAATCCTCAAATGGTACCAGAGTAACTGGATCTTCATTCTGTACCGGTGGATTTAGTGTAGGTTCATTTGTCACAATTTTTGTTGCCAGTTCAAAGTCTATATACCTTGAAGTTCCTCTAAATTGTTCATCAATCTTTACATTTGTACTCTCAACAATTTTCTGCAATCTCTTGTTAAAACATCTATATGCCTTGCTCCTAGATGAATAACCAAGAAATATTCCTTCATCACTTCTAGGATCAAATTTGCCAATATACTCATCTCTTCTGATATAACATTTACTTCCAAAAATTCTGAAATACTTAAGAGTAGGAGTATTACCAAACCATAGTTCATGAGGGATCTTACCAGTTTCACCTTTGATGTGAACTTTATTGAATGTATAGACCGTTGTGCTAACTGCTTCTCTCCAATACACGTGGTAAATTTTCTTCAAATAACATATGTCTTGTTGCATCTAAGATAGTTCTATTTTTCCTTTTAACAACTCCATTCTGCTATGGTGTCTGAGGTGCTGATAGCTGTCTTCTGATTCCATTCACTTCACAGAATGTATTAAAGTCCTTAGATGTGAATTCACCTCCTTGATCTGATCTTAAACTTTTGATTTTCTTACCGGTTTCATTTTCAACCATTGCTTTGAACTGTTTGAACTTTCCAAGCGCTTTTGATTTTTCTCTGAGAAAAGTAACCCAACACATTCTAGAATAATCATCAATGATGAGCATGAAATATCTATCACCTTGTAAGCTTTTAGTTCTAGCTGGACCACATAAATCAGTGTGAATAAAATCAAGAGCATTATTGGATTTTTCTGGAATACTTTTGAAACTAGCTCTAACTTGCTTTCCAAATTGACATTCCTTACATATTGTATTCTGAGGTTTCACAATTTTAGGTAGATCTCTAACTGCCTTAGAAGTACTGATCTTTACCATGCAATCAAAGTTTACATGACAGAGTCTTTTATGCCATAACCAACTTTCATCTTTATGTGCAATCAAGCATGCCTTTTCACTGTTATTCAAATGAAAGATATTACCTCTAGTCTGATTACCGGTTGCAATTTCTAAACCAGTTCTATTCATGATTTTGCATTTTCCATTCTTAAATTGTAACTGAAATCCTTTCTCAACCAATTGACCAACACTTAAAAGATTATGTCATCTCCAAATCTTACTAAACCTCCATTGTATTCTTGAAAGTTCAAGAATTTACCTTTGTCTCCTGTCATATGATGTGAGCATCTTGAGTCAATGATCCATTCATCCTTTACTTCAACTTTAGCTACTAGGGCTTGTTCTACCGGTTGAATTGTAGGTGCCGGTTGATCTTCTATTATAGCAACAAAAACCCATCCATTGTCTGCCAGATCCTCATCAGAATCATCAGTCACACCTTCATCAGCAATGTAACAAGATTTGTCTTTGTTCTTCTTAAATCTGTATCTCTGATATTCAGGATTAGGCTTGTATGTTCTTCTAGCTTCTTCTCTTAGTCTAGCATGTCTATCAGAACATCTCAAAGCCATATGACCAATCTTATTGCAGTTAAAACATTTAAAGGGTGCTTTACCTTCATACTTACTTCCAATTGGACCTTTAGGCATTTTCCTTGCAAATAGTGCTTCAAGTTCTTCAAGTTCATCATTCTCCTTCCTAGTTTCTTCAAGTTCTCTTGCATAAAAGGCTTTCCAATCTGATTTGTCAAATGATGGAGCAGATGATGTTGATGCTTTAAAGGCTAAATTTGTCTTTATAGTAGCAACAGGACCAAATTCCTCAATTTCAAAAGCTGAAAGTTTTCCAATCAATGTATCCCTAGTTACTGATGTATTAGGCATTGTTCTCAACTCATTTATAGCAGTAACCTTCATTTTATATGCCGGTGGCAATCCTCTTAAAAATTTTGAAACAATTTCATCCTCACTTAAGGTTCCTCCACAACATTTAATACCCAAAACAATTTCATTAACTCTTTCCATAAAAGCAGAAATCCTTTCATCTTCTTCCATTTTCAGATGTTCATACCTGACTTGGAAGCTTTCAAGTTTTGCAATTTCGACTGTGGAATCCCCTTCATTAAGTGTTTCCAAATGATCCCCAAATAGCTTTAGCAGTAGACCTATCTGATAATCCCATGATTTGTTGATCTGATAAAGTGCTCAAAAGTGCTTCTTTTGCTTTGCAATCATTTTCCTCATCTTTTGTCAAGTTAGCAGGACTAGGCTGACCAGGTATAGTAGCAGTATAACCATTCTTTGTAACATCCCAGATGTCCTTACCAATGCAATTCAGATGTGTCTCCATTCTGATCTTCCATATGCCATATTTGGTTCCATCAAGTTTAGGATTGTCCTTCCTGAAATAATTAGTAGACATTGGATCTCCTCAAGTTGTTAAATTTCTGCAAAAGAGGACTTAGCTCTGATACCAATTGTTAGGTCCCGGAGACAACTGAGAGGGAGGGGTAAATCCATTGTCAACTAAATTCAAACCAAAAACAACTTAACCAAATTAATTCTTAATACTGATAAACCAGTTAAGTATGTCGGTAGACAGTGTTAATAGTTAATTGCTATACCGGTAAAGATTAATGCATGAAACATAAACAAAAAGTCATCCACAACACATAACACCAATATTTGTACATGGAAACCCTGTAAGGGGAAAAACCACAGTGGGAAACCTTACCCACAATCAGATGATACTACTACAGATAGTAAGTGTACATAAATGGGGTCTGCACATGCAGAAAGGCCAATAGCCTAGAGCTCACTTCTCAATCACAAAATGGGAGTCACACTGACTATAGTTGGATGGTTAAATCCAATAAGAATGTATTGCACAAAATAGCATCTTCATATGCTGGATTCAGTACTGGTGTAATGCTAATATGCTTTCAAAAAAACCTAGCTTCACCTTCAAATGATGTCTTCGTGTATAGCTCTGCTTAATCTCACATATACCTTCACACAATTCTTTTTCGCATTCCACATTCGATTTTACAAATAAGATCTTACATTTATACCATAACCTAAGACCAATTTTAGTAGGTCGGCTCTACAAGATATTACAATAAAAAAATAATATCCGATGCAATAACCAATTAAACATGTCGGCTTAATGCATTTACAACAATAATTAATCATCTCCATAGCGTGCCATGCTAATCTGGAAAAGATAAACCTGCCAGTGTAACCCTAGGTAACCCTGGACCTATTTATCGGTAAAAGAAAATATGCAAATATGAATATACCAATGATTAATTCTTCAAAACAAAGTGTCCACACGATGTATTCGACATTACCAAGTGTCTTCCATATCATTCCAAGTGTCGGTGATCATTATATCCTGTCGGTGAACTATATACCAGTAACTGTGCAATAGTTACTTGCTTGCCGGTGAATGTTGTTAGATCTCTAGAGTGCTAGTGTTTTAGTAGGTGTTGACATCAATGACAAAACCATACCAAAATACCAACAGAGGTCTCTACACAAAGGACAAGAAGATTTTGTTCAGTTGAGTCCCAAGAAAAGGAACAAAGAGAAGAAATCAAACATGGCATTTGAAGGATATAAGAGATTTCCTAGTAGGGAGGAAGATTCTTCATCTGCTAGCAAATCTGAAAATAGGGAGAAAAATCCTTTTTATAAAATTAGTACAAATGATAATAGACATAGTCATGATGAGATCTTGACTGAGGAGGACAAGCAACTAGATGAAATCATACTTAAAATGGCCGATTTAAATGGAGATGAATCCAAGATGGTGAAAGCTCTTAAGAGACAACTGGATTGGGTGTTGCAAAAGCTAGGAATAAATAGAGATACAATTCAAAGCCCTAGGACATAAGAAATTGTAGACAAAAGTAAAGGTGAAGGAAATAGGCCAGCAATTCCTAAATATAGTCCCCCTCATATGAGAAGAATAGAACATCCTTTTGTAACTTATGATGAAGATGGAGGGATGTACATAGGGATCAAAGAGAAGAAAGGCATAATGATGGGAACTAGAATAACACAAATAGGGGTAACCATACATGAGTTAATGGGTATGGCAGTAGTCAAAATAATGGACATAATAGAGGTAACAATGGCAACTATGGAAATGGCAATGGTGGAGATAGGAACAACAATAATGGCAATGGAGGTAATGTTGGTATTATGGATGTGTTGCATTGGTTTTGTCATTGATGTCAACACTTATCAGCACTTATCTTTCTGGAGATCTTTGGTTATGTTGAACTGACACATTATGTTCACTAGCATGTTCAGTGACTTATGCACAGTCACTGGTATCTGGTTCACTGACAAGTTATATTGTTCACCGAAACTGAGGATGATCTATTATCATCTAGAGATTACTTGGTTGTGTCAAAGACATGGTTTGGACACTTGTTTTGATGATTTGGTTATTGGTCTAATCGAGTTGGCATATTTACTATTACTGGCAAATTGGTCTAGGTTATGATCTAGCATGCGTTATCTATTCCAGATCAGCATGAAATGTTATGAAGATGATTTATTGATTGGTTATTATTGTAAATGCATTGAGCCGACATGATACATCACATATTGATTCATTTGTAATTGATTTAATTATAATATTTTTAGTGAGCCAACCTACACATTTGGTCTTAGGTTTTGGTATATATGTAAGATCTCAATTGTGAGATTAATATAGAAAAGGACATAAGGTATTATAAGGTTGTGATATTCGGTATATGCGAATATAAGCAGAGCTACTCATGCAAACACCACTTGAAGAATCAAGGAAGGTTTGAAGAAGATTATCAGATCTTAACTAATACTAAATCTAGCATATGAAGATACTATTTTGAGCAGTACATTATCTAGGATTTAACCATCCTACTGTAGTCATTGCGACTCCCATTTGAGCAGTGAGCTCTAGGTAGTTGGCCTTTCTACATGTTCAGACCCCATTTGTACACACATACTATCTGCAGTAGTATCATCTGATTGTGGGTAAGGTTTCCCACCGTGGTTTTTTCCCTTACAGGGTTTCCATGTATAAATATCTATGTTATGTGTTGTGGATGTTGCTTCTCTTTTTGTTTCATGTATTAAGCTTCACCGGTACTATTATTAACTGTTAAACTGTCAATCGACATTAAGTTTGGTTTACTGGTATTATGCATCAAGTTTGATTAAGTTATATTTGGGTTGAAATTAATAGACAACTGATTCACCCCCCCCCCCCCCCTCTCAGTTGCCTCTGTGTCCTAACAGGTAATAATGGAAACAATGGCAATAATAATGGCAGTGGAAATAGTGGGAACAATGGTAATTATGGTAACAATGGTGGAGGAAGTATGAACAATCAAGGCAACCATCATGTCGGCAAATGGCCTATGATCATTGAAAGATATAGACAGTTGGATTTCACTATCATTGTTGGTTATCCAAATCAGATCATTAGTGATTTAAGATCAGCAATCCCCAAATTCTCAGGGAATGGAACTGATTCAGCAGAACAACATTTAGTTAATGTAAAAAATATCATTGAAGAATTTGAGTTTCCTCATGAGGATATATTCATGAAATTTTTTGTTCAATCTTTGACAGAAGATGCAGGGGAACGGTATAGGAATCTTCCCGATGGATGTATCGGCAGTTGGGATGAGTTTGTAACATTGTTCTTGGATAAATTTGGAGATCACAATGATCCTTCATTTGCATCCCATGAGTTAACAAGTATAAAGAAAAATCTGAATGAATCAGTTATTGAGTTTAACAAAAGATTTAATAAAGTATTAAATAGAATACCAAGAGATGTTAGACTTGTTGATTCTTTTCTGATTAACTTTTATTTGAGTGCTTTTGAAAGCAAAACCCATTATGAGATTTTGTCTCATAGACCTGATACTCTACAACAAGCATTCAAGATTAATGCTACTATTGAGAACAATAGGAAGGTGCTGGGAAAATTGCTAAAAGAGATGATCCAAAGTTATACAATCCTAGGGTTCCCAAGAAAGATGACCTTACTTAGATCATGGATATGCTTAAGGACATAAAAGGTAAACAAAATCTTAATGAAAAGCCACCATACAGAAATAATAAGAAAATAAATTTCAATAGGCCCAAACTCCATGATATGCCTTATAATACCAACTGGATGGATGGGAAGCTAATAAAACCAAATCTGAGTAAAAAAACTCCAGATCCACTGAAGAGAGAAAATAACTTTGTTGGAGATTTTTTATGGTGTGAGGTTTGCAACCTACCACATGATGAAAATCAATGCATGATTGCATAGGGTTTGACAGAGGATTGGCATCAAGAAGAAGAATGTGAGCCTATAGTCAATGTTCTGTCATCAAATCCTATGTGGGGTAGAGATGAGGATTCATCTGAGGAAGAGCAACATTCAGATATGCAAAGGATGAGAAACCATCAGCAGTATAGCATACAACAGTTTTTTTCTAATGATGATGAAGATACCCCTACCTTGAGAAAATTATTTCAAGAGGAAGTAGTGCCTTCTTTGAGAAACTTGACTAAAGAGGAGAAGAGAGAATTCATAGTGGTTGTTGTTGCCTAGGCCAAGAGTAATTACTAGCTGAGAAACATTCGCAAAAGTCTCAAGACAAAGTGTGAACAAGGAGGCAAATGACAAGAAAGGAAAAGAGGATCCAAGTGAACCAACAAAGCAGATTGATGCTCTGAAGTTGGTCAAGCCTATAGAGAAAAAAACAAATCAGTAAGCCTCTTTCAAACTGTGGAACTTTTATGCCGCAAGCATTGTCTCAGGTAAAAATTTCTATGCCTTTTCTTGAAGTGATGAAATTTCCAGATTACAAGAATGAGACTTTCAAAATCATATCAAATGTGGGTGATGCCAATAAAGAAAATCCAAAATCAAAAGAAGATCCTCCTGTGGTATATTTAGGCACGTCCATTACCAAAAAATTTGCACAAGTGGATCATTTTTCCCTCATTGCCTTTGGCTTTCTCCCTCCGTGCAGCAGCCCTAGTTCTTATTAGGATTTGCAAAGGAACCCATGTTGAGGCTTCTTTTGCTTCAAATAGGGCTTATCCTTGTGAGGGTTCCTCTGTTGCAGGAACATTTTGATTTGGTGATACCCCAGAGGATGATGGTTCAATGGCAAGACTAGGTCTTTCTAAATTTTCTCGCTCTTGAGATGGGAGTGGTTCTGTTGGACCCACATTACCTACCCTAAATCTTTTTTACTTTTACAAATTCATCCCAGAACATCTGAGAAACATCGCTTAAAGACCTTTCAATCAATAGCTTAATAAAACAATGATGAGTAATAGAGTGAGGCCTACCTTTTTGTGTTTCCATTGCACTAATAGAAAGAAGATTGTACAATATATTCAGAACATTCATTCTTCTTTCATGGCGTAGATGACTCGGAAGCTTGAAATGATGGGAATGTAGACATGAGAATCTCCCTTCACAAGTTAAATATTTCATGACATATAATGCCACTGCTCTCCATTCAGGTGAAAGGGATTCTCGTCTGGCCCCCTACTTATCTATTACCAAAGGTGGGTCTCCCTGTCGTGTAAATTCTGCTCTTGCACTTCGTTTGTCCTTTGATTCAGGGTATTTTTTCCCATCTGCTGGCAGCCCAGTTACTTTTACAATCTGTTATTCTATCGCTACAACTCTCAATCCTTTCACTTGAGCTTCTCCATCTGAAAAGGTACGAGTGAACTTTGTTGCAACCTCATCATTGAACTCAGTTAGTTTCAAAACATAATCTAACCACCCACTATTGCAGAATTTTTGTTCACAGTCCTGGTCATGTAGAAGGATATCATGGATTGTAGGTTCATGGCAAATTGTTGGACCACCCATCATAACACTGAAACTCTCAACTCACCAATGGCGGAAATATGCCCAACTCTACAAACTTTCAAAATAAATATGCTCTATTTGCCAAGAACCCAGCGAACCCAACTACAATTCCAAAATAACTCAAGGCAGACAAAAGGAATAGAGTACATAATATCACATCAAACCAAAATAATTTAAATTGAAACTCAATTTGAGATGGCATAAGAATTATCTGTGAGAATAATTCACATCATACTCCCCCCCCACAACCTAAGGTTTAACAGGTGTCCACACATGTGGAGGATGACTGAAAAGGACACTATGCAAATATCATTATGATATGAAATATGGTTTAATTACATGTATGTAAAAAAAAAATACACACGAGCGTACCTGATAGTGTGACATAATGATGACAGTTGGAGAAATTCATTATGTATGAACTTGATCCACTATGCACAGCAAGTGAGGTGGACAAATGAATGATGGAAGTGGAAGGGAATGGGTGAAGGCGGAAATGGAATATTTATTGCGAAGAAAAGTACTTCCAATGAATATGAAAGTATTTATTATGAGCATGCAATAAATATTTAGGAAGAAGGTGAAATGGCAAGGTCACCGCCTATTGCTGCAGGAATCTCGGCATTTTCTGGAGTAGTGAACTATTGTAGGAATTTATCCTTGGAAAGAGGCTTATGATAGAGGTGCAAGCGATGACCATTCACCAAAAATTTGAATTTGACAGGATCAATTATGGAAAATCGTACTGCACCATTAGAGAATGTTTCAATCACATCATAAGTCCCTAACCAGCGGGTTTGCAGTTTTCCCAAATTGTCCTTATACCTGGAATCATAGAGAAGGGCCCAATCACTTGGGTTGAATGCTTTGTCTTTTATATATCTATCATGTCATTTCATACGTTGATTCTGAATTGTATCTGGAAATCTTAATTGAAAACTAAATTAAAGATGCAAACCATAAGCCTCCCTTGAAATGTCCCATTTTCCTCTATTCTTGAGGACCTTGAAGGTGTTGGATTTGATTGGCTCTCAACAGAGAAAATGAACTCCAAAGTGGAAACTCAAGAGTTGAGTAGCTACTTGACCATGATTGATTATGCAAATGATATGAAATGCATGATCTAAGAAACTAGATTAACATGCTATGATTAATCCAAAATGCTAATTACTAGATGATTGAAATTAAAATGCCTATAGTAATGATGCTAAAACTATGAATGTAAGGGATTCTCATTGCTCCAAAATGGGGGATATTTATAGGAATTCCAAGGCCAAAGCTAAGGTGGCAGGAATCAAAGATCTAGATCTAATCTAAAGATATCAAGGGCCAAGATTGAGGAAGTTGGAGAAGAGGTTGGAGAAAGGGACACTTGTCATCTTTGTGGTGACAAGTGTTAAGGAGCCTTTCTCATGAGAGAGAAAGTGTTCAAGGGAGGAGACATGTGGAAAAAGTACCATGTGTCTTAAGGGGAGAATATCCACACCATAAGAGGTTAGGATAAGGAGGTTAGGATGTGCAAGACGATAAGGTTAGTTAGACCTTAGGATTAGATAGAATGGGTTAGGTTAGAGGGTGGTTAGGTTAGGTGGTTAAAAGTTAGGAGCCATGTGCTCATTTGAATTTAGAAATTCAAATAATTAGAAAATGATAATTAATCTCAACAAACTTGAGTTTGTTAATCTTAATTAGGAGTTAGAAGAATTGATTTAGGTGGGGGAAGGATTAATTAATTTAGATTAATTAATCGAAAGGGATGTGAAATGAACTATATAAATAAATCATTTAGATTTATTTACTAGTATGTGAATAAGGGAATTAATCAAATTTGCTTGTGAATTCGATTAATTGAGAAGGGGGATTAATTAAATAATTGTGTATTTAATTAATTATCTTCAGACCATTTTTAGGTGTATACAGTTTATGTGTGTTGTAGGGCTGACTTCCTAATTTCATCCAAGGCATTAAGTTGCAGGAGCCTTTCTTGTTGTGTTGCAGAGAGAGTCATATCCAATGCAATGGTTTTTCTATGTGCCTTATGCTCAAATTCCATAGGTATCATAGCTTTTATCCCATACACCATTTCAAAGGGTGTAAACCCTGTAGTAGTTTTCGATGTAGTTCGATAGGCCCATACCGCTTCAAAGAACCTACTAGACCAATCCTTATGACGAAGGGATACGGTCTTGGTTAAAATAGATTCAATCTCTCTATTGGTGATCTCAGCTTTCCCATGTTGGCATTTGCATGAAGATTGCATTAATGATATGTTATGTTGACATTGATGTCAATTGAACCGGTAATGATATTTATGATATTGTTGATATTGTTGTTATTATTGATATTGTCTTGTAACCTATAGCAAGAGACTTGAGGAAGATTTTGTAAATCGGTATATAAGTATGTGAGTTGAACCAGTAACCAATGTATAAGGTTAAACCCTTTCTATGTTATGTAACCAGTAAACCCTACCAGTTGTTTTTTGTTAAACCCTAACCGATTAAGTTTGTTGAAATGGTTATGTTGGTTTATTAATGATGAGTGGTAATGATGGTGACACGCGTGGTTATTGTATGAAGATAAGTTCAGATTGTTTTGGCATGTTTGTTTGATTGTATAGGGAATGTGCAAAGTGGATTGCATCTAATGCAAAGCATGTGATGAGTTACAAGTCTGATGAAGCGGTGATCATGGAGCGGTTGGAATTTTCTTGAAGAATGTGTATAGATTGCTATGTAAATCCAATGGTCACACTTGAACTGATTTGTTTGTAATCTCTATGAGAGAATTAGGTTTTTGTTGTGTTACCGACCTAATTGATTTGTATTTAAGGTCGATGAAGTTGTTTTGTAAAAGGTGTTGGCAAGAGTTGGCAGAAATCAGTTGAGTGTGTGGCTGCCTAACCGGAGAATGAATTTGCAGTTTGTGTAAATGCAGATTGAAGCTTAAAATGATCTGATCAAGAAAATGTAGTGCTATTCAGACAGATCAAGAAAAACTTGTTGTCTTCTAACAATTATAGCAAAATTGAAATCCGCTAACCGGGTAAGCTCTAACAAGTTTGATTACTTATTAAATCCTCTAACAAGGTGGTCCATTAGCTTGGATTCTCAAATCCTCTACCGAGGTTACACCAAACAGGATATTTTCTTTTTATCAAGGCATTTGTAAATCCCTTAACCAGTTGATTCCTAATAGGATCACTTCTTAATAGGACTTATTGTAAAAGCTTTAACAGGCTTGGCTCCTAACAGGGCAAAATTCAGAAGAGTTCAGATAGCTATCTTGTGAGTCTCATCTCACTATGGTTTTTACTTATTTGGGTTTTCCATGTACAAACATTTGTGTCATGTGGTGAATGTTTTTGTGGTTATGATCTTATTTGTTGATTTGATTAACTACTTAACTATTCTGATAAGGCATGATAATTGGAAGCATTGAGAGATGGAGTGTGTTGATATATGATTAAGCATTTGGATGTTTACAAGATTAAAGTTGTTTACTGTTATGTTACTATAACAGTTAACCGGTTGATGTTGAATATTCTTATGAGTATTGATTTTGACAGTGATAAGTTTACTTTGTGTGATTGAGTTTGAGTTTGGGAAGTTTGTATTAGTTTTTTAGTTTACTGATTCACCCCCCCTCTTAGTAATCTATCGGATACTTATTCTTTCATCATACCATCAACCCATTTGCTTGAGGATGGTAGGGAGTGGATTTCCTATGCTTTATATTATATTCATTGACTAGGGCAGTGATCAAAGTGGAAATGAATTGTGCCCCTTGATCTGTCACAATCTCTTTGGGAACTCCATATTGTGTAAAGATATCCTCATATAAAAATTTTCCTACCTTGTTATCCCTGTCATATTTGAATGCTTTGACCTCAACCCATTTTGTAACATAGTCAGTACACATAAGAATGTATGACCTACTGTTTGAGGATGGATCAATTAGCCCAACAAAGTCTAGCCCCCATTTGTCAAATGGGGTAACAACCACTTGTGGATGCAAAGGCATCTCATTAGACCGAGTTGGTCTTCTCATTCACTGACATCTCTCACATTTCTTGGTACACTTGACTGCATCTTTGTGCAAAGTCAACCAATAATATCCTATAGTCGGTATCTTTAAAGTTGTTCTCTTGGAAACAAAGTGACCTCCACAAGGCTCATCATTGCAAGCATGAAGGATATCATAAGTTTCATCTTCTCTAACACATCGCCTCATAACTTGATCTAGCCCTATAAAGAATAAGTAATTTGCTATCCATGAAAAATTGAAACTCTTTTCTACCAGTAACCTTCTTTCTTTTGGTGAGAAATAATGAGGGATTTTGTTAGCAGCTAAGTAGTTAGCTATGTCACCATACCATGGGATGTTCACATTAATTAAAAACAAATGCTCATCTGGAAAGGAATCATTAATGACTTCATGACCATCATGTGTTTCAAGTCTGGATAGAAAGTCTGCCACTACATTTGCCTTACCTGGCTTATCAATGATAGTGATGTCAAATTCTTGCATTAGCAATAACCATCATTCCAACCTACCTGAAATGGAAGTTTCACTCACAAGGTACCTGATGGGTGCATGATCAATATGCACAAAGGTTTGATAGCCAATGATATAATGTTTGAACTTGTTGAGGGCATAGATAACAGCTAACATTTCCTTTTCTATGACAGTATAGTTTAGTTCAAGTCCTTGCACATTTTTACTAATATAATAAATTACATTCTCCAAAACTCCTTGTTTCTACCCCAAGACTGCTCCAATTGCAAAATCTGATGCATATGTGTGAATATGAAAAGGAAGAGTCCAATCAAGTCCTTTGAGTACAGGATCCTGGGTTAAGGCTCCCTTAAGTTTAAAAAATGCCTCTTCACATGATGGCATCCATTCAAACTCAGCATTTTGTGTTAAGAGAGAATATAGAGGTCCTGCCATCTTACTAAAGTCCTTTATAAATCTCCTATAGTACCCTGCATGGCCTAAAAAACTTCTTACATCCTTTTGTTTTGCGAGAGTGGGAAGGTTAACTATTACCTCAATTTTGGTTGGATCAACTTGAATGTCTGACTGAGAAATATGATGTCCCAATACTATCCCTTCTTGCATCATCATGAAGCATTTTTTACTATTTAGGGACAAATTATGATCCTTACACCATTGCAACACTTTTGCAAGATTTTGTAATGCTTCCTCAAAGGTGGCCCCATAAGCAGTAAAATCATCCATGTATATTTCCATACAATCATGGGAAATATCTGAAAACATATTGAGGACGACCCTTTGAAAGGTTGCAGGAGCGTTGCACAGACCAAATGGAAGAACTAAATAGGCATATGTTCCTTGAGGGCAAGTGAAGGTTGTCTTTTCCTGGTCTTCTGGAGCTATTCTGATTTGATTGTATCGACTAAAACCATCCAAAAATGAAAAGTATTGCTTGCCTGCTAAAGAATCTAATACTTGATCAATGAATGGAAGTGGGAAATGATCTTTCTTAGTAGCAGTGTTGAGCTCCCTATAGTCCACACAAACTCTCCATTTACCTCCTTTCTTAGGGACTATAAGAAGAGGAGATACCCATTAACTATCTGAAATAGGGTAAATGAACCCTGCATTGAGTAACTTTTGTAATTCCTCCTTGACTATTTCCCTTAATGTAGGATTAATCCTTCGTTGAGGTTGCCTAACGGGTTTACAATCTTCTCTGATATAAATCTTGTGAGAGCACAATGTAGGATCTAGTCCCTTCATGTCATGATAATCCCATGCAAATGCTTGTTTATGGGTCTTGAGTAGTTCTATTAAGGACAACCTTTGGTCTACTATAAGCCGACTATTGATATTCAGGTTCCTTCTTGAAGCAACCTCTACTTGAGTGATTGACTCAATATTAGATAGTTCAGATAAACAAGAGGTTTAAGTTTCTTGCAGCAATAAGGTATGAAATATATCTGTGGTTGTAGGAGAATCCAAAGAACTTGTAGACAGGAGGAGTGTATGCAAAGGACATGTTGGCATACCAAGCAATTGTTGATCTGCTCCATAATGATTTCCTATGATGTTAGACAGTACCTCATCATCCTCTTGGAGTTCTATGAATGATTCCCTAGTCAACATCATAAGTTGTTGAACAAAGTTAAACTTTTCTGCTTCTTCTCCTATATATGTCCATATTACTTGCTCTTGATCAAGTTGTGGTTGTGTTGGAGAATAAAGTGCAAGAGTTTTAGTATTGATACCATCTGAAATGGTCATGTCCCCTGATCTACAACCTATGTATGCATCAGTTGTAGCAAGCCAAGGTCTTCCCAAAATGATTGGATATTCCCCCAATGTTTCTTTAGGAGAGAGTATCATAAAATCAGCTGAATATTCCCAAGAATCTAGTGTGACAACAATATCCTCAACCATCCCATCAGGTCGGAGAGTGGAGTTATCTGCAAGTTGTAGGACTATTGGGGTAGACCTAAGACTAGTAATATTGAGTTGCTGCATGACATCCTTGGTCATCACATTTATGGCCACTTCCAAATGTATCAGGGCATTTTCAATTTGAGTTCCATTGATGACTACCTTTACAACAGGACTACCTGGGTTGGAATATTTAGGGACAACAACTTTTCCTCACATAATATCAGCCAGTTGTCCTACTACGTGTATTGTTTGTGGGACCTTTTTCTTTCATCCAGGTTTTTTTAAACATGACTCCTTAATAGCTTTTCCATATATGGGAATATCCTTAATAGCTTGTAACAGTGGAATCTTTACACATATATGTTTTAATTGATCAATAAGATCAAAAGCTATGTTATACAGCTGCCTAGACACTTCTACCTGCAATCTTTGAGGAAATAGAGGTGTTCTAATAGCTGTGCCTGAAGTCTCAGATTGAGGTACCTGCTTAGGTTTTCGGGTTGATCAGGTGTAGTATTTTGAGAAATCTCCTCTGATGGTAATTCTTTTATAAATGGAGGAGATGGATCAGGCAAAGTTGTTCCTGATCGTAAGTGAATATCACTTATATTAAGAGAATATGAAGGATATTGATTAGGATCAGCTGAATAAAATTGTTGCTATTGTTGAGGTTTTTTATTGATATTTGGCACATGTTGTGTTGGTAGTTGAGCTGGCTTAGGTGGAGTAGCATTAGGAGCTGGTGGAATTAAAGTTGGTTGTTGGGACTGTTGTGGTGGTTGCATGAAACCTGATGATTTGTTTGACCATTGTTGACCTCCCCTCCATTGTGGCGACTATTGCCAATTACCTTGAGGTGGTGACCAATTCCCTTGTGGTTGCTGCCACTGAAAGGAAGGGCTATGATAATTCGGCCAATGATTTTGAGAGCTATTCCAAGACCGAGGATTATAATTCCCAAAATTTTGGGAATATGGAGGTTGCAACTGATTATTTTGTGCATTAAAATTCATATAAGGACCATAAAAAGACAATGGATCTTGTGGCATACCTTGTCTTGGAGGCCAATAACTTCATTGCGCAACATAAAAGAGTTGTTCATCATCACCATAGACTAGCTTAAAATCTAGGGGAGCCTGATGGTTGTCAATTTTAGCAAGGAGTTTACACTTGCAGTCCTTTTTCTTTTGTTGACAATGAGGACAAAACTTAGCGAGCATGGCCTACGCTTCTTCATGCTTCTTCCTTGCTTGAAGTGTATCCAACTGAGTAGCCATATTGTTAATAATTTCCTCTTTAAATTCTTTTAGCAGATGAGTTATCTCCATCCTTGAAACTATTGTAGATGCTTTTGTTGTTGAAGAGCCAAGCCTATAATGTCTTCCTTTCTTGGTTGAAGCTCTGAAATATTTTTAACAGATCTTCCTAATGTCATCCCATTGAACTTGAGTAATGTCTCCTCCTCCCATGGGGTCCAATGAGTAAATACAGTCCTCATAGATTCTCGTTAGAAAAATCAATTTCAAAGATTCTTCACTCAAGGTGTTATGCTTGGATTTCATAACACTAAACATAAACCTCTCAAGATAATCTTCCAGACTCTCACCTTCTTTTTGTGTCATCCGGAAGATATCATCACCATGTCGATCCATTCCCCTGCAATAATATTTATACTTCTCCAAGAATTTTTCCTTCATTTCATCCCAGGTAGTGATTACATCTCTACCTAAACTCATAAACCACCTAAGAGCAGCTTCTTTCAGGGTAGCACAAAATAAATTGACTTTATGGGCATCAGTGGTATAGTCATAACTTCTACAGAGGACGTCAAATTCAAATAGAAAGGTATCGGGATCTTCTGTGACCAAGCCATAAAACTTTGGAAGAGAGCAGGCTCGTATATTCTTCAAGTTTGCATTATCATGCTGGTCTTAAATGTTGATTTTGCAGTTGAAGGTGGAGGATTTGCTTCCATTGGTCCTTGATAAAGAAATAAAGGTAAAATGTTTTGCTCAGGGGGTTCATTTAAAAAGTCAAGGTCTCCCTCTGACAAATCAAAAACACCTTGGTTTGTAGCTCGCACAAAAGTTTTTGCAAAAGGATTTACTTCTGGTGTTTGATCTGATCTTATTTCACGAGTGGAATGTGAGGGAAGAAATATTCCTAATGCATCTCTTCTTCTTCTATGCATACAGATTTTATGAAATAATTCTAAGAGCTAATTCTTAAAGAAAACTAAGAAAGCTTAAAACTAATGGTTACAATAGGTTCTTAGTTTGGCATCATCCTCGACAACAGCGCCAAAAATGTTGGTCCTCACAATTGGAATGGTAACTAGGTTATAAAAACCCAATTCAGGGATTAGACATCCTTACTAAACATCTAGCTTTCCTGTAGCAAAGGCTCATTTACTTTAGCAACTAGGGACGTAAACTTGAAATGGGTCAGCACTGTATGTGCACCAACTTCAAATTGCAACCATTCTATCATACTGTTGGAAAAGGAAATTATCTGAAATAAATATGCAAAAACATGATGAACTAATACTTTATCAGAACTCGCAACTAAAACTAACGTAACCAACTACTACTGAAGAACAATGTTCTGGTCAGTGGATAGGAGCTACTCTACCCATTGTGGCTGCATGGACAGACACAGGAACTATTTCAAGTGGCTACAGCAACAGTCAAATTCCAAAACAAAAACTATTCCAAGATGTAAATTAACTGAGAAACACAAAGGAACTACTCACCAAGTGTGCCTCCTTGAGTGAGTATATCCAAAATTCTAGATAACAACTAATAAGCTCAAAATAACATTATCTCCTTTATTCCAAATTGATTGCAAAAGACATGAGTCTAAAAACTGGATACTACAAATTCTAAGATCGTTTCATCCCAATGAGAGGAGATAGACGTTGTGCAACATAAAAGAGTTGTTCATCATCACCATAGACTAGCTTAAAATCTGGGGGAGCCTGATGGTTGTCAATTTTAGCAAGGAGTTTACACTTGCAGTCCTTTTTCTTTTGTCGATAATGAAAACAAAACTCAGCGAGCATGGCCTACGCTTCTTCATGCTTCTTCCTTGCTTGAAGTGTATCCATCTGAGTAGCCATATTGTTAATAATATCCTCTTTTTATTCTTTTAGCAGACGAGTTATCTCCATCCTTGAAACTATTGTAGATGCTTTTGTTGTTGAAGAGCCAAGCCTATAGTGTCTTCCTTTCTTGGTTGAAGCTCTGAAATATTTTTAATAGATCTTCCTGATGTCATCCCATTGAACTTGAGTAATGTCTCCTCCTCCCATGGGGTCCAATGAGTAAATACAGTCCTCATAGATTCTCGTTAGAAAAATCAATTTCAAAGATTCTTCACTCAAGGTGTTATGCTTTGTTTTCCTAACACTAAACATAAACCTCTCAAGATAATCTTCCAGACTCTCACCTTCTTTTTGTGTCATCCAGAAGATATCATCACCATGTTGATCCATTCCCCTGCAATAATATTTATACTTCTCCAAGAATTTTTCCTTCATTTCATCCCAGGTAGTGATTACATCTCTACCTAAACTCATAAACCACCTAAGAGCAGCTTCTTTTAGAGTAGCACAAAATAACTTGACTTTATGGGCATCAGTGGTATAGTCATAACTTCTACAGAGGATGTCAAATTCAAACAGAAAGGTATTGGGATCTTCTGTGACCAAGTCATAAAACTTTGGAAGAGAGCAGGCTAGTATATTCTTCAAGTTTGCATTATCATGCTGGTCTCAAATGTTGAGTTTGCAGTCGAAGGTGGAGGATTTGCTTCCATTGGTCCTTGATAAAGAAATAAAGGTAAAAAAAATTTCTCAGGGGGTTCATTTAAAAAGTCAAGGTCTCCCTCTGACAAATCAAAAACACCTTGGTTTGTAGCTCGCACAAAAGTTTTTGCAAAAGGATTTACTTCTGGTGTTTGATCTGATCTTATTTCACGAGTGGAATGTGAGGGAAGAAATATTCCTAATGCATCTCTTCTTCTTCTATGCATGCAGATTTTATGAAATAATTCTAAGAGCTAATTCTTAAAGAAAACTAAGAAAGCTTAAAACTAATGGTTACAATAGGTTCTTAGTTTGGCATCATCCTCGACAACAGCGCCAAAAATGTTGGTCCTCACAATTGGAATGGTAACTAGGTTATAAAAACCCAATTTAGGGATTGGACATCCTTACTAAACATCTAGCTTTCCTGTAGCAAAGGCTCGTTTACTTTAGCGACTAGGGACGTAAACTTGAAATGGGTCAGCACTGTATGTGCACCAACTTCAAATTGCAACCATTCTATCATACTATTGGAAAAGGAAATTATCTGAAATAAATATGCAAAAACATGATGAACTAATACTTTATCAGAACTCGCAACTAAAAGTAACTTAACCAACTACTACTGAAGAACAATGTTCTGGCCAGTGAATAGGAGCTACTCTACCCATTGTGGCTGCATGGACAGACACAAGAACTATTTCAAGTGGCTACAGGAATAGTCAAATTCCAAAACAAAAACTATTCCAAGATGTAAATTAACTAAGAAACAAAAAGGAACTACTCACCAAGTGGGCCTCCTTGAGTGAGTATATCCAAAATTCTAGATAACAACTAATAAGCTCAAAATAACATTATCTCCTTTATTCCAAATTGATTGCAAAATACATGAGTCTGAAAACTGGATACTACAAATTCTAAGATCGTTTCATCCCAATGAGAGGAGATAGACATTGTGCAACATAAAAGAGTTGTTCATCATCACCATAGACTAGCTTAAAATCTGGGGGAGCCTGATGGTTGTCAATTTTAGCAAGGAGTTTACACTTGCCGTCCTTTTTCTTTTGTCGACAGTGAGGACAAAACTCAGCAAGCATGGCCTACGCTTCTTCATGCTTCTTCCTTGCTTGAAGTGTATCCAACTGAGTAGCCATATTGTTAATAATATCCTCTTTAAATTCTTTTAGTAGATGAGTTATCTCCATCCTTGAAACTATTGTAGATGCTTTTGTTGTTGAAGAGCCAAGCCTATAGTGTCTTCCTTTCTTGGTTGAAACTCTGAAATATTTTTAACAGATCTTCCTGATGTCATCCCATTGAACTTGAGTAATGTCTCCTCCTCCCATGGGGTCCAATAAGTAAATACAGTCCTCATAGATTCTCGTTAGAAAAATCAATTTCAAAGATTCTTCACTCAAGGTGTTATGCTTGGATTTCCTAACACTAAACATAAACCTTTCAAGATAATCTTCTAGACTCTCACCTTCTTTTTGTGTCATCCGGAAGATATCATCACCATGTCAATCCATTCCCTTGCAATAATATTTATACTTCTCTAAGAAGTTTTCCTTCATTTCATCCCAGGTAGTGATTACATCTCTACCTAAACTCATAAACCACCTAAGAGCAGCTTCTTTCAGAGTAGAACAAAATAACTTGACTTTATGGGCATCAATGATATAGTCATAACTTCTACAGACGATGTCAAATTCAAACAGAAAGGTATCGGGATCTTCTATGACCAAGCCGTAAAACTTTTGAAGAGAGCAGGCTAGTATATTCTTCAAGTTTTCATTATCATGTTGGTCTCAAATGTTGAGTTTGCAGTCGAAGGTGGAGGATTTGCTTCCATTGGTCCTTGATAAAGAAATAAAGGTAAAATGTTTTGCTCAGGGGGTTCATTTAAAAAGTCAAGGTCTCCCTCTGACAAATCAAAAACACCTTGGTTTGTAGCTCGCACAAAAGTTTTTGCAAAAGGATTTACTTCTGGTGTTTGATCTGATCTTATTTCACGAGTGGAATGTGAGCAAAGAAATATTCCTAATGCATCTCTTCTTCTTCTATGCATGCAGATTTTATGAAATAATTCGAAGAGCTAATTCTTAATGAAAACTAAGAAAGCTTAAAACTAATGGTTGCAATAGGTTCTTAGTTTGGCATCATCCTCGACAACAGTGCCAAAAATGTTGGTCCTCACAATTGGAATGGTAACTAGGTTATAAAAACTCAATTCAGGGATTGGACATCCTTACTAAACATCTAGCTTTTCTGTAGCAAAGGCTCATTTACTTTAGCGACTAGGGACGTAAACTTGAAACGGGTCAGCACTGTATGTGCACCAACTTCAAATTGCAACCATTCTATCATACTATTGGAAAAGGAAATTATCTGAAATAAATATGCAAAAACATGATGAACTAATACTTTATCAGAACTCGCAACTAAAAGTAACTTAACCAACTACTACTGAAGAACAATGTTCTCGCCAGTGGATAGGAGCTACTCTGCCCATTGTGGCTGCATGAACAGACATAGGAACTATTTCAAGTGGCTGCAGGAACAGTCGAATTCCAAAAAAAAAACTATTCCAAGATGTAAATTAACTAAGAAACACAAAGAAACTACTCACCAAGTGGGCCCCCTTGAGTAAGTATATCTAGAATTGTAGATAACAACTAATAAGCTCAAAATAACATTATCTCCTTTATTCCAAATTGATTGCAAAATACATGAGTCTGAAAACTGGATACTACAAATTCTAAGATCGTTTCGTTCCAATGAGAGGAGATAGACGTTGTGCAACATAAAAGAGTTGTTCATCATCACCATAGACTAGCTTAAAATCTGGGGGAGCCTGATGGTTGTCAATTTTAGCAAGGAGTTTACACTTGTAGTCCTTTTTCTTTTGTCGACAATGAGGACAAAACTCAGCGAGCATGGCTTACGCTTCTTCAAGCTTCTTCCTTGCTTGAAGTGTATCCAACTGAGTAGCCATATTGTTAATAATATCCTCTTTAAATTCTTTTAGCAGACGAGTTATCTCCATCCTTGAAACTATTGTAGATGCTTTTGTTGTTGAAGAGCCAAGCCTATAGTGTCTTCCTTTCTTGGTTGAAGCTCTGAAATATTTTTAACAGATCTTCCTGATGTCATCCCATTGAACTTGAGTAATGTCTCCTCCTCCCATGGGGTCCAATGAGTAAATACAGTCCTCATAGATTCTCGTTAGAAAAATCAATTTCAAAGATTCTTCACTCAAGGTGTTATGCTTGGATTTCATAACACTAAACATAAACCTCTCAAGATAATCTTCCAGACTCTCACCTTCTTTTTGTGTCATCCAGAAGATATCATCACCATGTTGATCCATTCCCCTGCAATAATATTTATACTTCTCCAAGAATTTTTCCTTCATTTCATCCCAGGTAGTGATTACATCTCTACCTAAACTCATAAACCACCTAAGAGCAGCTTCTTTCAGAGTAGCACAAAATAACTTGACTTTATGGGCATCAGTGGTATAGTCATAAATTCTACAGAGGACGTCAAATTCAAACAGAAAGGTATCGAGATCTTCTGTGACCAAGCCATAAAACTTTGGAAGAGAGCAGGCTAGTATATTCTTCAAGTTTGCATTATCATGCTGGTCTCAAATGTTGAGTTTGCAGTCGAAGGTGGAGGATTTGCTTCCATTGGTCCTTGATAAAGAAATAAAGGAAAATGTTTTGCTCAGGGGGTTCATTTAAAAAGTCAAGGTCTCCCTCTGACAAATCAAAAACACCTTGGTTTGTAGCTCGCACAAAAGTTTTTGCAAAAGGATTTACTTTTGGTGTTTGATCTGATCTTATTTCACGAGTGGAATGTGAGGGAAGAAATATTCCTAATGCATCTCTTCTTCTTCTATGCATGCAGATTTTATGAAATAATTCTAAGAGCTAATTCTTAAAGAAAACTAAGAAAGCTTAAAACTAATGGTTACAATAGGTTCTTAGTTTGGCATCATCCTCGACAACAGTGCCAAAAATGTTGGTCCTCACAATTGGAATGGTAACTAGGTTATAAAAACCCAATTCATGGATTGGACATCCTTACTAAACATCTAGCTTTCTTGTAGCAAAGGCTCATTTACTTTAGCGACTAGGGATGTAAACTTGAAACGTGTCAGCACTATATGTGCACCAACTTCAAATTGCAACCATTCTATCATACTGTTGGAAAAGGAAATTATCTGAAATAAATATGCAAAAACATGATGAACTAATACTTTATCAGAACTCGCAACTAAAAGTAACTTAACCAACTACTACTGAAGAACAATGTTCTGGCTAGTGGATAGGAGCTACTCTACCCATTGTGGTTGCATGGACAGACACAGGAACTATTTCAAGTGGCTGCAGGAACAGTCAAATTCCAAAACAAAAACTATTCCAAGATGTAAATTAACTGAGAAACACAAAGGAACTACTCACCAAGTGGGCCCCCTTGAGTGAGTATATCCAAAATTCTAGATAACAACTAATAAGCTCAAAATAACATTATCTCCTTTATTCCAAAAGGATTGCAAAATACATGAGTCTGAAAACTGGATACTACAAATTCTAAGATCGTTTCGTCCCATTAAGAGGAGATAGAGACCTTTTATTTATAAGGAAACTTCATAACAGATTCCTAACTGATCAACCCACGTCCCAAAGGAATAGGCAAACAAGGTTTATTACATAAAAAGAAGTCTGCGCGGGAAAACAAAACAACAATAATTGTCCTACAACTGAGAAGATATAGCGCGACTTCCTTCTTAGATTTAAGCTCCACTAGGAACAATTATGCATGTTCCACAAACCGCTCTGCTGAGGAAGCGATCAAGTGTTTATGATCTTCTTCAATGATTGTCCACTTTGACTGGGTCTGCATCATAGCGGCATGTTGATGTTCCTCTTAACTGCCAGCTTGGTCTTTCTTTCATCTTGGCTGACCCTGCATCATGATGTTAATGTGCACAAAAGCATGTGTATCTATTGATGTTAACATAACATAAATTAAACATTATGAGATTGATTTAGATAATTTGCATAGACGAACCATTAAAAATCATTAGATAACAACCCTAGGTAAATGATGAATCAGTTCCAGGAATACTTAAAAAGACATCAACTAGGAAAGTCTTTTGAACCAAATATTACCCAGACACAAGACCTAAGCAGAAATTCTATGACAATGGGATTGAGACCCACAATATTAAAATACTGTGATCGGAAGTATAATAATATTACAAGGGGAATGCACATGCATTCAGGCACATTGCCTAGAGCTCACTGCTCAGTACAAGAGAGGGCTACAACACGCAGAGGACTCACTATCTTACAAATGTTTACAAATGATATCTTGAATGTCTGAACTAATGAATAGCATCTAAAAATACCAAAGTGCAAATCTAGTTAAGCACAAAGTATCTATATTCCACTGTTCTGACACACTGCTCTATTTCATTGTTTTGTCATACACCGAAGCATAAATCCAAAGATAGGACACGTGAAACTACGCAGAAATGCTCATACAATCTTTGCACACCAACATAGATCGCCAAAATTATCAAATAGATCGGTCATATATCTACATCACTTGATTTAGGTCACCAATATGGCGGCTCTAATAACATTTGCAAAACATGAAATGTGTAACAAGATGGCGGATCAATCTGATTACAAATGCACATGCAAACCAAAAACAAATTGATTATATGCTTCACATATGTTGTCTCAACAACCTTGAGCTTAGAACCAATCAACAAAATCATCTCAAAGATTTCACATAACACGCTACACCACTAATCACCCAAATAACCTTGTTCTTCCTGAAATGTTGGATATTGAATCATCAATCTTGCATGAGAATCAATACCGAAGGCTAGGATTGTAGGCAAAGCTATTCCAATCATCGAATCGACTACCTCTTCCTCTACAAGGAAAAATGTGCACCCAAAATTGAGTTCTACTCAATGTACTCATACTCCGACAAACATTGGGTTCCACCTTCAAGACTTAAGCAAAGTAGACTTCAAACTTCCAATAGAATGAATTTGCAAATTCTAGATGAGGCTTCCAATCTAAGTTGCCATTAATGACAACACCAAAATAATCCTCAAGCACTTATCTCTTCCGGTATAGTGTCTCTTGCCAATAATCTCCCCCTTTGGCATTTATGGCAACACAGTTAAAAATGATTGTATTAAACCAAAAATGTCAAACACTGTAAAATTTCAAAACTTCAAAAATGCAAGATTCCAATAGACTTCCCCTAAGAATATACAATATTTTTCACTTCTCTCTCCCCCTTTGACATCAATGGAAAAGGTAGGTATCCGCTCAAAATTCTATGTACAAGGGTTACACAACAACTTACAAAAATTTAAATATTTCTAAAAAAATGATCCTCAATGGCTGCAACTGATCATCCCAACCTTTCTTCAAGTTCTCCAAAATTTTGATGAGAGCACTAAAAAGATATGCATGCATTTCTGCTCCTCTGAGGTATGAAGGAACACTCTTATTTAGTGCATTCATGGCATCCTGCTAACTACTAAGTATAGTATCCAACCAGGGAGTGATTAGGCTCCTTAGCTCTCCCACTCTACCAACTATTCTATCTTTCTCTTGATTCGGGCTCTTGATTTTATCTAGAAGAACCATCACTTGAGCTTCATAATGACTAGCCAAGATGGCCTGGGGGCATAGGACTGAGATATACTACCCAGTTTTCCTTCACAGTCTTTGATCTTCTTATCAAGCCCTATAGTGAACTTTGGCAATAGAAGACATGACTTTTAGATTTTCCTCTGTCCAATGCTTCTTGAATTCTCTTCACACCGGTAATCAAACTAATCCTATCTCCTTCAACCATCCTCAAAATTGTCCTTAACCTCATGGCATTGAAATGGTTCCCACTGACTTAAGCATACTTCTCAACTTGTCAGAGGGTGATTCATATTTTCTCAAGAACACTTGTAGCTAAAGATATAAGCTTTTTTTCCTCAATGTGGGACTTTAATAAGTCTCCATTGGCTTTAGCTTGGTCTATTGCTACAAACTTGAGTGCTTGAATAGGAGATAAGGAATTAAGATTGATAGGTCCTTGGATGAGATCTATGTCGCTTATTATTTTCTTGCCCTTTTTAGATTCCAAAATGTATCTTACCAACGGAACGTGTTCATCCTTGCCTTCATCCTTCTCCTTCTCTTCATTCTTTGCTTCCTCTCCCTTCTCATTACCAACCTCCTCAGCTTTCTTCTATAATTCAACAGTCATCATCGAAGGATTCTGAGTTGCTTGCTGACTGTCATCAATATCATCTGCAACAGCAACTTGTTTAGTTGTATGTTCATCTGGTTTTATAATTTTGGTCTCATCTCCTATGGGTGGCATCCCAAGGACTTTCACAACAGACTTTTGAACACTTTCCTGAGATCTCTCAGGAACTACATCATACTCATACTTTTTGAGTATTTCCCTCAAAATTTCTCATGTCTCCTTGTGTACATCCTCATTCTTGCCAATCATTATTTTATTTACTTCGGTTTTGCTTCTAAATCTTTCTTTATTCTCTTTAATAATTCTGCCAACTTCTATCTTGGCAATGACTGAACTAGGTTGTGCTAGCTCATATTCCCTTATTCTCTCATGTTCTATTCTATCAGTTTTTTTTCTCAAATCCAAAATATCATACAAACTTTTAGGACCTTGATATGCAATCTCTATAAGCACCCTGCTATACTTATTCAAATATACAATTGTAGTCTCTTCTAATGATCTCTTCCCTTTCTCATCCAATCGATCATAAAATTGAGAAAGAAATTTTAGATTACCTTGTTCTGTTATTGATTCCTTCACTTGCTTAAGAGTTATGCTAGATTGTTCAGCTTGAACTTTGGGCTTCTTGTTAGGCTGACCTTCTCCAAAATGTTGCATCTTCACAACCCTAGTAGTAGTAGCACTCTTCTTGACTTCTCTCACTGCTTCATCTGATTCAGTCTCCTCTTCCATAGTGGATGCCACATAAACTCTTCATGTTTTCCCTTTCTTCCTCTTCTCAACTCCACTGAATGGTTTGGATTGAGGCTTTGGTGGTGGAACAGGCTTTTGGAGCACCAGAGGAAGGTGTTGGTTTCCTTGTTTTCCTTGGCATTGGTAAAGGAGTTTCCAACTTGGTCTTATTTGGTTTGATCATAGCTTCATCTTTCAAGATGTTCCTCTCTCAGGCTCTTCGGACTACTTCCTTTGTAATTCCAATATCCTCTACTAACTGCTCCACTTCCTTCCTTACCCTTCTCTGCATCCTAGATTTGGTGAATTGGGAGTGCAGGATCAAGCTTTTCTCCTTATATGTCCCAAATCTTTCCTCTAATTTGTCTATCAGATTTATCAAGAGGTGTTGAGAATACGCATTAAGAGTATCACCATCAGCATGATCCATGTTGTCCTAGGTTCAACAGTCTCCATCAAGCATTGATCGATGTCCACCATGAAGCATATGGTGTTAGAATAACCGGTCGACAACTGATAGGGGGAGCGTGAATCAATTGTCAACAAATTATATCAATCAAACCACTTTATAACCTTTAACCAGAGTACATAAACATTGAATACTGAAATAGGAGAAATAGATACCGATAAGCAATAAAACTTAAGTATGAAATAGAGAATCAACACAATGCAACCATACCACATAACACCATGATTTGTACGTGGAAATCCCGGTAAAGGTAAAAACCACGGTGGGAACCCTACCCACAATGAGATGATACTCTTGCAGAAAGTATGTGATACAATAAGGGGCCTACACATGTAGGAAGGCACACTGCCTAGAGCGTACTGCTCATTACAAAGGAATCTCACTGACTACAGAGAGGATATAACCACCTCAATATAATTGGACAACAATTTGGAAGAATGAACTACCAATGATAGCATCTACCATGCCTGATTATAGTCCCAGTTAAGCTCAATACCAAAGGCCTTTGACCTCTTACCTAAACCCAATCCGATCACCTATGATCAAACAAATCTCCTTCGCATATGATCTTTTCATTATTCGCACATTTCATTCCATGACCATGATCTACAATGAGATCTTACATCAATTTATACAAACCCTAAGGCCTAAACCAATTAGGTCGGCCACCTAAAACATATTACAATAAGATCATTACATACATCCACATTACAATGATATACCATGTCGGCTTTAGACAAAAATAACATTAACCAATCCATAAATCATCCCAGTTACATGCAGAGAACACTTAATAGCATGTTACAAGATACCAGTTCATAACATAGATAGATACCGGACCCCAATAGATCCATCGCGCCAAAGTGATGTCTCCAATCAGTCGAGGCATGAACAAAGATCACCTTCTGCATCCTAAATTCCATCTAGAAGCTGCACCAACTCCACTTATGCATCATTTCAAAGATTCTCAGTAAAATTTTTGCTAGTAAAACCCTAAGCCGTTACCGATATAGGCTTACTAGAATGTATGATAGCATCTGATCATCAAGTCAATACCAACTGACTAAAAAATACTCCAAAAACATGCAACACATCAAACCAAACATATTCCATTGATCCAAACATGTCGGTAGTATCCAACTGATAGTCCCTTCTACCGGTAACACTAGTTCTTCTACTGGTAATCAAAATTTGTCTGTCAATAACCAATCATAACAACTAGTGTTCGCATCAATGACAAAACATCAATGCAACACAATCAATTCCTTCATATTGCCAACAATCTCCCCCTTTGGCATTGATGGCAACACTAGATGTGAAAAAGAAAACATCTAAGTGCCAAGAAATACCAAAAAAATTCTCATAGAAGATATAACAATGAAAAACTTAAAAATCTCAGCAACTCCCCCTGAGGAGTGCATTCCAATCTGAAACTAATCTGAATCTCTCCCCCATATGACATATTATGATATTATTTTTCACATCATATAACTCTCCCCCTTTGGCATCAATGCCAAAGATATGACATAGCTATCAAAATCCTGTGAATCTCAAAGTTGACTACTCCCCCTGAGTAGTAGCACCACTACATCAATCTAGAGTACCGAACTGATGCTTTGCTCAATCAATTAATTTTTTGCTGGAGGGGTAGACACCCCTAATCTATCTCTTAAATACTCAAATGATTCCTTAGACAACGGTTTAGTGAATATATTTACAATCTGCTCTTTAGTGTTCACATAAACCAATTTGACTTCCTTTTCTTCCACCTTTTCCTTCAGAAAGTTATATTTTATTAATATGTTCTTAGTCTTAGAGTGAAATATTAGATTCTTAGACATGTCAATAGCTATAGAGTTATCACAATAGATAACTACCGATTCACTGCAATTTACCATGATATCATTCAACATTTGCTTCATCCACAAGACTTGTGTGCAATTAGTTGTTGCTGCAACATATTCAGCTTCTGCAGTAGATAAAGAAATGCATGACTGTTTTTTGCTTATCCATGAAACCAATTTCTTTCCAAGAAAGAAAGCTCCACCAGAAGTGCTCTTTTGGTCATCAGTATCTCTTGCCCAATTTGCATCTGTATATGCACATAAAGTGAGGTTATCATCTCTAGAGTACCATAAGCCATATTATGTTGTTCCTTGCAAATACCGGAATATCCTCTTTACTGCACATTTATGATTTTTTTTAGGATAACTTTGATATCTTGAAACAATACTTACTGCATTCATAATATTCGTTCTAGTTTGAGTTAGATATAACAAGCCACCAATCATAGACTTATACCTTGTCGAATTTACTAGTGCAAATCTGTCTTTGATAGATAATTTCTCACTTGTCACCATAGGAGTACTTACCAGTTTGGAATTATCCATACCAAACTTCTTCAACAATTCCCTTAGATACTTAGTTTGATGGATAAAAATGCCTTTGTTAGTTTGAGTAATCTGAAAACCTAAGAAAAATCTCATCTCACCAGTCATAGACATTTCAAATTCATCCTTCATATTATTAGAGAATTCCATGCACAATTTATCTTCACCTCCAAAAATGATATCATCAACAAATACTTCAATAATCAGAATATCATCATCAGTGATCTTGTAATATAAATTGTTGTCAGCATTACCTTTTGTATAACCAATCTTCAAAAGATATTTATCCAACCTTAGATACCAAGCTCTAGGAGCTTGTTTCAATCCATATAATGCTTTCCTTAACCTGCAAACCATATCTTTGTCGTCTGACAATGAAAATACATCAGGTTGCTCAATGTATACTTCTTCCTCAAGTTCACTATTCAAAAATGCACATTTAGCATCCATTTGATAGACCTTATAGTTCTTGTATGATGCATAGGCAAGAATCGGTCTAACAACTTCAATTCTAGCTATTGGTGCAAATGTCTCACCATAATCAATTCCTTCCATTTGAGAATATCTTTTACAAACCAGTGTAGCCTTGTTTCTAAAAACTTGACCATCCTCATTTAGTTTATTTCTAAAAACTCATTTAGTTCCAATAACATTCTTATATTTAGGTCGGGGAACTAAATTCCAAGTCTTATTCTTCTCTATCTGATCTAATTCATCTTTCATAGCCTTTAACCAATATTCATCTTTACAAGCTTCAATAACAGATGCCGGTTCAATTTGAGAAATAAGACATACCTCTTCATTTTCTAGTCTTCTTCTTTTCATAACCCCCTTATTCCTGTCTCCAATGATTTGATCTTCAGAATGATTTAATCTTACATACGTTGGTGTCTTCTGAACTTCAGGTTCTTTGTTCTAATCATCAGTCACAGTTGAATTTTCTGATTGTACCAGTGTAACTGTCTCGGTGTCTTGTACCGGTTGAGGCATTACCGGATCAGTTATAATCATTTCTATTGTCGGTTCTCTGTCATATGATATATATTGATCTTTGTATTGCTCATCCACTTTCACATTTGTGCTCTCCACAATTTTCTGCAATCTTTTTTTATAACATCTATATGCTTTGCTCTGAATTGAATATCTAAGAAATATCCCTTCATCACATCTAGGATCAAACTTCCCAATTGAATCATCCCTTTGATATAACATTTACTTTTGAAAATTCTGAAATATTTAAGAGTAGGTGTATGTCCAAACCATAATTCATAAGGAGTCTTACCGGTTTCACCTTTGATATGAACTCTGTTGAATGTGTAGACTGTTGTACTCACTGCTTCTCTCTAGTAGATGTGAGGCAATTTGGCTTCCATCATCATGGTTCTTGTTGCATCCAAAATGGTTATATTCTTCCTTTCCACTACTCCATTCTACCGAGGAGTCCAGGGTACAAATAACTATCTCCTAATTCGATTTATCTCACAATAACTGTTAAATTCATGAGATGTGAACTCACCGCCTTGATTTGATCTTAGACATTTGATTTTCAATCCAGTTTCTATTTCCACCATTGCTTTAAAGATATTGAATTTCTCAAAAGCTTCAGACTTCTCCCTTAGAAAAGTCACCCACATCATTCTAGAATAATCATCAATTATTAGCATGAAGTACCTATCACCTTGAAAGCTTCCAGTCCTTGCTAGACCACATAAGTCAGTATGAATCAAATCAAGCACGTCATTAGATTTATCATGTATGCTCTTAAAAAAAGTTCTAACTTGTTTTCCTAATTGACATTCCTTACATACCAAATTATGAGGCTTTATAATCTTAGGTATATCTGTAACTACCTTTGTTGAGCTGATCTTAACAATACAATCAAAATTAACATGACACAACCTCTTATGTTATAACCAACTCTCATCAATATGAGCAATCAAACATGTCTTATCACCAGTTTTCAAGTGAAATATATTACCTCTAGTCTGAGTACCGGTTGCAATCTCCAAGCCAATTCTGTTAATGATTTTGCATTTTCTATCTTTGAACTGAAGTTGGAATCCCTTATCCACCAATTGACCAACACTTAAAAGATTATGCTCTAAACCTTCTACATAATAAACATTATCAATATTATGCTTACCATCGAGAGAAATAATACATCTACCTTTGATCATACATGCTTTGTCATCCCCAAATCTGACTTGACCGCCATTGTATTCTTCCAGGGACAAAAATTTTATTTTATCTCTAGTCATATGATGTGAGCATCCACTATCAATTACCCATTCATCCTTGTCTTCAACTTTTGCTTCCAGGGCCTTTTCTTCATTCTTAATAACTAGTTCTGATTCATCTTTCTTTATAGCATAGAACATCCATTCCTTTCCACTATCGGATCCACTAGCAGAGTCTCTTGTTGTTTCTTCCTCTAAGTCATCACTTACTCCTTCCTCATCAACATAGTAGCATGATTTATCTTTGTTTCTCCTATGCTTATTCTTGAACTGATATTCATGGTTAGGCTTAAAAGATCTTTTAACTCTTTCTTCAAATCTTGAATTTCTTTCAGGACATCTAGATGCAAAATGACCAATCTTATTACATACAAAACATTTAAAAGGTGCTTTTCCTTCATACTTGCTTCATGTCAATCCTATATGCACTCTTCTAGAAAATAGTGTTTCAAGCTGCTCAAATTCTTCATCCTCTTTCCTCATATCTTCCAATTATTTTGCATATAGGGATTTCCAATCACTTTTGTCGGTAGATGATGATGCATGAAAAGAAGGTTCAGACTTTGCAGCTCTAGAGGATCCAAATTCTTCAAGTTCAAAAGCAAATAATTTTTCAGTCAGAATGTCTCTGTTAACTGAAGTGTTTGCCATTGTTCTCAATTCATTAATTGCAGTAGCCTTCAACTTGTAAGTCAGTGGTAGGGCTCTCAAAACTTTAGAAACTATTTCATTGTCACTCAAAGATCCTCCACAACATTGAATTCCCATGACAATCTCATTTACTCTTTCCATAAATGTAGCAATTCTTTCATTATCTTCCATCTTCAAGTTCTCATATCTTACCCAGTAACCATCAAGTTTTAGTAATTTTGACAGTAGGGTCACCTTCATTCAAAGTTTGCAATTTATCCCACATAACCTTTGTAGATGATTCATCAGTCAATCCCATGATTTGTTGATCAGTGAGTGCACACAAGAGGGCTTCTCTAGCTCTGCAATAATTTTCAATATTTTTGTCCGAGTCTGTGGGAGCAGGATTGCCAGATGCCAGATCATAAGGTGTATATCCTTTCTCAGTGATCTCCCAAATATCTTTGCAAAGACATCTAAGATGAGTCTACATTAGGATTTTCCATATCCCATAGTTTGTTCCATCAAACTTAGGGATTTCTCTTCTGAAAATAGCTGTCGGTGGATTTGAATTATTAGCTGCCATAAGATCTACCTCAAGCGGTTAAGCTTCTGCAAAAGAGAACCAAAGATCTGATACCAATTGTTATAATAATTGGTGGACAACTGAGAGGGGGGGATGAATCAGTTGTCAATAGATTATATCAATCAAACCACTTTATAACCTTTAACCAGAGCACATAAACATTGAATATCGGAATTAAAAAAATAGATACCGGTAAGCAATAAAACTTAAGTATGAAACAAAGAATCAACACAATGCAACCATACCACATAACACCATGATTTGTACGTGGAAAACTCAGTAAAGGGAAAAACCACGGTGGGAACCCTACTCACAATGAGATGAAACTCCTGCAGAAAGTATGTGATACAATAAGGGGCCTGCACATGCAGGAAGGCACACTTCCTAGAGAATATTGCTCATTACAAAGGAGTCTCACTGACAACAGAGAGGTTATAACCATCTCAATATAATTGGACAACAATTTGGAAGAATGAACTGCCAATGATAGCATCTACCATGCCTGATTACAGTCCCAGTTAAGCTCAATACAGGAGGCCTTTGACCTCTTACATAAACCCAATTCGATCACCTATGATCGACCAAATCTCCTTCGCATATGATCTTTTCATTATTCACACATTTAATTCCATGACCATGATCTACAATGAGATCTTACATCAATTTATAAAAACCCTAAGGCATAAACCAATTAGGTCGGCCACCTAAAAGATATTACAATAAGAACATTACATACATCCACATTACAATGATATACCATGTTGGCTTTAGACCAAAACAACATTAACCAATCCTTAAATCATCTCAGTAACGTGTACAGAACACTTAATAACATGTTACAAGATACCGGTCCATAACCTAGATAGATACCGGACCCCAATAGATCCATCATGCCAAAGAGATGTCGCCAATCAGTTGAGGCACGAACAAAGATCACCTTCTGCGTCCTGAATTCCATCTAGAAGCCGCACCAACTCCACTTATGCATCCTTTCAAAGATTCTCAGTAAAAGTTCTGCTAGTAAAACCCTAAACCCTTACCGGTATAGGCTGACTAGAATGTATGATAGCATCCAATCATCAAGTCAATACCAACTGACCAAAACATACTCCAAAAACATGCAACACATCAAACCAAACATATTTCATTGATCCAAACATGTCGATAGTATCCAACTGATAGTCCCTTCTGTCGGTAACACTAGTTCTTCTACCAGCAATCAAAATATGTCTATTGATAAACAATCATAATGTCTAGTGTTGACATCAATGACAAAACATCAATGCAACACATAATCAATTCCTTCATATTGCCAACATATGGAGTCTTCATACTTTTCCACAATTTTCTTAGGGATCCTTTCCCTAGTCTGCATCATGCTTTGGAAGGTTTTGAAGTATCCCCACAAAATAGCTTTCTAAACTTGTGCATCTCCTAAACCTTCTAGAGTTTCCTTTATTTGCACCGCCACTGACCTATCATGGGCCATTGAACTTTTCCTACACCAAGGACCTCATTCATATAATAGAAGTACAGGGAAATGATCAGGGTACCAAATTTAAATACATGCTTTTTATCTTGCTTTATCTTCTTCAGATTGTTCAAGAGCTCACTCCGGAGCACCTCACATAGATCATACAACTTGCCTTCTTTGAGAATTTGATAGGCAGCATAAATGGTCGTATCGGATACTGAGTTGTCTCTGCTGGCCGATTGATAGATCTTGTAGCCTATCACCATGGATGCAAACCTGACATCATATTCAATAATGTCACTGATTGTCATCAATCTCCCAATAGGAACTTCACCGGTTGTCTTCGTCACGATTTGGCTCTTTACATTCCTTAGGCCAAGAACTTCACCGGTTGCATTCAAGCATGTTATGGCTTTGATTGCTAGCTTTGTGATCTTGTGTGACTTGTCAAGACATATAAATTTGCCGTGAAATTTGCTTAGAATGTATCTAACCCATTCGGGTTTGTCAAAGACCAGAAATTTTACGAATTGAATGAAACCCTTGTGCTGGAGAGATTTGAATTCGGGTTTTAGGATTCCCATGCCATCTATCATGTGCTCTGTATAAAGTTTCATCATTTTTGTGTTCCCAAGCTCTTTAAAGTTGCAATGGACGTAAGCCCTAATATATTAAACATGCAAAGCACCATACGGAACAGATGAAAATGCTCCTTTCGGATCATCTTCCATCGATTTATATGGGTGTTTCTTAAACATTGTCCTTGCTCGATCAATTATGTCAACAGCCAATGGAGTTGCCACACTAGATGATGCCATTGTCGAATTTTAGGTTATAAATAGAGAAAGTTATCGAACTCTGAAAATAACCTTTTAGTCTCCAACCAGATGCAAGAAATCTTCGTTGAATCTCTTCAAGCTCAGGGTTCACTACACAGTTTTCTTCGCCAAGCTCTCCTGCTCCTTTGCTTCAAACGCAATGTGAGAAATGAGTGTTAAATCGCCCTTTTTATCCACCGCATACCTAACTTTTAGGTATAATAAATGCTCAACCCTAACTCTTCTGGATGCTCTATATCTCATGAGTATTATTTCGTAGTCTCAAATCAACATGGTCTTCTGGAGATCCTTCAAGATCGACTACACAATCATTCACAATCATCTGCAACCTGCCACAGCCAATTACAGATCTTAGATAAGGGGCATTTAGAATATGCATGAAAAGCTTACCCCTAAGGCCAAGTGCCTTAGTTACCAAATGAGGTTCTAGCACCGGAATCAGGTGCAGATCCATTCATTGCATCTGAGTCACCCTTTTTGATCGATTTCTTCTTCTACTTCTCTCTTATCTCTTCAACCTTCACTTTGCCCTTACCATATAACTTGTTCTTGTGTGCTGAAACATTCTTGTTCATATTGTTGCTTCTACATAATTTTGCAATGTGACCGGATTTGTTGCAAGCATAGCAATCAATGTTATTTCTCTAATTAGGCCTAGAATTACCTTGATTTCCCCTTGACCTACATTGATTAGCAATATGTCCAAATCTTCCACAAGCATAGCATCTTATATTTCTCCTATTTACCATACTTATGCATTCATTTGACTTATGACCATATTTATTGCAATTAAAACATTGTCCGGAGAATGATGAACTATTTTGATTTGCCCTATTTCTGTATTGACTTGTCATATGACCGAATTTATTGCAAACAAAGCATTTACCATTGAATTTATAAGCATTAGGTTGTCTTACCAAAGTTCTCTTGTTCTTTTGATGATGAGGTTTAGCATTGTTTTGACCAGATCCAGAGCTTTCTCCTTTCTCATATCCAAGTCCTCCCATATCACCTTTACTCTTTTGACTTTGTAGTATCTCATCTAGTTTAGTTGAGCTAGCATTGAATTTTTCTTTATACTCATTAGCAATGGTAAGTTCATCTATCAGAATTATGATTTGCCTTTCAAGATCTTGCTCATTATTCTTGGAGTGTATCAATTCAAGCTTTAGTAGGCCATTTTCATGATTTAGTCTGCAACATTCATCAGATCTATCCTTTAATGATTGAGTCAAACTTTCCTCATTTTTCTTCCTGTCTTCAATCTCCTTTGTCAACTTCATCACAATGGATTGCATTTCATGCTTCAAGACTGCATTATCTCTAGCAATTTTTTCACATTCATTTGTCTTGTCTTTTAAGGCTTGGTCATCAATGCTTTGGTCTTCTTTCTCCTTGAGTTTGTCCATAAGCTCCTTTCTCTTTTCTCTGGATGTGTTCACTTTTTCCTTCAATGACTCAATGAAGTCTTCAGCATCACTCAAATTTCTTCTCAAGCTATTTGCTTCTTTTCTTGTTGTATCTAGATCTTCAAGTACCACAGTGAGTTGTTTCTGTAAACAGGAGTCCATTGACTCACTATTCTGGATCTTCCTCAAGCTATTAGGCTTCCTCCGAGGAACTAGGCTCCTATACCAATTGTTGGAATCAATGAACACTAAGAGTGGGGGTGAATTAGTGTTCTGCAATTTTTAACTTTCTTGAACAAATTCTTAAACCACTTGATGCAGATGAATAAAAGTAAAGTGCAAAAACTTAATACAAACAAGCACAAAACAATAACACCAGAATTTTTACGTGGAAACCCGAAAAGGGAAAAACCACGGTGGGATTGAGACCCATGATATCAAAATACTGTGATCAAGAGTATAATAATATTACAAGGGGGATGCACATGCATTCGAACACATTGCCTAGAACTCGCTACTCAGTTATAAGAGAGGGCTACAACCCTTGGAGGACTCATTGTCCTACAAATGTTTACAAATGATAACTTGAATGTCTAAACTAATGAATCGCATCTACAAATGCCAAAGTGCAGTTCTGGTTAAGCACAAAGTATCTATCTTCCATTGTTCTGGCACACTGCTATGTTCTGTTGTTTTCTGTCATACACCGGAGCATAAATCCAAAGATAGTGCATGTGAAACTACGCACAGACACTCATACAATCTTTGCACGCCAACATCGATCACCAAAATGATCAAATAGATCAGTCTTATATATTTGCATCACTTGATTTAGGTCACCAACATGTTGGCTCCAAAAACATTTGCAAAACATGAAATGTGTAACAAGAAGTCGGCTCAATCCTATTACAAATGCACGTGCAAACCAAAACAAATTGATTATATGCTTCACATATGTTGGCTCAACAACTTTGAACTTGGAACCAATCAACAAAATCATCCCGAAGATTTTGCATAACATGCTACACCACTAATCACCCAAATAACCTTGTTCTTCCTGAAATGTCAGATACTGGATCATCAATCTTGCATGAGAATCAATATCGAAGGCTAGGATTGCGGACTAAGCTATTCCAATCATCGAATTGACTACCTCTTCCTCTGCAAGGAAAAATATGCACCCAAAATTGAGTTCTACTTAATGTACTCATACTCTGACGACCACTATGTTCCACCTTCTAGACTTGAGCAAAGTAGACTTTGAACTTCCAATAGAATGAATTTACAAATTCTAAATGAAGCTTATGATTTGAGTTGCTATCAATGACAACACCAAAACAATCCTCAATCACTTATCTCTTCCGATACAGTGTCTCTTGCCAACAACCATAGGATAAATGACGCTAAAGACTAACTAATCTTAGGCCATGAAAGGTATACAAAGAAGTTTTTATTATGGAAGATAGAAAGATGATGGTGAATGCTTTTAGTTGCTCTAGTTGACCCATAGTGGTCAAGTCTAGTACATTTTGTTCAATTTTGACAAAAAAGTTTTGGGGGACCTTTCAAAACCCCTATCTTTTATCTATTATAAAAAAATTTCTCTAATTCACATTTACGAATAAGATCTTCAAACACAATGATTAATCTACTAATTGCAACATTAGTTTATTAAATGAGTTTGTGTTGAAAAACATTAAAATTTCATGTGCAATACATTTCTAATTTATCATCCATTCATTGTGCATTGCAAATATCTCAAAACATTGTTATTCTTTTCTTAAATTAAATGGGGTGATTTAATTTAATTAATAATACAATTTAGAATAGTATTTTAGCTTCTTTTTCAATTAATGGATTGGACTCAAATTTGGTGATTCTATGTAGGGTCATACTAAGTTTGATTAATTATTCAACTCATCCACCAAATCCTAAGCCCATCAAAATTCCCTGCTTTTCGATGAATCATTTTCAGTATCCCCCCCCTTCGATGAATCATTTTCAGTATTCTCTTATAATGACAATGGCACTCATTTTGCAATAAATCGAACTTCATGGCTAGATTGGGATATTCTTTGAAATAATGATAATCTAGAAATATGCTCATCCAAAGAATAAGGTAACACTAAAATGTCCTCGTGATAGTCTGTAAAGCAAGTGAGAATGAACATTCTCATAGAAGACAATATGCATGCATTCTACATATATAAACCATGGCTTTCTAAGATGAAGTAATCAAGAATGAATTAAGTCTAAGTAGCGTGTTGTGTACCATCATGAATCTAAGTAAATAATAAAGCTTGGGAAATAGGAAACCCTTTAATTTGCCAAATATTACCAAAGGCACACCATGAAGATATTCATCATTGATTCCCCCATGTTGAAAGAATAATCCATAAGGTGGTGGGCCTTAAATTGCTTCAAGAGTTTCCTCCAAGTCACTTCAACAACACAATACCATCATTTTTTCTATCCAACAAAATTGATATATCATTGGATAAAGATATAGTGTATGCCATTGTTAAGGCCAACATCAATAAGATTTAAGTAACAAAGTCATATTCTATAAATGCCTTGGTGAGTTACAACACTCAAAATAGAGTTGCAAATGTTGGTGGGATATTGTCTCAAGATCTCCTAGCCAACTTAGTTGAAGCTAATATCAATTTTGTAGCATCTAAGAGTGGTCGGTGTTCTTTTAATTGTTTCTATGTAGAATTTCAAACCAATGCTTATGAATCAATGGCATACATTTGTGGGTGCTTCTATGAATGCTACTATATCAAGTGAAAATAGACTTTAATAATAATGCCAATAATCAAAGTTTGCCTCTTTATGTCTAACATATGATACATTAAAACTAATCTATTTAAGACAACTTCTATACTTATCCCTATGCTTTGTTTGCTAAGATGGCTCCAAAGATTTTCGTAATATTTTGATCTCATTTATAAAAGTACAGTACCAAAAAAATAATGTAAAACATTGGTTCAAAAAACTTAAACTTATATGTTCTTTTATATATTCCATTTGAACCCTTATGTATTTTATAACATGAATGGTTATATTTGTTTTTATTACAAATAATGAAACTAGCCTTGTATACTCAAAACATGATTGTTTGGTGATATTTATTTTACGACTTATTTTAACATTTCTATGTTATCCTTCTTTATAAAATACAACTTTTCATTTAGAAAGTTTTATTTTTCTATAATTCTTTATGCCAATGCAAAACAATCCAGATATCTATTTTTATATATAAATAATAATATACAAATCCAAAATCCTTAAAATGAAACCAAATTGAATGAAATATGCAATTTATAGGTGCAATTTATTTAACATAAAAGTTATAGAATATCTATAATTTAATAACTAATATTTGAAAATAAATCCAAATTATGGGTAACCGATCGGGATGATTTATCCAAAGCTTCAAACCACAAATATTGGAACTATTAATAATCCATGCAATTCCAATAATAATCAATGTATAAGAGGCGCTGGATGGCATAATATCCCTGATTGCATTTTATACAAGCAAAAGTTCCAAAGTACCACTTGAGATCAAAGTGACCCGGAACATAACATCAGAGAGTAATGATCATTCAAAACACTGCAAGGTTCATTAACTAAAGGGTTATAGCTTATTTAATGAGCCATAAATGCTTTTGTTGCAGCCAGTCACAACTTCAAGCAAGCAGCTCGACTTCTGGAGCTGAACCCAAGCTTGAACACAGTTTGTTGATTCCTTTTGTGAGATCAAGGTAAGAATCGGGATTGAAATAAAACACCCTTCAATATTGTCAGCTATTGAACTCAAGCATCACCTTTGTTTATTTCAGAAATAAGTAAAGGAAGACTGCTTTTTGTACCTTCTATCAGTGTATCTCTGAGCTTCACACATGGGATACAGAGACATAGGAATGTGGTTTCAGAGGTGATTAAAATTTTCTGATATTTTGGAAACAGTTAAGTTGGAAGGTTTTTAATGAGTCTATCAGGAATCAAGTCTTACTGACTGTAAGACTTTGACACCATAAAAGATGAGATTAAGATCGTACCTCGAACAAATTTGACGGAATAAATACCCCTCAATGCTCCTATATCATATAATTAAAACAGCTTTGTAAAGTTATAATTGTTTCTGAATTACACATGCAAAATCCTCCATAAAAATAAATAAACACAATGTACTAAGTTTACAATAATAATAGCTTTTTAGAAGTTTTTGGCAATCTTAAGAATTACCCTTCATATATATTATGCACCAAATGGTACAGGCTTTCTGGTATTGAAAGAAGGGGACATCCCTTCCAAGTCCCTAAATCCAGGGTATGTCCAGAACATCACCCAAACCCTTCAGGAGTTGTCCCTGAAATGCGCTAATTTTTAAAGGATAATATGCAGCAGCCTTTCATCTGTAGTTTCCTATTACTGCAGGGCTCAACAGGGGAACTAATCTTCAAGTTATTAATTAAAATACTTACATGGACTACCCTATACAGGTCAGCCTACAAAAACCACTCTGTGCTGATCAATTCAGGAATTTGAAAATATTACATTAAGTTGCAATCAAAGAACTCAAATCCAGAAGTGGCAACTCAATTAAAATGCAAGCTCTGCCCACTGGATTCCCTAAATGAACTACTTTAGGTACTAGGCTGAAATATTTCCCTAGAAAAATCAGTGCAAAAAGAAATTCAACAAGGAGGAAATATGATAAACATGATCCTCGCAGACACAATGCATGTTCAGTTAGTATCTATAATTTTATGCGTCTGCCACAACTTTATAACTTCCGGTTGATAGTTATTAGATGCGAACCATCAGACCTGACCCCACTTCTTTCAATCTGCCAAGGCAAGATTTATGTTCTAAGAAGACCAAAAATGTAGTAATCACTTACTTCCCTTGTTGTAAGGGAAGGAATATGAGGCATGGGCTATAGAAGCTAAACATTCAATAGCGAGTGCCAGCTACCATCTCCTTTAACCTTTGTTCTAAGGGGAGCAGATACTATTTAAATAAGCCTTGGAAAATTCTGCCAGGGAAACTCCCATGGACTTGAGAGGTAGATCTCCGTAACAATGTGCCACAACAATTACAGTTCATTTCAACTTCATCCTATCATTCCTTGAGAAATGAATAACAGTAAACACAATATACTGCACAAATACATTACCATAGAAAGATGAAGCTACTTCCACCCAATACATATTAACTTTAACCATGGAATTGAATTCTGGATAGTCGTTTGGGTATAATATAGTTGACTTGGGGTAAGGATTAAAGTCTGTGTCCCCGGATAGAAATGAATTATTTCCTTCTTTCAGGGCTTGACAAACTACAGATATGAATGAAGCAGACCTAAGGAACAGAATCAAAACTACATTATCAAAAATATCAGCAGTCGAAGATTCAAAAGATTGTATGTAAGAAAATAAAAACAATCTACTGATGGAATTACAATTAGTAAAGCATAGTTTCAGGTCTTAAAGGTCAACGATAAACTTACTTAGGTCATGCCTGGTAGGGGCAACTAATCAGACCATGATTTATTGAAAGCTTCAAACCAGAAAATATTGTTAATTTTTATAAACCATACATAAGAGGCGCTGGCATATCCCTGATTGCATTTTCAAGGAAAAACCCCAAATACCCACTTGAGATCAAGATGACCCGGGACTTATGTAGCATAAAAACTAAAGGACATTCAAAAAAATACAATTTTTATGAAAACATACTAAATACTTCACAATCTAATGAAAGGTGTGTTCATTTGAAATCTTACCCTCATCTCAAGAAAAGGAACTAACAAACTCCGTTCAAGCTTAGATTCCAACCCCTGAAGCCGACCTGCTTGCATAGAGTTGGGACTGGTCGCAACAAGAGCATTCATCTTAATAAGGTTAAACAAGCTATTACCCCTTAGTAAAGGAAAAAATACAATAAAACATGAAAGTTCCAAGCTCGAATCCCGCTAATCTCACAGAGAGGTGTTGACAACAAATGCCTCTTATGGGCAGAACGTCCTGAATTCAATGCCGAATATCGGAGTGGCGACGCCACAAAGTTAGATTAACACCAACCTAGGTTAACAAAAACAAAGGCATACGTTTCAACAGGAAATATTGAAATGGAATATACACACACATTGGAAGCTAAATACGCATTGAAACAGAAATAGAAATATGTGGACAGATACAATCTGAATTGGATATACATTGAACATATACCACGACTAGATGGATAAGGTTGGAGGCCTGGCAGTGGCGGTCATCCCCAATGAAATGGGAGTATTTTATTATTTAATTTGCAAGCATACATTCTTTGCCCATAAGCATATCCTTTTATCCATGTCTACCGATGTGGAAAGCCGACCCCATATATTCTCTGGCATATCCCATCTCAACAGGGCCATCAGACGTCAATTGATGGCCAACGCAACAAGAAAACGGCCAATTCAAAGCCTGTCAATTCTTTCTGGGGCTGGATTTGATAATGCTGATTTGTCCGCACCTGTTTACCGGGCAGATCTGGAATCCATCACTTTCTTGCGGAGCTAGTGTTATGAAGGTGGCTTGCGCCATTTCTACTTTTCTTTTCCGAGCAAGCAGGGGTTATCTCAGACAGGAGGGACCCCGCGGTTCACTCCCTGGGGTTTCGGTAGGGCCGCTGTTCTGGTAGTGGAAGGTGGGCCTGATGGGAGCAGATAAAACAGGTAAGGGTTTTAAAGGGAGGCAGTGATCAGATGGGCTGTGGCAAGCAGAGAATTGGCAATTCTTAGTAGGCAGGTGTCTTGTTGAGATGTTAAAAAATCTAGATGTAATGTTTCAGACCAGATCCAAGGTTATGAATTAAAGAAATATTTTTAATGGTAGGGTTCTGAAGTTTTAAGTAGTTTGTAATCTTCTTTTTAGATTTGATTTTCAACAATGAATTTTGATCAAAAGTATGTTTGTTTTTCTTAGTCTTACATCTTCAAACAATGTGCTGAATAAAGAATTGGTAATTATCAAGAGGTAGGTGTGTTATTGAGACGTGGTCTATAAAAAAAGATCTAGATGTAATGTTTAAGATGAGATCTAAGGTAATGAATGAAAGAAAGAAATATTTTAATAACTAGAAGCCGAAACAAATTAAAGATACAAGAACAGTACAAAACCCTTCAATAATAGGGCCTTGAAGGTCATCAGTAGTTTGTAACCTCTTTTTTAGATTTGATCTTCAACAATGAATTTTGATCAATAAGTTTGTTGTTTTTCCTAATCTTACATCTTCAAACAGTGTGCTTAGATTGTTAGTTTTCAAGATGTCCTCATAATTGATGTGAATTCCGCAATACTCTGAGCGTTTCGTGATGAAATTGCATCCTGTCTCTGCCACTCCCCTATTGCAAAATAGGCATATTCTTTTTTCCCACTCCTCTTCAAGTATTTTCTCAAGTGATGAGAACTTGTCCTTAGTTAGGCTATTAACATTTTTGCTTTCCATTTAATATTCCTTCCTATGTAAGTTTTTTCCTCATGATCTCACCTACATTAAATTCTTTGATATAGTAAGTTTTTTTTCACCCATTATGTTTTGTCTATATTCCATTTTTGAATTTTTCCTTCACAAACTTTTTAATTTCCTCATTAATAATTAAGTATTCTTCAAAAGTAGTGTTCCATTTTTTCATCCATTTGATATTTTGTTTCTTCCTTCTAATTAGCTCTTCCTCCATAATCATATTAGGCCAATGATGTTTTTCCATATTTTGAGTTTTTTGTAGTAACTTACTAATCAGATCACCGCCAAAGCTTCCAAAGGAAAGGTCCATGTTTCTGCTAATAAAATCTCATAAGGGACAATTGTTTTAATTTTGAGGTTGCTTATGATTAGATGCTTTTGAATTCTTTCTACTTACCTCCATTTCTGACTTGACATGTTGCTGCCCCAGATTTCACACCCATAAAGAACGGGTTGACCAACAAATGAAAAAACATTTTCTTGTTTCTCCTTCCCAACATCCCTACATCTATTTTGTAGAGAATAGAAAGTTTTCCACCCTCCTTGAATTTGTTTTTCTATGCATGTTTCTCAATTAAGATTGTTGTGAATATCAAGCCCAAGTTATTTGTATTCCTTCACAACCTCCAATGGATAGCCTTTAAAAAGAAAGTGATTTTGCTTCATTTTTTTTCTCTGTAAAGAGAAGAACATCACTTTGGTTTTGCTAGTGTTCATTTCCATCCTTGACAAAAGGTTTCAAGTGCCTTAAATTGTTCCCTTAGACTATGAGTGTTCACTTGTAAGGAAATTAATAATGTGGTGGAGATCTTAAACGTATCTTGCTCTCTTTTGCGATCAAAGATAGTACATCATAAAATTGAAATTTTTTTGGTTCAATTTGAGCTTATGTCAGTGGATTCCTAAAGAATGGAAGCATATACAACACAGACGTCACTTGTTATCTACATATTTCTTTTAGTCCATGTGCCCCTCTTTTCAACATGTAGAAGCAATTCATTACTAAGTTTAAAAAACAAACATTTGAGTTGGGGAAACATTTTTTTGTCACTAGTGATTCTAGTGTGGACTTTATATTCCTTGCTTCTCATGTGTATTATTCTTTATGTTGGATTCTCCTCAAAAAGGGTAATGAGTTATAAAATAAAATTATTCACCATTTTTTGTGGTTTAATTGGGATGGAAAAGCTAGATTTAAATCTACTTCATGCTTGCATTCTATTCAACCTAAAGCTAAAGGTGGATTGGGTCTTTTGGATCCCAAGTACAAGAGATTTGTTCTCAAATCAAATGGATAGTCGGAGTTGTTTCAATTGATGAATTGTGAAAAAACTTGGTATTAGGTTTCGGTTGATGAATTGATGATAGTATCTTAACATACATATAATTAGACATGGTAATCTCAAATGTACCTTCTATTTGTTGTGGACCCTAATCAATCTCCAGGTTGAAGATTGTTGGTATGTGGAAATTGATCATGCTATTGTGATTAAATTGTGGTGACTTTGTTAGCCATGTTTTCCCCCCAAACCAATTAATGGGGGAGTGTAGGGGGCTAGAGCCCCTCCTATGGGGCTCAAGGGGGCCTATCCCCTCAGTTGGGGCCCAAGGGTATATCCCACAATAAGGATCTAGGGGTAACTTCTAAGTAGGGGTAGTATCCCTAGCTAAAACTCAAGAAAGTGTCCTCGAAGAAAAAATTACCCTTTATTTAATGATGCAGGAGCATCCCCGGTCGATGAGAGATCTTGCATCAACCAAAAATATTTGTTTTAGTTTTCTTCTTGTTTAGTCCAGTGGTGCAATTTATGTGTTTCTTTCAGTATTTTCTTGTAGTTCATTTTCTTTTGTGGATTAGATTTCTGGCTTCCAGACATTCTTATTCCTTATTCCAGATTTTTAGTTCATTTGGATTCTTTTCCGATAAGTTATCGCTTCCAGATTGTCTGTTTCTTAGTTCTCAGAGCATTGAGCTTAATGGCTAGTTGGGGATTTCTTCTCGTGTGGAGTGATTTCTTGACTTGCGGATCTAATTGGCACCTTGCGCGATGTTCCTTGGTCCCTGGCCGACCTTCCTTGGTGGTCTGCACTTCATTCTTGTCTTTGGTGGAGGAGATCTTCACGTTTTGGGTCCAACCTATCTTACACATTTCATTTTCCTGTCTTGGAGAATGCGATCTTTTGTGGTCGACCTAGATGTGTTTTGGATGTTATATATATTGTTGTAGTTGATCCTTTGGTGGATATAGAAGTGGTATGATGATTTAGAATCATGATCTATGATTTGGATACCTATTGGAGGTCTAGATAGATTATAATTTGGAATGTATGCTAAACTAGGCCTATAAGCCTATATGTTTACTGGATTTTGTCAAATGGCTTATGATGAATCTATGATATTGTGGATGTCAAATTGTCCATTTTCTACCTTACGTCTTGTTGCTTTCGTTGTTTTACTCTTACTGCATGATCCAGATTGTTCTCATTGAGGATCCTCCAGGTCATGGTTGTGTCAGATGGTATCAAAGCTGGTTGCGAGCCTTGAGGCATTCCTTTGGGTGAACAAATCGTTGATTTGAGGCAGGTGGCAAGTGTGTTTAATAGATCATCGATAGAGAGGAAATTGAAAAGTTGTAGTCAGATCGCTGAGTTGAAGCAGTTGCACCATATCAAAGGAGGAGATTTCGCTGATAAGGATGAACCCTAGAAGGGTAGAGCAGATGATGGAGGATTTCAAGAATGAGATGAGGAATGAGATTTGAAACGTGTTGGCTGGCTTGCGAAGGAATCTGGAATCAAAGGATGAGTATGAAGAGGCAGGAGAAGAGCTAGAGTTCGAAGAAGTTGAAGGACTGACAAGTAAGGGAGAAGAAATATTTCTTAGAGCGGTGGTGCAAGTAAGCAAAATTCATAAAGTTGAGGTTTCTAAAATTTTCAGGTACATTGAATCCAGAAGACCGGATAGATTGGATCGGAGAATTGGAGGACTACTTCGAGTTTAACGATGTTAAAGACCCTTCGAGAGTCTAGTTAGCACAAACTAAGATGAAAGGGCATGCTTCTTTATGGTTGAGATAGTTGTAGAGAGATAGAGTGGAGAATGGTGAGATGAAAATCACCCAGTGGGGGCATGGTTGTGAGACTGAAGGCTAAATTCATTCTGGGAGACTATGAGTTGGAGTTGTTCAAGAAGTTGCAGAACCTAAAGCAGAAGGACATGAGTGTGAAGGAGTATACTGAGTAATTCTACAAGGTGATGATCAGATTTGGACATCAAGAGACGCATAGGGAGAAGGTGGCTAGATACATAAATGGACTCTGATTTAACATTTGGGATGAGATGAGTATGCTGAAGATTTCCACAGTTGAGGAGGCTTATCAATATGCATTGAAGGTAGAAGATAAATTGAAGAGAAGATAGTAGAATAACCCTAAGGGAAGAGAAAGATATACAACAGATAGAGGGCAGATGAGTGGCAGTATGGAGAAGTAGACTTTCGAGGAACCAAAATCTAAATGGAGTAAAGAACTAGAGCACAAGACACAAAGAAAAGGAAATGGTAGTAGCAGTAGGGAGTTCTTGGGTAAATGTTTCAAGTGGGGAGAAACCGGATATAGAGCTTTATGAGTGTCCCCAAGATAACAAAGGAAAGGTAAGGAGTTTCTTAGCATGTGAAGACAAGGAAACTAGAGTTGCAGATGTGGGTATGATAGCATCGGAGCAAGGAGAATCCCTTATGTTTAGAAGAGTCTTGATGGAGCAAAGCAAAGAAGAAACCAGACCTACTCAAAGGAAGACTCTATTCCGAGCTGTTTGCAAATCAGGAGGTAAGTGTTGTCAGGTTATTGTGGATAGTGGTAGTACTGAAAATTTGGTATTAGAGGAGATGGTAGAGAAGCTTGGTTTGAATAGCCTTGAATATCCTTGTCCTTACAAGGTGAGTTGGTTGCAAGATGGCCATGTGGTAGAGGTGAGAGAGAAGTTCTTGGTGAATTTTAATATCGAGCCTTACAAAGATGAAGTCTTATGTGATGTTGTGCCTTTGAGTGCTTGCCAAGTTTTGCTGGGTAGACCTTGGTAGTATGATAGAGGAGCTATCTATGATTGTAGAAGAAACTTGAACATAATTAAGAAGGAAGTACAGAAGTTCACTTTGGCTTCTTTGAAGGAGAAAGAGAAGGAAGTGAAGAATTTGAGTCTTGTGAAGAGTTGGAGTGTTGAGAAGCAATATATAGAGGTTATACTGGATGATGGTGCGGATCTGAAGAAGGATCTTGTGGATGGATCTATTAGTAAGATGGTACCAAATGGCAGTAAGATTAGAGTTATGGTGCCATACAAGATGAATTTTGATGGAGGAACTAAATCAGGTTTGCGAAAGAAAGGGAGTGGTAATAAGACACAATGTGAAGATATAAAGCAAGGAAAAAGAGGAGAAGTGGAAAAGAAGTTAGAGAATTCAATTGAGTTACCGAAAGGGGTAAGGAAGAAGAACTTTGCAAACAAAGAGGATATTTGGATCAAAAATGAGAATGGGGTCTATATTCAAATCCTTTTCGATGTTCATGAGCTTCCTCTCATGGAACATCATTTTCTACTTGGGGTATCTGATGCAGGAGCATCCCTAGTCGATGAGAAATCTTGCATCAACCAAAAATATGTGTTTTAGTTTTGTTCCTATTCAGTTCAGTGGTGCAGTTTTTGTGTTTCTTTCAACATTTTCTAGTAGTTGTTCATTTTTCATTGCAGATCAGATTTTTGTCTTCCAAACATATTCTTATTCCTTATTCCATATTTTCAGTTCATTTGGATTCTTTTCTGGAAATTTATCACTTCAATAATAGACATTAATATTCACATATATGTTTGAGCTAGGAACAAATACAACTACACTCACCAATACAATAGAGTAGAAAATTAAATTCTTGAGAGAATTGTAGAGTTTCCTATATCCATTTGTGATCATTAGTTGTGTAGCCTATAAACCCAGAGATAACCTATCTAATAGAGTAACCCCTCATGGATATTGACACATTTAATTGTCAACCTAGGGCCGTAAACTTGAAATGAACCAACACAATATATGCATCATGTTATTACTTAGGTTGTCACCTATTTGACTAGAAAGCAAATTACAAGGAAAAAGCTACTCATTACTCCAACATAATTGTATTCAACAATTCAACGATACCTACAGCTATGAAATGAATTAACTAACTTCTAACCAAGTGTAGTAACAAATAACAACTAAAGGATATGAAAATGATTATACTAATTGAATTGAATCCACTATACTATCAACTCATTAAAACTACTCAAGTTGCAAGAATAACATATAGTTTGCTAGTGTTGTTCAACCTCATTGAGTTATTAACAACAAATTGAACTATCTACTTTACTAATATAAAACAAATGAAGTGTACCTCAAGTGGGTCCCCCTAATTACACTATAGTTATGATCAACAGAAGATAGAAATCAAAACAATACTTCACATATTCATAGATGAATGATAATAGCAATTACAATCAGAGATATATTCAAATATAACATAAATATATTCATTAACAATATTGGCCATTACAGGCACATGAAACTGTATTATATAGATCTTATGAAAGTCTAAATTATTCAACTACCTAGGAAACTAACTTCTTAGATCTAGGAAGGAAATTTAATAAACTATAAAGATTAACAACCATTAGAGATGGTCTTATTAGCACCATATAACATCAACGATTAAACCATACCTGTCATCTCTTATACACAATAACATGAACAATAAATAGTTTGTTATAAACAATCAAACTCCAATGGAAGAAGTCTTTTCCATCTTCATCTCTTGTTCTGGGTCAATAGGAACACCCCACTTCATTGGACCAGTTCAACTATGCTTCCTTGTATGACTGCAAGTTTTTTGACATTTTGAACCTGTAGGAGATAAATCAATTTACTATGTCCAGATGCTGTAAAAGACAGTTAGTATGCAAACAACCACATTTAACACATCTACACACATTATCATAATATTTACTCCATCAAATTATATACATAAGCATGAAAGTATAGCATTTATGTCATAGCATACCAAAATATCAAGTTTAAAACATCATTGACATACTTAAGTAGACAAGAAGTCTTAAACAGAGTCCTGTAAAAACCATATTAAAAGAGTATTAAACCACTCCATCGAGGATCCTTCAACTTCTCCTCTTTCCTACTTTATTACTAAAACAAGTTGTAGACACCCAAATCTGTCTACTTAATATAAACAATACTTAGTATTTATTTGATTATTTAACCATCGATCAGTAATTAATTAAATTTATCTTAAACCCTCTTCTCCTATTAATTAAATAAATTATTCTATTTATTTATTTTAATTCATTAAACCATGATCTGATAATTAATTAAATAAATAAAGCATATTTGTTTAATTAACCCCTCTCCACATTTAAATAAATCAACATTTATTTACATCCATAAAATCTTCTAACCCCTAAAACCCTCCCACTTGCATTCTCCTACAAATGCAAGTTGCATAATTTTAGTTGAAATGAATGGATTTTATTTTAATTAAAATCCCCTTTTATCCTCACCCACTTGCTCACTAACTTCCTTCTATATTCTTCTAAACCTCCTTCTAGACTCTTCTAACCCCTTCTAATTAGCCTAATCCCCCTCTCTAATCATTTGCACATCCCTTAAGAAAGGTCACTTCTCAAAACAACCCAAAAGTCTTCAATAACCATTAAAGGCTTTGTGTCTCCAACAAGCTAACATCAAAAGTCTTCTAAAACCATTAAAGTCTCTTACATGACCATAAATGGTTAACTCAAACTTAACCTTTGGTTAGAGACTTTCTCTCTCACTCAACCATCCTTTAACTCATGGGTCTCTTCAAGCATTCATTATTTTGACCATGTTTATCCCTTGGATAATATATTTATCCAATAACCCAACCCACATGAGGTTACTCTCTTGTCTCCTCAGGCATCAAATGCTCCTTATCTATCCTCTCAAGCCATTTCATGTTGACACTTGGCATCATGGGATTGGGTTGAAAGTCATCACATGGACCCTAAACCCATCAATCTTGACCCTTCACAAGCCCATTCAATCTTAGCCATTCAATCGACATTTTTCCCTGTAAAAGGACCTCATTCCCCAAGCAAAAAAAGGCATTAGAGAACATTAGAGCATTGTTATTATAGTGGAATTCACATAGACATTAGGAGCTTTCTCATAGAAACCCTTTTACACTTGCATAAGCATTTGTTTATTATCTACAACCATCTTGAATCTCCATATGGCATCCATGTATAGTGCTAAAAGCTGAGAGCTACACTCATTTGGGACCTGGAGAGGGGAGAAACAAGGGAGAAGCATCAAAAGGCATCATGGAAGCATCTTAGGGAGACTCTTCTCCTTTCTTTTGTTTTGTTAAACTTCTTCCATGCTTTTTGAGATCTCTTTTGATATGTTTGGAATGATTTTTAGTTCTTTGAAACTAACTTATTAACATTGAACTATGTTTTTACCTTGTCCCCATTTCCATGACATCATTTGGTGAACCCGACGTGAATCGAACACGCAACCTTCTGATACTTTTTAACTAACCATTCTGAGTTTTGGTGCTTTCATTGCCCAAAATAGCGCTTTTCACGCATTTTTGCGCTTTTGTAGTGCGGTTTAGCACCATGTTACCAGTCTAAAAAATTAAAAATAGTGCTTTTGTTAAGTTTTTCTAGCGCTTTTGTCATATTGTAGCGCTTTTGTTAACTTTTTCTAGCGCTTTTGCAACATTTTATAGCATTGTTAACTTATTGTAGCGCTTTTGTTCTCTATATGGTGCTTTAAAAACCTGCACTAGATTAGTGCTTTTGTATCGAGCAGAGAGCTAATTCTTGTAAGAAAAATGAAGTTTTAGGCTTGTCAAGCCCACCATTTTGCCTAACTTTTTGAGTGGATTTTGCAGGTCTAACAGTTTTTTGCAGGTTTTGGAAGGAGTTAGTTTAAAAAGCATTTTAATTTCTTTTGTTTAAAACAAATCTTTCTTCTTTTTTTTTTCAAACAAAGGGATAAAACGAACTTCAATGTCTTTTGGTTCAACTAAAACAAACTCAACTTTTATTTTGGTGCATAAAATGAATCAAGTATTTCTTGTTTTTCAAACAAAGGGATAAAATGAACTTCATTGTCTTTTGGTGCAACTAAAACAAAATCAACTTTTTATTTTGGTGCATAAAATGAATCAAATCTTTCTTGTTTTTCAAAACAAAGGGATAAAATGAACTCCATTGTCTTTTGGTGCAACTAAAACAAACTCAAACTTTTCATTTGGTGCATAAAAAGAACCTCACATTTACCTTTTTGCTACAAAGGCTACATGACTTAATTTTTGTTGACCAGGTTTTTGCTTTCCAAAAGTTTGTCAAGTGTCAAACAATTTTTATCTTGGTTAAAAAGAACACCATATCTATTGGAGCAACATCTTCAAGTAGCAAATAGATCACATTGCAGTGAAAGGTTAAAAAGAAAAAGTGTCTTTTGTGTTTGGCACACTTGTGCAAATTTGTAGAGTGGTCCCAATTCTAACACACACTATCCTCTCCCTTGGCTCTCGTGGTCCTAGGTGCAAGAGAAAAGTGTTAGTAACACTCTAAATTTTCTATTTTTAAGAGAGGCCTGCCAAGAGACACATCACTCTTGGGATGACCTTGCGTAGTAAATCCTTCGAGTCGCTATAGAAATCAGGTGAGAGCGAAAGTTGTAGCCTTGGGTGTAGTTGTTCCTACAATGTAACTTGTCAAAAGGACATATGGTCCCCACCATGAGTTCCCAGGCTTTTAAGTGAGTCACTGCAAAATGAACTTACGTCCAAAGACATCGAACATTAATAGACACCTCTTGTTTTAGAAGCTCACCTGTTCTATTGATTGAGGATATTTGTGAAAAGTTCAGTGTAAGAGCATAGATGGTTTTTCTCCCAAGATACTCACCACACATATTTCCTTGAGTAGAAACATGGCTTTTTGAAAGGCTACTTGTATCTTGAATGAAAGTGGTGACTCCCCCATCATAGGGACCACCTATCTGTTATTATCATGCAAGACTTAGTATATCACATCGTTACTTGCTACGGTGGGATACATAAGGTATGTAGTACCAAAGTCGAAGAAATATCAAGTTGTGGGCTGAAAATATCGCAACTGGCCATTAGCTTAGGGATAAAAAGTGTTTGAGTTGTCTTCATCTTGTTTCATACCAATGGAAATTTGGGCCGATGAACATACATACATTTATCAGGGTCAAAAAGTTCATGATTGGGTTGATTTAGACCCACACCTTTTATGCCATTTTTTAAAAAGGCAAGAATATGTGTTTGTGTGCTTGATGTATTTTCTTGTCAAAGGATTCAAACAAATTGAAACAAGTTACACCCCAACAAAAATCTCAACAAAACAACTTCACACATTCTCGCAAAAAGATACCCATGCTTCGTGTTTGGAAATCTCTCAAATATGTCAAAAAGTCAATTTATAGAAAAACCAAAAAGAAGCAAAGTGAAACGAAAACCCAAAAAGAATAAGTTTCTTATACACAAACCGTAAGTTGTTGTTGAAACATCACACTTTCATGCATTGATATCACAATTTTAGTCACGGTTTTACAACGAATTTGAATTAGAACCACTTGCATCACAAGCTTTCTTTAAAAGAAGGGCTCTATCATATCATCACAATCACGATCAACGCATTCCTCCATCATACATTCCACAACCCGCAATCACTTACTACAGACTCCTAAGTTCACATAATCCTCCTACATTTTCTTCCATCTTTGTCACTTCAAAATCATTTCCAAAAAAATCATAGTCCCTTAGTAGAAATTCCAAGGTTCACACTCATTCCAAACACATAAAAAAATTCATTCAACTCTCAACACAAAGAGGTCTTGTCCTTTGTCCTTTCGGATATTGCTTATCATACGAACAAAATTACTTTCTAATGTGTCTCTACATCTAGGATCAATCATCCTAAAAGGGCATTACTAAACATCTAGATGTTGGCCATTTGGTGGAATTGATTATGTGTTGCATTGATGTTTTGTCATTGATATCAACAGTAGCCATTTGGAAGCTTTACCGGCACCCTTCTGGTCCCGGTAGGTTGAGTGGTTTCCGGTTAACTTGGATCCTACAGGCTCTGGTATAATCTGGTGATGGAATTGGCTTGTTCATGATACTTATACTCATATTTGGTTAGTTGGTTTTGGACTAGTGATTGGATGTTATCCTGCTTGCTCAGAAGATTGGTTTCTGGTTTCGGCGAGGGTTTCACTGGCAAAGCTTTTGATGAAGATCTTTTATAAATTGCATGTGATATTGGTGCATCTTTTGATAGAGTTTCAGGATGTTGTTGGTGATCATGTTCGAGACTTAGCGTTTGGAGATCATTGCTGAAGTGTGTGGACCTATACTTGGTCCCGGTTGATCTAGGTTATAGACCGACATTAATGTAACGTGTGGATAGGACCTATTGATGTATTTTTAGGATGTCTTATGTGTTGATATTACTTGTTTGGTCTTAGGCCGACATGGTTTGTAATTGTGTAATTAGTTTATTGTCTAGTGGCCGACCTGATTGTTCATGGTTGAGGGTTTGTATATATAAATGTAAGATCTCATTGTAGATCATCATGGTTAATGTAAGAGGTCATGGTTAAGGAATGTAATGTGTGAATAATGTAATATCATTCAAGTAGAGGAGTTGGGCGATCATTGGAGATCAAATTGGGTTTGTGTAAGAGGATTTAGTCCTCCAGTATTAAGCTTAACCGGAACTGTACTCTGGCATAGGAGATGTTATCTTTTGCAGTTCAACACTTCTCCGGATTGTAGTCTGGATTTGTATGTAGTTAGTGAGACTCCTTTTGTGATGACCAGTGTGCTCTAGGTTGTTGGCATTTCTGAAAGTGTAGGCTTCTTCATTGTAATTCACATACTTACTGTAGAAGCATTATTTGACTGTGGGTAGGCTTCCCACCGTGGTTTTTCCCTTTACCGGGTTTTCCACGTACAAATCTTGGTGTTATGTGAATGGATTTTATTCTGTGATTATTATTTATGCTTAATCAGATTAAGTGCTATGCTGGTATTATTGTTTTGGGTTTCGGTATTAAAGTTTAAATTACTAATGCTTCTGGTAATCTGTGACAACTGATTCACCCCCCCCCCCCCCCTCGGCCCCCTCTTAGTTGTCTTCCGATTATCTGAACCGTCTAACAATTAGTATCAAAGTTTTGGTCCTCTCTACAGAAAGCTTAATTGCTTGAGAAAGATCCTATGGTGACTAACAGTTCAAGTTCATCTAGTTCTTCTGGAACTATCTTTCGAAGAGATATTCTGAGGCTTGATGAAACAAATTACACATTATGGAAGATTCAGATGGAGACTCATCTGAGATGTCTTTGTAAGGAGATTTGGGAGATCACACAGAATGGTGTCACACCCTATAATCTGGGATCTGGCAATCCTCCTCCGACAAACCTGGACAAGAATCTTGAGAATGATTGTAGAGCAAGAGAAGCCCTCTTGTGTGCACTTTCTGATCAACAAATAATGGGATTAACAGACAAATCATCTGGAAAAGCTATATGGGATAAGTTGGAGACTCTTAATGAAGTTGACCCTATAGTGAAGATTGCTAAACTTGATGGTTACCGGGTGAGATATGAAAACCTGAAGATGGAAGAAGATGAAAGGATTATTGCATTCATGGAAAGGGTAAATGAGATTGTTATGGGAATTCAATGTTGTGGAGGAACTCTGAGCAAAGATGAAATTGTTTCTAAAGTCCTGAGAGTCCTACCACCAGCTTAAAAAATGAGGGCTACTGCTATTAATGAATTGAGAACAATGGCTAATACATCTATCAACAAATATACCTTGGTTGGAAAACTATCTTCTTTTGAGCTTGAGGAATTTGGACCTTTTTGGAGATGTGAAGACTAAACATGCTTTTCATGCATCTACATCTGCAACCAGTAAGAAAGACTGGAAAGCTTTATATACAAAAGAATCAGAAGATATGAAGAGAGAAGATGATGAGTTTGAGCAACTTGAAGTAATATTTTCTAGAAGAGTATCGAAAGGACCAGTAGGAAGTAAGTATGAAGTAAAAACACCTTTTAAATGTTTTGCATGTAATAAGATTGGTCATTTTGCATCTAGATATCCTGAAAGGAATTCAAGATTTGAAGAAAGAGTTAAAAGATCATTTAAGCCTAACCCTGGATATCAGAAAAAGTATAGATTCAAGAAAAACAAAGACAAATCATGCTACATAGTGGGTGAGGAAGGCATTACTGATTCAGATGATGAACCGATAGAAGACTCTGCTAGTGGATCCGTCAATGGGAAAGAATGGGTATTCTTGGCTATCAAGGAAGATGAATCAACACTGGAAGAGAATGTACCTAAAGAGAAGGCACTTGCTGCTAAAATTGAGGACAAGGATGAATGGGTAATTGACAGTGGTTGTTCACATCATATGACTGGAGATAAAGGGAAGTTTTTATCTTTGCAAGAATTTGATGGTGGACTAGTTAGATTTGGATATGACAAGGCATGTATGATCAAAGGAAAAGGAACTATATCATTGGATGGTAAGAACAATACTGACAATATTTATCATGTTGAAGGTTTGAAGGATAATCTTTTGAGTGTAGGACAACCGGTAGATAAGGGATTTCAATTACAGTTCAAGGATGGAAAATGAAAAATCATTAACAGATCTGGCTTGGAGATTGCAACCGGTACACAAACAGAAGGTAATATATTTCATTTGAACTCCGGTGAGAAGACATGTTTGATTACACAGATTGATGAGAGTTGGCTATGGCATAAAAGGATGTGTCATGTGAATTTTGATTGCATTGTAAAGATCAGTTCAACTATGGCAGTTAGGGATATACCTAAGATTATGAAGCCCTATAATCTGGTATGTAAAGAATGTCAAATGGGTAAACATGTCAGAACCTCTTTTAGGAGTATACAAGATAAATCAAATGATGTTCTTGATCTTATTCATACTGATTTGTATGGCTCTGCTAGAGTTAGAAGTTTTCATGGTGATAGACATTTCATGCTAATCATTGATGATTATTCTAGAATGATGTGGGTTACTTTTTTGAGAGAAAAGTCTAAAGCATTTGAAAAGTTTAAAATCTTTAAGGCTAAAGTGGAAACTAAGACATGATTGAAGATTAAATGTTTGAGATCAAATCATGGTGGAGAATTCACATCTGGTGAGTTTAATAACTTTTGTGACAAGCATGGTATAAGAAGATAATTTTCTACTTCCTGGACACCTTAGCAGAATGGAGTTGTGGAAAGGAACAACCGAACTATCTTGGATGCTGCTAGAACAATGATGATGGAAGCTAATCTACCTCATATCTACTGGAGAGAAGCAGTGAGTACAATAGTTTATACATTCAATAGAGTACATATCAAAGGAGAAATCGGTAAGACACCTTATGAATTATGGTTTGGCAATACACCTACAGTTAAGTATTTAAAATTTTTTGGTAGTAAATGTTATATTAGAAGAGATGATACTATTGGGAAATTTGATCCTAGATGTGAGGAAGGCATATTTATTGGTTACTCTAATGAAAGAAAAACATATAGATTTTATATCAAGAGATTGTAGATAATTGTGGAGAGTGCTAATGTCAAAGTAGATGAGTTGAACAAAAGTCAAATCAAAGTTTATGAGAAGGAACTAGCAGTGGAAATGATTATATCTGAACCGGTAGCACCTTTACCAAAATAGAGAGTTGAACCAGTTACTCCGGCAACATCAGAGAATTCTATAGTAAATGAAGAATAGGGAAGAGGAACAAAGAGTCAGAAGACTCCTAGGTATGTGAGATTGAATCATTCTGAAGATCAAATCATTGGGGATAAGAGCAATGGAGTTATGACAAGAAGAAGACTGGAAACTAATGAAGTATGTTTAATTTCACAAGTTGAATGGTATCAGTAATTGAGGCATGTAAAGATGAACATTGGTTAAAAGCTATGGAAGAAGAATTAGATCAGATTGAGAAAAATAACACATGGACTTTGGTTTCCCAGCCTAAAAATAAAATGTCATTGTAACTAAATGGGTTTTTAGGAATAAATTGAATGTGGATGGTTAAGTTATAAGGAATAAGGCTAGATTGGTTTTTAAAGGATATTCTCAGAAGGAAGGAATTGAATATGGAGAGACTTTTGCACCTGTAGCTAGGATTGAAGCTGTAAGATTATTTCTTGGTTATGTTGCTTACAAAAATTACAAAGTTTATCAGAGGGATGTTAAATGTGCATTCTTGAATGGGGATCTTCATGAAGAAGTTTATATTCAGCAACCTGATGGTTTTTCACTATCAGATGATACTGATATGGTTTGTAGGTTAAGGAAAGCTTTATATGCATTGAAACAAGCACCTAGAGCTTGGTATGTAGGGTTGGATAAATATCTTTTGAAGCTTGGCTTTACTAAGGGCAGTGTTGACAGTAATTTATATTATAAAATCACTGATGATGATATACTGATTGTTGAAGTATTTGTTGATGACGTTATTTTTGGAGGTGAAGATAAATTATCAATAGAATTTTCTAAGAATATGGAGAAAGAATTTGAGATGTCTATGATTGGTGAGATGAAATTTTTCTTAGGTTTATAGATTACTCAAAATGACAAAGGCATTTTTGTCTGTCAAACTAAATATGCTAAGGAATTGTTGAAGAAATTTGGTATGGGAGACTCTAAACTGGTAAGTACTCCTATGGTTACAAGTGAGAAATTGACAAGAAAATATATTTTTGCACCGGTAAATCCTACAAGATACAAATCAATGATTGGAGGTATGCTTTATTTGACTCGGACTAGGCCTGACATTATGAATGTTGTTTGTATTGTTTCAATATTTCAGAGTGGTCCTAGAGAAAATCATGAGATGGTGGTGAAAAGGATTTTTAGATACTTGCAAGGTACATCAGAATATGGGTTGTGCTACCCTAAGGATGATAACTTTAATTTATGTGCGTATACAGATGCTAATTGGGCTGGAGAAGTTGATGAACGGAAAAGCACTTCCAGTGGAGGTTTCTTTCTTGGAAAGAAGTTGGTTTCATCGATCGGCAAGAAACAGTCATGTACTTCTCTATCTATTGTTGAAGCTAAGTATGTTGCTATTGTTACTAATTGTACACCAAGTTTTATGGATGAAGCAAATGTTGAAGGATATAAAGGTGGATTGTGATGCACCGGTAGTTATTCACTATCATAACTCTGCTACTATTAATATATCAAAGAATCCGGTATTTCATTCTAAGACAAATCACATATCTATCAAGTATAACTTTTTGAAGGAGAAGGTGGAAGCAAATGACTTTAGACTAGTTTATGTGAACACTAAAGAGCAGGTTGCAGATATTTTCACTAAACCTTTATCAAAGGAATCATTTGCGTACCTGAGAGACAAATTGAGGATTTTTGCCCCTCCGGCAGAGACTTGATTGATGCAGTTTGGCATCATTCCAGTATGCATTATCATAAATATTATTCATTCCGAAACTGACGCGGGATGCTACTACTTAGGGGGAGTAGTCAGCTTTGAGATTGATGTCAAAGGGGGAGAGATATTGATGTGAAAAAGTTAAAGAAATAAAATGATAAATATCAAAGGGGGAGAGATATTGATGTGAAAAAGTTAAAGAAATAAAATGATAAATATCAAAGGGGGAGAGATATGAAAAGTAAAAGAAAGAGAAATTCAGAGCTTTACAAACATATTATTCACAGGGGGAGAGATATTGATTGTTGGTTGTCTTCCACAGGGGGAGACTTGTTTGGCATTTCTTGGTACTTAGATGTTTTTCACATCTAGTGTTGTCATAAATGCTAAAGGGGGAGATTGTTGGCCATTTGGTGGAATTGATTATGTGTTGCATTGATGTTTTGTCATTGATGTCAACACTAGTTGTTTGGATGCTTTACTGGCACCCTTCTGGTCCCGGTAGGTTGAGTGGTTTCTGGTTAACTTGAATCCAGCATGATCCGACAAGCTCCAGTATAATTTGATGATGGAATTGGCTTGTTCATGATACTTATACTCATATTTTGTCAGTTGGTTTTGGTTTGGTGATTGGATGAATCTTGCTTGCTCAAAAGATTGGTTTCTGGTTATGGTGAGGGTTTCACCGATAGAGCTTTTGATGAAGATCTTTGATGAATTGCATAAGTGATATTGGTGCAGCTTCTGATAGAGTTTCAAGATGTTGTTGGTGATCATGTTCGAGACTTGGCATTTGGAGATCATTGTTGAAGCGTGTGGACCTATACTTGGTCCTAGTTGATCTAGGTTGTGGACCGACATTGATGTAACGTGTGGATGGGACCTATTGATGTATTTTCGGGATGTCTTATGTGTTGATATTACTTGTTTGGTCTTAGGCTGACATGGTTTGTAATTATGTAATTAGTTTATTGTCTAGTGGCTGACTTGATTGTTTATGGTTGAGGGTTTGTATATATAAATGTAAGATCTCATTGTAGAGCATCATGGTTAATGTAAGAGGTCATGGTAAAGGAATGTAATGTGTGAATAATGTAATATCATTTAGGTAGAGGAGTTGGGTGATCATTGGAGATCAAATTGGGTTTGTGTAAGAGGATTTAGTCCTCCAGTATTAAGCTTAACTGAAACTGTACTCTGGCATAGGAGATGTTATCTTTTGTAGTTCAACACTTCTCTGGATTGTAGTCTGGATTTGTATGTAGTCAGTGAGACTCCTTTTGTGATGAGAAGTGTGCTCTAGGCTGTTGGCCCTTCCTGCAAGTGCATGCCCCTTCATTGTAATTCACATACTTACTGCAGAAGTATTATCTAACTGTGGATAGGCTTCCCATCGTGGTTTTTCCCTTTACCGGGTTTTCCACGTATAAATCTTGGTGTTATGTGAATGGCTTTTATTCTGTGATTATTGTTTATGCTTAATTACATTAACTGCTATTCTGGTATTATTGTTTTGGGTTCCGGTATTAAAGTTTAAATTGCTAATGCTTCTGGTAATCTTTGACAATTGATTCACCCCCCTCTCTCAGTTGTCTTTCGTCTGAACTGTCTAACACTAGATAGGTTAAAACTAGTCCATGAGAGCATCCTCTCATTACTAGGTAGCTTATGTTTGTAACAACACAAACCTTGCTACACCTCATCTTATAATTGTTGACATCAAACGAGCAATTCTAAAGAGGACTTTGTTGATACCCAACTTTTAGTGTAGGAGATAAAACATCCACAAACACTTCAACTCATCATCATCATCCTAAAATCTTGGAGTTATAAGAAGGGATCACACATCCACTTTTTCATTCATCCCATTCTCAACCACACACTTTTTCACCCACAAAAGCATGCTTCAAACGTGGCTAGGACTAGGTCTCAGAGTTATCGACAAAATCAAAATGAAATATGGGAAGAAGAAGAAGCGAACGTTAACCCCTTTGCCAAAAGAGGAGACCTAGAGACCCCTACACAAGCACAAATAGAAGACGCACTTAGCAACCCCAGATTTAACAGACTTTTTGAAGAAATTCTCAAAGGAAGTGTTGATGCCCATTTTCTAAAACTTGCTCAAGAAGAAGCCAAACTTCCCACCGACTTTAACGTATCACAACTTAAGCATATACCAGAACAATCCCACCATAATAGCCATCAGCACTTGAACAAAATCACGGTGAAAGGGAGGCAAGGAATACACATAACTATGATGATAATTATCAACATGAAAATTGTTGGCATTATGGATGAATTGATTATGTGTTGCATTGGTGTTTTGTCATTGATGCCAACACTAATTGTTATGGTTGGTTACCGGCAAACAGGTTTTGGTTACCGGTAGAAGATCTAGTGTTACCGACATAAGAGACTACTGTTGGACACTTCTAGCATATTTGGATCTATGGAATGTGATTGGTTACATGTGGTACATGCTTCTGGAGAATGTCTTGGTCAGATGGTATTGACTTGGTAATCAGATGCTATCATACACTCTTGTAAACCCTTACTAGCATTGGTTTAAGGTTGAACCGATAGAGCTTTCACTGAGGAATCTTAACAGGATGCATAATTGGTGTTGGTGCAACTTCTAGATGGCTTTCAGGATGCTGAAGATGTTCTTTAATCATGCTTCAACATCTTGAAGACATGGCCTTGGCGTGGTGGTCCCAGAATAGGTCTGGTACCTATCTAGGTTATGGACCAGTATCATGTTAACATGTACTCTACACGTTACTGGGATGTTTCGAGATGATTTATGGATTTGTTATTGTTGTTTTGGTCTTAAGCCGACACGACATATCATTGTAATATCTTTTAGGTGGCCGACCTAATTGGTTTAGGCCTTAGGGTTGGTATAAAATGATGTAAGATCTCATTATAGATCATGGTTTGGGAATGTAATAAGTGTCATGGTCTTGGAATGCAATATCATATGTGAAGGAGATTTGGTCGATCATAGGTGATTGAATTAGGATTAAGGAAGAGGTCAAAAGCCTCTGGTATTGAGCTTAACCGGGACTGTAATCAGGCATGGTAGATATTATCTCTGGTAGTTCACTCTATTGGATTGTTGTTTATTTATCTTGAGATGGTTGTTGCCTCTCTATAGTCAATGAGACTCTTTTGTAATGAGCAGTATGCTCTAGGTAGTGTTCCTTCCTGCATGTGCAGACCCCTCATTGTAACATATACTTTCTACAGAAGTATCATTTGACTATGGGTAGGCTTCCCACCATGGTTTTTTCCTTTCTGGGTTTTCCACATACAAATCATGGTGTTATGTGGTATGGTTTATTTGCATTGATTATCTGTTTAATTGTTAAGTTGTATTGTTTATCAGTATTTGTTTCTGCCCTATCGGTACTTAATTTGGTTAAAGGTTATTAAGTGGATTAAATGTTATAATCTATTAACAATTGATTCACACCCCCCCCACTCTCAGTTGTTCACCAGTTATCCTAACAGTTGGTATCAGAGCTTTGGTCATCTTTTGCATAAGTTTAACCGCTTGAGATAGATCCTATGGTAGCTAACACTTCTAATCCACCGGCAACTATTTTCAGAAGAGAAATCCCTAAGCTTGATGGAACAAATTATGGGATATGGAAAATTTGAATGGAGACTCATCTTAGATGTCTTGGAAAGGATATTTGGGAGATCACTGAGAAAGGATACACACCTTATGATCCGACATCTAGCAATCCTACTCCTGCAGACTTGGACAAGAATATTGAAAATGATTGCAGAGCTAGAGAAGCCCTCTTGTGTGCACTTACTGATTAGAAGATCATGGGATTGACTGATAAATCATTGGCAAAGGTTATGTGGGATAGATTGCAAACTCTAAATGAAGGTGATCCTACTGTCAAAATTGCTAAACTTGATGGTTACCGGGTAAGATATGAAAACTTAAAGATGGAAGATAATGAAAGAATTGTTGTGTTTATGGAAAGAGTAAATGAGATTGTTATGGGAATTCAACATTGTGGAGGATTTCTGAGTGAAGATGAAATAGTTTCCAAAGTCTTGAGAGCCCTTCCACCGGTTTACAAGATGAAGGCAACTGCAATTAATGAGTTGAGAACAATGGCAAACTCTTTAGTTAACAAAGACATTCTGATTGGGAAATTATCTTCTTTTGAGCTTGAAGAATTTGGATCTTCTGGAGTTGTAAAGTCTGAACCTGCTTTTCATGCATCATCATCATCATCTACCGACAAAAGTGATTGGAAAGTCCTATATGCAAAAGAATTGAAAGACATGAGGAAAAAAGATGAATAATTTGAGCAACGTGAAGCCTTATTTGTTAGAAGAGTACCTAAAGGTCTAACAGGAAGTAAGTATGAAGGAAAAGCACCTTTTAAATGCTTTTCATGTAATAAGATTGGTTATTTTGCATCTAGATGCCCTGGGAGGAATGCAAGGTTTGAGGAAAAAGTTAAGAAATCATTTAAGCCTAACCATAACAGATATAGATTCAAGAAAAGTAAATAATGCTACATAGCGGATGAGGAAGGATTAACTAGTGACTCTAGAGATGAACCGACAAAAGACTCTGCTAGTGGATCCAACAATGAAAAGGAATGGGTGTTCTATGCTTTAAAAGAAGATGAACCAGAACTGGGTATCAAAATGAAGAAAAGGCCTTGTCAGCAAAAGTTGAAGATAAGGATGAATGGGTAATTGATAGTGGATGCTCACATCATATGACTAGAGATAAAGGGAAATTTTTATCCCTGCAAGAATACAACGGCAGTCAAGTCAGATTTGGAGATGACAAAGCATGTATGATTAGAGGTAGAGGTATTATTTTTTTGGATGGAAAGCATAACATTGATAATGTCTATTATGTAGAAGGTTTAAAGCATAATATTTTGAGTGGTGGCCATTTGGTGGACAAGGGTTTCTAACTTCAGTTTAAAGATAGAAAATACAAAATCATTAACAAGACTGGTTTGGAGATTGCAACCGGTATTTAGACTGGAGGTAATATCTTTCACTTGAACACTAGTAATAAGACATGTTTGGTTGCTCATATTGATGAGAGTTGGTTATGGCATAAAAAGTTGTGTCATGTTAATTTTGATTGTATTGTTAAGATTAGTTCAACTAAAGCAGTTAGAGATATACCTAAGATTATGAAGCCTCATAATCTGGTATGTAAGGAATGTCAATTGGGAAAACAAGTTAGAAGTTCTTTTAAGAGCATACATGATAAATCTAATGATGTACTTGATTTGATTCACACTGACTTATGTGGTCCAGCAAGGACTAGAAGCTTTCAAGGTGATAGGTATTTTCATGTTGATTGTTGATGACTATTCTAGGATGATGTGGGTGACTTTTCTTAAGGAAAAGTCTAAAGCCTTTGAGAAATTCAAGATCTTTAAAGAAAAAGTAGAAACAGAAACTGGATTGAAAATCAAATATCTAAGATCAGATCATAGCAGTGAGTTCACTTCTCATGAATTTAATAGTTATTGTTAGCAAAATGGAATCAAGAGATAGTTAACTGCACCTCAGACTCCTCAGCAGAATGGAGTGGTGGAAAGAAAGAACAGAACCATTTTGGATGCAACAAGATCTATGATGATGGAAGGAAGCCAAATTGCCTCACATCTACTGGAGAGAAGTAGTGAGTACAATAGTCTACACATTCAACAGAATTCACATCAAAGGTGAAACCGGTAAGACTCCTTATGAACTATGGTTTGGACATACACCTACTATTAAATATTTCAGAATTTTTGGAAGTAAATTCTATATCAAAAGAGATGATTTAATTGGAAAGTTTGATCCTAGATGTGATGAAGGGATATTTCTTGGTTATTCAATTCAAAGAAAAACATATAGATGTTATAACAAAAGATTGCAAAAAATTGTGGAGAGTGCTAATGTGAAAGTGGATGAGAAGTACATAAATCAATCTATATCATATTGCAGGGATCCGGCAGTGGAAATGATCATAACTGAACCGACAATGCCTCAACCAGTATAAGAAACCGAGATAGTTACACCGACACAATCAGAAAATTCAACTGTGACTGATGATCAGAGCAGTGAACTTGAAGTTCAAAAGACACCAAGGTATGTAAGATTAAATCATTCTGAAGATCAAATTATTGGAGATAGGAACAAGGGAGTTATGACAAGAAGAAGACATGCAAATGAAGAGATATGTCTTATATCTCAAGTTGAACTGGCAACTTTTATTGAAGCTTGCAAGGATAAACATTGGTTAAAGGCTATGGAAGATGAATTAGATCAGCTAGAGAAGAATGAAACTTGGACTTTAGTTCTCCAACCTAAAAAAAAGAATGTTATTGGAACTAAATGGGTTTTTAAGAATAAACTGAATGAGGATGGTCAAGTTGTAAGAAACAAGGCTAGATTGGTTTGTAAAGGATATTATCAAATGGAAGGAATTGATTATAGCGAGAAATTTGCACCTGTAGCTAGAATTGAAGTTGTTAGACTATTTCTTGCCTATGCAGCTTATAAGAACTATAAGGTTTATCAAATGGATGTAAATGTGCATTTTTAAATGGTGAACTTGAGGAAGAAGTATACATTGAGCAGCATGATGGATTTTCACTAACGGATGATAAAGATATGGTTTACAGATTGAAGAAAACTTTATATGGTTTGAAACAAGCTCCTAGAGCTTGGTATGTAAGATTGGATAAATATCTTTTGAAGCTTGGTTTTACTAAAGGTAGTGCTAATAGTAATTTATATTATAAGGTCACTGATAATGATATTATGATTATTGAAGTATTTGTTGATGATATCATTTTTGGAGGAGAAGATAAATTGTGCATGGAATTCGCTAACAATATGAAGAATGAATTTGAAATGTCCATGATTGGTGAGATGAAATTTTTCTTAGGTTTGCAGATTACTCAAACTGACAAAGGCATTTTCATTTGTCAAACTAAGTATCTGAAGGAATTGTTGAAGAAGTTTGGTATGGATAATTCCATACCGGTAAGTACTCCTATGGTGACAAGTGAGAAATTATCTATCAAGGATACTTCTACAACGGTAAATCCAACAAGGTTTGGTCTATGATTGGTGGTCTGTTATATCTAACTTAGACTAGACCGGATATTATGAATGTAGTAAGTATTGTTTCAAGATATTAAAGTAATCCTAAAGAAAATCATGAATGTGCAGTAAAGAGGATATTTTTGTATTTGCAAGGAACAATAGAATATGATTTATTATATTCTAAAATTGATGATTTCACTTTATGTGCATATACTGACTTAGATTGGGTAGGAGATACCAATGACAAGAAGAGCACTTCTAGTGGAGCTTTCTTTCTTGGAAAGAAACTGGTTTCATGGATTAGAAAAAAATAGTCATGCATTTCTTTATCTATTCCAGAAGTTGAGTATGTTGCAGCAGCAACTAATTGCACTCAAGTCTTGTGGATGAAGCAAATGTTGAAGGATATCAGGGTAAATTATAGTGAACTGCGAGCTATCTACTGTGATAACTCTGCAGCTATTGACATGTCTAATAATCTAGTATTTCACTCTAAGACTAAGCATATATCAATAAAGTATAACTTTCTGAAGGACAAGGTAGAAGCAAAGGAAGTCAGAGTGGTTAATGTGAACATTAAAGAACAGATTGCAAATATATTCACTAAACCACTGTCTAAGGAATCCTTTGAGTATTTGAGAGATGGGTTAGGGGTTTCTACCCCTCTGGTAGAGACTTGATTGATGTAGTTTGTCATCAGTCTGACATGCATTATTAGAGATATTATTCATTTCGGCACTGATGATTGGTGCTACTACTCAGGGGGAGTAGTCAGCTTTGATATTCAGAGGTTTATATTCTTGCTTTGATATTTTTGTTAGATTTCTGACATTGATGTCAAAGGGGGAGTGATAGTGATGTGAAAAATAAATTCAGAGATATCATTCACAGGGGGAGAGTTATTGATATTCAGGAGATTGTTGGTTGTCTTCCACAGGGGGAGACTTGTTTGGCATTTCTTGGTACTTAGATGTTTTTCACATCTAGTGTTGCCATCAATGCCAAAGGGGGAGATTGTTGGCATTATGGATGAATTGATTATGTGTTGCATTGATGTTTTGTCATTGATGTCAACACTAGCCATTATGGTTGGTTATCGACAGACAGGTTTTGGTTACTGGTAGAAGATCTAGTGTTACTGCCAGAAGAGACTATTTGTTGGACACTTCCGACATATTTGGATCTATGGAATGTGATTGGTTACATGTGGTATGTGCTTCTGGAGCATGTCTTGGTCAGATGGTATTGACTTGTTAATCGGATGCTATCATACACTCTTGTAAACCCTTACCGACATTGGTTTAAGGTTTAACCGGCAAAGCTTTCACTAAGGAATCTTGATAGGATGCATAATTGGTGTTGGTGTAGCTTCTAGATGGCTTTTAGGATGTTGAAGATGTTCTTTGATCATGCTTCAACTACTTGAAGACATTGTCTTGGTTTGGTGGACCCAGAATAGGTCTGATACCTATCTAGGTTATGGATCGATATCATGTTAACGTGTACTCTACACGTTACTAGGATGTTTCAGGATGATTTATGGATTTGTTATTGTTGTTTTGGTCTTAAGCCGACATGGCATATCATTGTAATATGGATTTATGTAGTGATCTTATTGTAATATCTTTTAAGTGGCTGACCTACTTGGTTTAGGCCTTAGGGTTGGTATAAAATGATGTAAGATCTCCTTGTAGATCCTGGTGTGGGAATGTAATAAGTGTCGTGGTCTTGGAATGCAATATCATATGCGGAGGAGATTCGGTTGATCATAGGTGATCAAATTGGGAATAAGGAAGAGGTCAAAGGCCTCTGGTATTGAGCTTAACCGGGACTATAATCAGGCATGGTAGATGCTATCTCTGGCAATTCACTCTATTGGATTGTTGTCCATTTATCTTGAGATGGTTGTTGCTTCTCTGTAGTCAGTGAGACTCTTTTGTAATGAGCAATACGCTCTAGACAATGTGCCTTCTTGCATGTGCACGCCCCTTATTGTAACACATACTTTCTGCAAAAGTATCATCTAACTGTGGGTAGGCTTCCCACCGTGGTTTTTCCCTTTCCAGGTTTTCCACATACAAATCATGGTGTTATGTGGTATGGCTGCTTTGCATTGATTATCTGTTTAATTGTTAAGTTGTATTGTTTACCGGTATTTGTTTCTTCCCTACTGGTACTTAATCTGGTTAAAGGTTATTAAGTGGATTAAATATAATCTGTTAACAACTGATTCACCCCCCCCCTTCTTAGTTGTTCACCGGTTATCCTAACAGAAACACCCCCACTCCTCTTATAGAAATTGTAACGTCGTAAATTGTACGCACTTGCTAAAGTAGTACAATTTCACACCTAGTTTAGCACCCGCCTTGGCGCATTTTGCATTTTGCATTACATTTCCCCTTTAGCACTTAATTAATCAAATTAATTAGGTCTAAGGTCCTATTTCATCATCTTCCACATCATAAAGTTGGGCCCTTTCATTAAAGTGTGCCCCTTTCATTTTATTCTTCCAATACATCATTTAATCAAAAACCCTAATTAGGTCCTATTTTGAACTTGGGGGCTTGATTTCGGGGGTCAAAACATCTCGAAATCACCTGTAACTTCAGGATTCTCTCTAAAATCATCATATCCGACGGCCCTGAAAATTTGGTGAAAAGTTGTCAAGACCATGGCGCCCGGAGTGCACATGGTCCCGGACATTTTTCCTGAAATTTTAGGAGCGCAATCCAATCATAAAATAAAGCTTAACCCCAAGAAATTGGTGGGAGATTCAATCTCTAGGTCGGCCAAAAGTTGAAAGTAAGACCTAGGGTTTCATATATAAGAGCTCTCTTTCTTCATTTGAAGGGATCGGAAGAGATCTTTGAAGACTTCAACAACATTCAACATCCATCCATCAAGAATTCATCAATTTCATTCATCCATTTAGGGCTTTGAAGGCATTGAAGAGCAATAAGGGATCACCGACTGAAGATTGGCTTGTACCCCTCCCTTGGGGTTGGGTATGATTTCATGTTGTTTTCATGTCTTTGCATAAGCCTCATTATATCACTTGTATTCATGCTTTAGATCTCTTTACATCTTGATTTGGAGCATTTACATTATCATTTACAAGCAACTAGGGTTTACTTTCTAGGTTGCTCTAGTTTGCTTACTTGCATTTTAGGATCTTGCACACACACAAGGTCTGCACACACATTACTTTTACAATACAACTTGGCTATTCGTGGAGGTGGAAATCACCAAAGTGGGGGTTTGACTAAGGCAAAACCCTATATAGCCGCCCACCATACCTTTTTAGATATAAGTGCAGGTTTCAGGATTCGGACGACGCCGCAAGTTGCAGATCCGATGGAAGCAGACCGAGATAGAACAACACACCAAATTTCAGAGCAAAAAACCAGGACAGGGGCGTGGGGCGCCCTGGTCCTGCCAGGACAGGGGCGCTAGGCACCCTGGTCCCTGGGACAGGGGCGCTGGGTGCCCTGGTCCTTCTATCAAACAACATTTCCTACAGTTTTCCAAGTTGTAAAATAGCAGTTTCAGGTGCAGTTTCAGGAGCAGAATCAGGATAGTGGCGCCCGCACCCCCATCCCGAACATTTTCACTCAGATTTTAACTCTGAGTATGCATCTGCATTCTTGTCTTGTTCTTGTGTTTGCAGCTTTCCATTGTTTAACTTTAATTCTGCAATTTTGTTATTAGTTCATACTTGCACTCTGAGGTTAGGAATTGAACTTGCATCATTTTATCTTTCAATTACAACAAAGGAATAGAAACCCTAATAGGTAGCCCATGGCTCTCTCTTTCACAAAAAGAAGTAGCCAATTGTGTGATACCTCTAGGCTCTTTCGTATTTCACAATGTGTGTCAAAAGGTAGGATTAGGACATGTTAGCCTAGTCTCGCTTTTTCCCCTACACAGAAATGGATATGTTGAGACAACAGATGCAAGATCTCGCCCAACAAGTGCACTTAGGAAGGACACACAAGCAATATGCTCTCGAAGATATCTGCCCATATCCATTTGATAGAAACATATACATACCTTCTTTCCCATGCACCTTCAAAACCCTAAAGTTTGATAAATACAAAGGAAAGGGAGATCCTAGAGATCATGTGTGATATTTTTTCTCCACCTACTTAGAGGTTGCATATGAGGACACATATTTAATGCGCCTCTTTCCCCAAAGTTTGGGAGGTTCAAACATGCAATGGTTCTCACACCTACCTGGTGGGATTAGGACCTTTGAGGACCTCATACAAAAATTTATCACTCATCATGCACATAACATAGAACATGATATCTCCATGGTTGATCTATGCAATACAAGACAAAACAATGGTGAGTTATTTTTAACATTCTTATAAAGATGGAGACACATTTCTAGTAGAAGTTCCTTTCCCATTCCCGAAGAGCAATTAGTTGAAATTTTTATTTCAAACTTAAATGAGGAAATGGAATTTTACTTAGACATAAAATGTTCTGACAATTTCAAAGAAGTCATAGCTCAAGGACTTAAAATAGAGAAAGCCCTTATCAAAAAAGGACTTGTCAAAATATACAATGAGAACAAGGAGGGTCCAAGACCAGCCTACAACAGTGACAAACCAAAGTTTTGGGCTAAGAACAAAAATATTATTAATGATGGTGTTGTGGACACACGAGCTGTTAAAATCGCCCAACCCATAGTCAAATTACAGGGGTTGCAGATAATCCTAACAACCCCACTACCAATCAAGGTTATCCTCAAACTAATCTAGGAAATCAACCTTCAAACACACAACAAGAGGAACCTAAAAACAGATACCCGACTTACAAATCCAATCACACCTATACACCCTTGGGGGAATCTCTGGAAAAGATTTTATGCCAGCTCATCTCTTTTGGTCTTATCACATTACCTAAAAAATCACACTATGAACCACAAGGCAAACCTTCCTGGTGGAGAGATAATGATTATTATGAATTTTATAAAGGAAGAGGGCACAAAACAAACAACTGTTATCGATTAAAGGATACTGTTCAAGACCTCATTGATCGAGGTGACTTAGAAGTGGATGGTCACAATGCAAAAACTTCTAATACTGATCATACCATGTTCAAACATCCACTCCCATAAAATGAGAAAGGAGGTCCCTCCCATCAAGGTAAGAATTAAGATAACACGTTAGATTATACATGCATAGTCTATACCTATACTCTCAATAATCTTTATGATGCCAATGAACAAGTTGCTACCATTACCATCCAAGGCAAGGATCCCACATGCAATGTTGTTACCCACCGTAGCAAGCTTGTCTTACCAGGTGCACCATCAAAAGTGACATATGTGCCCAAACATTATAACCTTATGGACCAATTAGATAAGATGCCAACACTTATCTCCATACTAGAGCTTTTGTGTATATCCCCCTCATATAAAACCATCTTAGATCAAGCTCTCCAAGAAGCATCAGTTCCACCCGACCTCAATACAAATCAATTTCAAGATATGGTTGGGAGTCTCAAATCATCACCATGTCTCACTTTTGCAGAGAATGATGATGCATCCTTTCAACAACCATATAATGCCCCTCTCCACATTAAGGGATTCATACATAAACACAGAATCAAGTGAGTCGTGATTGACAATGGAGTTGGCCATAACATTTGCACATTATAGTTAATCACAACATTAGGATATGCAGAAGATGCAGTAGATGCCAGAAAGAGGATCACCGTCAAGGCCTATGATGATGAAGAACACTCCTCTAAAGGGTGTGTCACTCTACCAGCCAGAGTAGGACCCAAGGTGAAGAATATGGTTTGTCAAGTCCTAGATCTCCCTCTTCCATACAATCTCCTATTAGGTAGACCACGGATTCACACCATGCAAGCAGTACCATGTACTTACCATCAATGCATCAAGTTTCCGTATAACAGAGTAGAGATGACTATCCTTGGTGATGCCAACCCATTTTCTTTTTACAACCATATAAGGCATCAACCTGATATCATAGTTCCTAGTAATAAAGAAGCCACCGCCTCATCATCTTACATTCACTCAAAAAACCTCACCAATCTACCGATCCCTACACCCAAACAAGAAAAGCTGAAAAATGAACAAGATGAAGGCCCAGGAGAGTATAATATTAGTCAACTTTTCTATGTTGGCCAACTACCCTTGTCACCTTGGACTTATGGAAAACCACAACAGTCACTCAAACCACTTGGTGCATCTCGTACTACTACACTTGATGACTTCATCCTAGGCAGATCATAGGAACAAGAAACTATTGATGAAGATTTGGGGGAATGGATCTACAAAGACCCTTTTGACACGGCTAGACAACAGGTCAGGATCCCAATAGAAAGCTGTGGTAAACATTTTACCCTAATGCAAAAGATGTGCTATGATGGCCATAGTGCATTGGGATTCCATAAACAAGGTGTACAAGAGCCATTGCAACCATTGTTACAACCACGAGATACAACAAGACTTGGATTCAACCCTGGCCAGACAACTCTTCTAAACTAAGGATTCCAAGAAAACATAAGAGGACCACTTCAAACATCACCCCTTTTAGAAGCAAGACAATATCTATTGCCAATCAACCTCCTAGGTCTAAATTTTCAAGTTACGAAAATAATCCTCAATTTATTGCAAGTAAGAAAAGGAGCTATATTGCCCACCAAACTATCATTCCTAGGATATGACTCATGTCTACTTCAGACACCTAAGCAACATCAACAAACCTGTTAGATAAAACCCCTGTAGAAACTATCGACAAACCTTTCACATCCACAGACATCCCTATAACATATAGTGACAAAGTTCTACAGAGTGATTCCGAGACAGATTCACATGGATACGACTGGGATTCTTCATTTTCACAATCATCTGATGGGGACACTTTTGAGGTTAAGAAATTTGAAGGCGATGCATTTATTAAAGCCTTTTGGGACCCAGTTAATGAGGATACTTCAAATAGGTCACCTCTCGGGCCTGGTTATGAAGAGGATATTACTGACACTGACCTTGGTTCCTTCATACTTACCATAATCGAGACATCCTATGAACTTAACTTGATCGATGAAGAAATGCCAATTATTCACCCCAAACTCATTGAGTGGAACCCGCAAGATCCTCCATACCTTGACACCTTCCAAAATAATGACGTGATCATAGATTTATGGAATTATAGGATTACATACCAAGCGAGGATCACAAATCTGGGTATTCTATCAAACTTAACAATGCGGCTTACTTTGGAGAGAATGCCACACCTCTCAGTTGTAAAAAAATTACAATCAAAATAGGACCCTCAAGTGAAAAGCACACTATGGCAGTTGTGGAAATAAAAAGAGTAAAAACAAAAGACATATCCAATGTTAAAAACCTCTCTGAGGTGCCTGAGGATGGAAGGTATTACATTGTCCCCTTTAGAACTAATCATGAGAGATCATCTATTCTCATAGAAGAAACAAAGGAGGTGAATATGGGAACACCTAAAAAATTCACATATACTACATCTAGCACAATCACTGACTCCAACAGAAGATCGTGATTTCACATAGTTCTTTCGCAAGAAACAAATCAATTTTGTGTGGTCCTATGCAGACATGCTAGGACTCGATCCAGAACTAGTAATGCATCACTTAACAGTAGTAGAAGGAGCCAGACCAATAAAACAAAAGCTTAGAAAGATGCAACCTCAGATTGCACTATTAGTAAAAGCTCAACTCAAAAAGATATTAGATGTGGGTTTCGTAAGACCCATTCATAAGACCCATTGACTATGCAGAATGGATCTCCAATCTGGTACCAGTGGAAAAACCAACTGGGGGCATCCATATCTGTACAGATTTTAGAGATCTAAACAAAGCATGTCCTAAGGATGACTTACCACTTCCAAACATTGATATGATCGTGGACCTCGTAGCAGGACATTCAATGCTATCACTCATGGATGGCTTTTTAGGATACAACCAGATCAAGATTACTCCAGAGGATCAACACATAATATCTTTTACATGCCCATGGGGTTTATACTGTTGGAATGTAATGCCATTCAGTCTCAAGAATGTTGGTGCCACATATCAAATGATAATGACTACTATCTTCCATGATATGATACATACACTGATGGAAGATTATGTGGATGATTTACTAGCTAAAGCATTGACTAGAAAGGGTCACCTCATTGTACTTGACAAAATCTTCAGCAGACTGGAGCAATATAATGTATGCCTCAATCCAAAGAAGTGTGTCTTTGGGGTAACCTCTAGGAAGCTCTTGGGATATATTGTCTCAAACAAAGGAATTGAGGTTGATCCATCAAAGGTCAAAGCAATTATGGAAATGCCACCTCCTAGGAATGTCAGTCAACTAAGAACATTAAAAGGAAGGCAACAATCAATTCAGCAGTTCATTGCACAATTGGCCGACAAATGTCATCCCTTCACACATTTGCTTCACAATAATGTTCGTTTCAAATGGGAAGATAATTGCCAACAAGTATTCCAACAGCGAAAGGACTACCTAATGACTCCACCATCTCCAGACAAGTCCTTATTGTTATACTACATTTCCAGAACATTGGTAGGGTATGAACTCAATTATACCCTTATTGAATGAGATTGTCTAGCAGTAATTTTGGTAGCCACCAAATTGAGGCACTACAAAACACAAGATACAGCTCATTGCCAAGATAGATCCACTCAAGTATGTACTCAGTAAAGCAGTACTAACTGGTCCTTTGGCAAAATGGGTTATGCTCCTCAGTGAGATTGACATAGAATATATGGAATGCAAAGCCATCAAAGGACAAGTCATTGCAGATCAGCTAGCTGAAGCACTGCTCACAAGTGACCATCCTCTCATTTCCAATTTTCTAAATGATGAAATTTTCATAGTTATGCCAACACGACAATGGAAGTTATATTTTGATGGCTCATACACCAAACATGGTTCTAGAGATGGCATTCTCTTCATTACACCTCAAGGTGATAGCATTCCAAATTCATATCGGCTTACATTCCCATGCACCAACAACAAAGCAAAATATGAAGCCTTGATCACAGGACTACACATGGTCATGCAGTGGAACTTAAAAGAGCTATAGGTCTATGCCGATTAACAACTGGTAATCCGAAAGGCAATGATGAATACCAGGCTAAGGATGATAAGCTCATGCCTTACAAGAAAATGGTTGATAGCTTCAAAGAATTATTCACAGCTATCACTTTTGAGCAGATTCTTCGAGACCAGAACAAAGCTGCAAATGCAATGGCTACAATAGCCTCTCTCCTCAATCTTCCACAAAATTCCACACGCTATGAGTTCTTAGTTGAACAACTTTGGATCCTTGCTTATAATATCTTGAAATCTGAGTTGGTATGTCAACTCATTGGTCCCGATTCCCCATGGTATGGTGAATTTTATGCCTATTTATGTGATCAAATCCTTCCCCCTAACTAGTCAAACAATCAACAAAAAACCTTCATACACCAATCCTCTCAATACACTATCATTGTTGAAACCCTATACCGATGAGGTCTTGATGGTACTGTCCTCCAATGTCTAGAGAAAGGTGAGGTAACCACAATGTTAGAAGAAGTACATGAAGGTATCTGCAAAGCTCATTCAAGTGGCCCTTCATTGACTAAAAAGATACACGGGCAAGATACTATTGGCCCTCCATGGAAAAAGACTCCTACTACTTTGTCAGAAAGTGAGAGAAGTTCCAAGTTCACAGAGATTTGAGATATGTCCTAGCACAAGAATTACAACCTATCACAACACCATGGCCCTTTTGTCAATGGGGACTTGACCTTGTGGGTAAAATCCATCCATCTTCATCCAACGGTCTAAATTTATCATTACCACCATGGAGTACTTCACCAAGTGGATCAAATCCGCTCCACTCACCCAAGTCATAGATAAGATCGCCTCATTCATCCTCAATTACATCATCTGTCGGTATGGTGTACCCATGTCCATCATCGCAGATAACGAGTTCCCTTTCAAAAATCAAGATGTCTATGAACTTTGTGAGAAGTTTCATTTCGAACACCGTTTTCCACCCCATATTACCCACAAGGCAATGGTCAAGCAGAAGCATCAAATAAGAATATATTGATGATCCTCAGAAAGACAGTTAATTATGTTGGTCGTGATTGGCACATTCATTTGATCCTGACACTATGGGCATATTGAACTACCATTCGAACCCCTACAGGCGCAACCCCCTACTCACTCATTTATGGAGCATAAGCCATCTTGCCAATTGAGGTTGAATTACCATCTCTATGGGTATCCTTGCACAATCTAATAAATGATGAAGAATACCAAATCTCACGTCTTTAGGACTTGGAACTGTTTGATGAAAAGCGACAAGCTGCCTACAATCACCTAAAAGTCTATCAACAGCGCATGAGAAGAAGATACAATCATAGGGTCAAACCTCGCACATTTGAAGTAGGAGATCTTGTTCTCAGAGAGATTCCTTGCAATCAACCAAACAGAGAACATCAGGGCAAATTTGAATGCAATTGGTTGGGTCCATATGTCATCAGTGTCATCTTTGGGTCTGGGGCATATCGGTTATCAACTTTAGAAGGAGAACCACTAGCAGATCCGGTCAACAACATGCATCTCAAAAAATTTCATACATAAGCTGTGCAGAGCATGCATCTCAAATAGTAAAGAAAAATCATTCATCCAAATGGTGAAAACCACTTTGGTGGCGCCTTGGATAAGTACGCTGGTGAAAACCTAGCAAACAAGTGTCATTTGTAAAGATTATAGCTCCATTGTTTCTCAAACTTATTGTGATCACATCCATTGCATCCACTCATACATCCTTTCTACCATGGCTTGTTATTGCTCTCCAATTAGGGTTATTGCTTCATGTGTCCCACATCATGCTTTTACACCGACATCTAACTTGGGGGCAATGATCTTAACCTAATGATGGGACTGTATTCTAAATATTGGTGACTCACTGAGTTACTTATTTGAAAAATATCCTGAAGAAAAAACAAAAAAATATTCACAACATTCAAAAATCCAAAAAACATCCAAAACAATCAAAATCTGCAAAAAAATTGCTCCTTGTACATAAACATCGCAAAAGACACAAAACAACATTTTGAGCTACTCAAACGATGCAACCTTCCTTACAAACAAGACATGGTTTCATTTTTCTTTGATGAGAAAATTATGTTTGGCTGATAAGCACTTGGTCAAATTTTTTGTATTTATAACAGGTTCCTATGCTACTCCAGGGTATCCACAAGTGATTAGAGTAGCTGGGATGGTTCCTGATATATTTTTCTTTCTTTTCTATTTGTCGATCATTCCAATGAAGTTCTGGGGCATATACTAATGGTGTCTATGTGGTAAGTTCACTAAGATACGCTATCCTATACAAAAATACAGTCATGGATCACTATGTCTTACTGACTACAACGTATACCTCGACCATTTGTATATGAGCCAGAATGGAGTAGAATGTTCCTTGTCTACGATGTTTGCTTATAGGTGAAACACTCATCCTTGGATTTTGATGCCTCGACCAAGATTAGTGCTACTGTGCTTGATGAGGAAATAAAGCATGATGAATAAGCCATGGATCACCATTTCATCTCATCTGTTTATATTGCATTTTGTTGGATATCACCCATTCATTTGTTCATTCATCCATTGTTCACATCTGTTGTCCACATGTAATTAATTCAGGTTCTATGAGAAAGATAAGTATATAATCCTTGTCTTGGGTACAATCATGACAGAGTTCTCTGATACATCATCTCACATCTCCATTCCATATCTGCATTTTCCAACCAACTTGACATTTATATATCATGTAGGAATAGCATTGTCGTTTAGTTGCATTTATTCATTCATTCAAGTGCATTCATTCCTTCATTTAGTTTCATTTCATTCATTAAGTGCATTTATTTGTTCATTTAAGTGCATTCATTCCTTCATTTAGTTGCATTTCATTCATTAGTTGCATTTACTTATTCATTTAAGTGCATTCATTCCTTCATTTAGTTGCATTTAATTAATTGAGTGCATTTATTTATTCATTTAAATGCATTCATTCCTTCATTTAGTTTCATTTCATTAATTAAGTGAATTTATTTATTCATTTAAGTGCATTCATTCCTTCATTTAGTTACATTTCAATCATAAAGTACATTCATTTATTCAAAAAAAAGTGCATTCACGAATTCGTTTAGTTCATTTTAAAAAGCCTTCATTCTCATTCACTCAAGTAATACATTTATCTCATCCATTTAGTGCATTCATTTAAATCATACATGACATTTTAATATCATTTTATTCATTAAGTGCATTCATTATATTCATTAAGTACATTTTAAAACGCATAGTTTACTCATGTCATCCACATCATTATTTCATCATTTCAAAGTATTATCTATCAAATATCATTATTCATTATCTAATCCCATCATTTAGCACAAATCACATCATTTCATCACATTAACATCATCACATCAAAATCATACATTTATTAACCTGCATTCACATGTTAGCAAAATCATTAACATCATCACAAAAACATCATACATCTATTAACTTGCATCCACATGTTAAGCAAATCATCCATATCATACATATAGAAATCATATCATCAACGTGTACATCTAGAAAGAAAACACATCAAATACATACATCTAGACATAAATCATATCATCATCATGCATAAAGGAATCATGTCATCACATAGATGCATATCATATCATCGCCACAAAACTAAGATCTCATCATATATCACATCGATAAAAAAGAACACATGTATCATAATACAATGATGTCCAAAATATTGGCTACCAAGAGCCATTCAAGTATCAGTATAATAACAATGTAACAATGCATAGAAACACCTCAAATGGAACTCTGGCCAGATGCTACCCCCCACCACCCTCACCATATCACTGAGGAGGACCCATCACACCACCACTGCTCTAACCCCTCTAAGACCGCTTTGATCTCGCCCGCCGCATCAAGGAATAGCTCATCACTCGCTGACTACTTGGTACCACCTGCTCTTATAATCCCTGCCAGTAGTCAATCTATGCCCCTGCTTGCCACATCTCCCTAGTCAGGCCCTGTCCTTACACTCCTACCAAAACTAGCACTCTATCATATAGCTCCCTCACTCTATCCACTGCATCATCTCTCTCTTGCACAACTGTGGTCAACTCTCCCCCCCGTGCAAAAAGTTGGACATCCCTGGCTGCAATCTCTGCATCTATGTCCTCCAACTATGCCTCTAACTCTCAGATGTGCGCATCAGCAGTCGTTAGGCGAGTTTGCAACCAAAATATCACCACATCTCGTAGGTCTCCCTCTCCCCCACCTACGGCTCCCTATCCCAACTCCATATCCACATCACCACTCTCTCCCCCACCTACAACTCCCTATCCCATCTCCATAGCCACATCACCACCCTCTCCACCATCGAGATCTCTCCCTCCTGCTCTCATTGCTCCTTGTATCAACAAACCCTGTGACAGTCGTAAGGGATGCCCACCTCTACCTCTCCTCTGTAACTGCCCTCCTCCAAAATATCCCCCTCCACCCCCTCTACCTCCTCAACCTCCCCTACCATCACTGCCACCCCTGCCTAATCTCCTCCTCCTCCCCTATCGCGGTGTTGTCATCCTTAAATGGTGGCATGGGCTCTGCGAGATCTGAGATTCATGGAATTGAATGAGCAGCTCGATACTATGTATACTCCTCTGTCACCCTCGTATCTACAACCTCTGCTCGTTATGGCCATGGCCTTGCCTGTAATGTCGAAAACTTTGCTATAGCTTGCTCGTGGGATAATACTAGCCCCCATTGGAACCTCTCTCGTACTGCTCTAGCATACTCACCTGAACCTCAGGGCAAACCCTATATACGCCCAAACTGTCTCATCACCCGCCCTAGCAAATGTCTCTCTACCTCATATGTTGTCCATCCAATGAGGAACCACCCCATGAACACATATGGCATCGCCTCTGCATCATCCTCCCACTGCTCACACTCTCGGTAGGGGTGCCATATCACTATATCTAACTCATACAATGCACGCCACGAGTACTCCAGCTTCCCTAGTTGGGGTTGTGTCATCATACCTCCATACATATATACATAGGGCTAGTCAATCACCCTAAACCTTAAACACACTGGTCTCAATATCGACAAGTGCTCCCATGCCCAGATATGAAGCAAGGTAATCCCTACTTCCAGTGATGAAATCTCATGGTACACAACATCATGCAAATCCCTGTATAAATGTGCTAACACACATGGTCCCCATGCATATCGGGTGCCCTCGCTGACCATCCGCTCAATCACCTGCCCCCAACCCACTACAAGCCTGTGCGACCTCCAATTTGAGCATAGTAGCTCTCCCACGATGCTTGATACTACTGCTGGTAATGCCTCATATGAATCCACTATGTCCTCCCACAGAACCGATCCATCAAACACCTCTAAATTCAGATACGGGAATACTCACCATAGTGTTGCCTCGCCTAGCGCCCTGTCATACGTAACAAGCTCCCCAATAATCAAGATATGCAGTATCCTCCAGACATCCTCTAGTGTCACAGTCATCTCTCCCATCGCCAAATGAAAGGATCATGTCTCACTATGCCATTTCTCGACCAGCGCTGTCAGTAATCCATGATTTGTCTGAATCACGGGTAGGTGCATCATATCATATAATCCTTCTACACATATACAGTCTATCTCTAGATCTATCAATTGATCTCGCAGGTGTTGTGTGGTCAGATGCTTCTCACGCATCTGCAAGACCCATAGGTGATCTTCCTACAAAACTCACACAAACACTGTCAATAATCTTTGCTATGCAACATTGACTCTTACCTAGACTTCATCAAATGCTTTTTCAAAGTATCCAAGTCTCATTGGGTAACTTGAATTACCACTGAACCTAGACCACCAACAGGCATTTACATCACTTGCCTAGTCTCAACGGGTTCACTAAGTCTCACAGGTCACTATTATGTATGCAAAAACAAATGTTGATATCAACTATCAACTTGACATTCAACTTGGGGCAACCAACATAGATCCTTCTACACTTACAGACAAAAGCGTTATAACATTGACAAATGCGCCACAACAACATCAACAATGCTATTTTAACATACAAAAGTGCTAACCTGATCAATTGTGTTATTTTTACCTACAAAAGTGCTACACTACACGATACATGCGCTATACTAATCTCATTTGCTCAAATAGACAAAAGTGCTAAAACTACAAAAACCATAGCACTAGACCCACTGTACCGAAGTGCTATATTGGAAATAGCGCTAAAACTACTGTACAAAAGCACCATTGCACACAGATGCACTAATTTAGACAACCAAAGCGCTAAAACAACATTTTAGCGCTTTTGTCGTCTGAATTTTTCCCCTAGCTATTAAATGTAATAAATGATGTCAAAAGGCAAAAGTCCAAACTAGACTTACCGAGGGACCATACTCTGTTGGCCGCTAGTACCTCCGCATGTGCTCCTATCAATGATTGGCAATGGGAAACACCATTTTTTCTCTCCTAAACTACTGTATAGGTCATTGTCAGAGGCTCTGGATTGCTATGGACATGTGTACAAATGAGGACTATTTTACCCCTTCTCGCCTACATATAGCCTACTGTTGCATCGCCCTATGACCGCTGTGACCCCCGGGTACTTCTAAGGCTTGCACTTTCTCTGTTTTCTCCCCTTTTCCTCCATTCTCTCACCATTTCTTCTAAACTCATCTACTCTACCATCCCCTAATTTCTTTCTATTTTTTGAGAGACCGCCCAATTTTCTAAAATTTTGTCCCATCTATCGAGGGGGCATACCTAACCACCAACTTGGTGCATGTTGGGGCATGTACTATGCTTGTTTTTCTTTGAAATGATGTGATAAACTACACCATCTCAAAGAGAGGCAAATGTAGACACCCAAATCTGGCTACTTAATTAAATGAATGCTTGGTATTTATTTGATTATTTAACCATCGATCAACAATTAATTAAATTAATATTTAATTATTTAATTAATTCATCTTAAACCCTCTTCTCCTATTAATTAAATAAATTATTTAATTTATTTAATTTAATTCATTAAACCATGTTTTGACAATTAATTAATTAAATAAAGCATATTTGTTTAATTAACCCCTCTCCACATTTAAATAAATCAACATTTATTTAAATCCCTAAAATCTTCTCTCATATTTAAATAAATAAATATTTATTTAAAATCCCTAAAACCCTCCCACTTGCATTCTCCTACAAATGCAAGTTGCATAATTTTAGTAGAAATAAATAAATTTTATTTTAATTAAAATCCCCTTTTATCCTCACCCACTTTTTGTTACTACTTACTATGTTGCCATTAGTTTTCTGTCCAAAGTCATTCTATATACTCTAGTTAGTTACTACTACTGAAATATTCAATCGGTAAGCTCAGAGCAGTCGGTTATAGAAGAAAGTAGTCACAGAGCCTAGTATACACCGAGTTGTCTACTGAGTATCACTAATGTGTCTACCGAGCAGCAAAAATGATATACCGAGTTAACACACACTGAGTGAAACGTGTTACCAGATTCATTGAACCTAGACACACATGGGAAACGTGTTACAAGATCGAGGAACAAAGAACCGTTATCACATTGGAAATTGCACTTAAAGATTTTGTATGATCTTGAGGTCATGTATCCAATGAAATATCTTGTATGGTTATTCATTCGATAAATCATGTTTGTAAGATCGAAGCAATGAACCAGATCACTGACATAAGAGATCTATTTATACAACATGAATTGGGATTAGATAAAGGGATATATGAAGCAAGACATGTGTGATAGATAAGGAACCACTAAGTATTGTGACTGTCAGAGACATAGAGGTCACCAAGAAGGATTTCAGAAAACAATCAAGGAACAGAGTAAACATAAGGGTTTACCGAGTTACTTTATGGATTACCAAGGTATGCTATAAGCAAGGTAATCTCATTTTGAGCACATAGAATCTGCTATAACATTTCAGATGTGAAGTTGCAGATATTTGTAAAGATTTTATTGTAATATTTTGAGTTGTAAGAGAAACCTCTAATAGGGTAAAAGACCCTAACAATGTCTATAAATTGTAAAGCCTTTAACCAGGTGCAACATTTAGGTTAAGTGTTGTAAAATCCTTTAGCAAGGTAGATCTAACGATCTTGATACTCCTAACAGGGTAAGCTATCAGAAATAGCTAAACATGTAGCTCTAACCAAGCAACCTTTATTATTGCAGTAGTGAAGTTGTGGGTGCCATCCCCACCGCATTTTTCTCTCTAACCAAGAGTTTCTGCGTAACCAAAATATATGTGTTATGGAGTGAATCATGTATGATTATTATTTATTTGTTTTAGCATTATATTATGTTACAACAGTTTTTGGTTTATGCATAACAACAAAGTTATTGTTGAAGAAAAGATTTGAAGTACCGATTCACCCCTCCCCTCTCAGTACATTAGCTTTCCATATTGGGCCTAACAATTGGTATCAGAGCTTCAATCTTGGAAAAGGGTTTAACAGCCTAAAGAGAAAGATCTTATCAATGGAAGGCTATAGCCAATCTCGGAGAATTGTGAATCTTCAAAATGAATTGGATCATGTTAATCAAGTGATTGCTAACATGCAGAAACAAATGCAAAAATCTCTGAAAGTTAGAAGAAGATTATCTGATGATTTACAGGACTCTCAAGAGTTAGTGGAAAAAATTGAAACATCATTTGAGAATAGTATATCTGAAGAGACTGAAGAAATGATTGAAGAACTAAAGGAAAAGAACAAAGCATTGACTGATCAGCTAAAAGTAATGAAAAGAGGACATGAACATTTTAGCACACAGATAACTAAAAATTTGGATGCATTGAGGACAACCGAGGATAAAGTAAGAGATCTAGAAAGAGAAAAACAACAGCTTGAAGCATTAGTATCTGAAAAGAATGATGAATTCACAAGGTTGACTGGGATTCAACAAAATCTGTTAGATCAATTGGGTTATGCACATCATGAAGTAAATCTGAAAGATAATGAAAATCAAGCATTGAAACTTGAAGTATCAAGGTTGACCGATGAACTTGAAACAGAGAAGAAATCCAAAGAAACACTGAAGAAGAGTTATGAAGCATCAAAGATGTTGGATGAGAAACTTAATACAAAAAGACCCAACAAAGTTGCAGGACTCGGTTACAAAGGAAAAGACTCTACCGAAAAGGGAATCCACACTATCGAGAGAGGAGAATCATCAAAGCAAGCTAGAAACAAGAAGAACATCAAAGGAAAGAAGCCTATTTGCAACTACTATGGAAAACAAGGACATACTGCTAATATGTGCCAAATTAGAAAAGGTAAGCAACCAAATGTCACAAGGTCTAATGGTTATTATCACAATTGCAATAAATATGGTCACACATCTAACCAATGTAGGACAAAGTCTGCTAGAAATTATTAGAAGGCAAAATTCAAAGGATTTTGTAAAAACTGCAATAGATATGGACATAGTACCGAGAAGTGTTGGTTTAAGCAAAAGAACTATATGTGGTCTGCACACCGAGCAAATACTAGAGGCTACTGAACTCACATAGATCCTAACTGACAGTATTATGTAGTACCATGGGATTACAATACAAGGATATGGTGTGAATGTTGTGGAAGATATGGACATATAAGTGCCAACTGCTTTATAAGGTTTGGAATGAACAACCGAAGATCATGGAGAAATCCTGGTATGGTATGTTTTCATTGTCACAAAGTTGGACACTTGGCTAGAGATTGCAGAGATCGACCTAGAGGAGACACTAAGGAAATAAAAGGCAAATTACAGATGATTTGGAAAAAGAAGGAAATTGTGTCAAATAAAGAAAGCACCTTATCTACCAAGTTAGGTGCACCTATTCCAAATTAATCAGTGAAAGTATGAAGGGACTGCATTCTCTCAAAGGTTAAATCTTAACAGTTCCTATTTTATCATGTACTTAATTCAAAATCTGCATAACTAAAGATGCATTAGCGAGTTTGAAATTCTATCTAGTCAAGTCAGTAAATACAGGAAGCCTGTCTAGTCGATAAATACAAGAAGTCTGGCTACTTGGTAAAAGCATAAAAAAGGAAGTGGTACCGAGTGCATTTAATGTTTTTGACCTAACTACACGAAGCCCGATAAGGTAAAATTGTGTACTTAAAGCCTTTGCACAGTCATTTCACACTTACCAAGTTTTCAGAGAGCAGAGAAAAGTGATTCAAAGGTGATCAAACCTCCTCTGAAATGAAATTCAAGGTATTTACACATCGATCTCAAGCATTTCTAAGAGCTAGCTACCGGGAAATATCAGTGTGATTATCTGTTTTATATTTACTAAGTGAAAACATTTGTTGGTTAAAGTTTTCAAACCCTAAGGATCTTTTGTTAGTATTTATCCGAAATCTGTAATGGCACCAAAGATACAGAAGCCCGTTGTTGTTGACAACATTGAAAATCCCTCATTGAAATACTCTCTAACTCCCAAAGTAGCATTTGAACCGGATGATAAAACTGCATTTTCACTCATTCCAGATAGGGTTTTACTAATTGAGGATGTCAAATTCTTCACTAAGTGTCGTGTTGAGAAACTAGGTCATGTTGAGATCAAGGACACATGATGAATTGTGTACCGATGGGAAATTGGATAGCAAGTATGAACACATTAAAATCAAGGGATTGACCGAAGCCCTAACCTATCCCCGTGTCTTCAAACCCCAATGGGTCAAGTTTGTTCTGAGTAGAGTTCATGATGATTTCATGTGGTTAGAAGAGAAACCATTCAAAATCACCAAGGAAATCATTCATTTGATCACCGGTTACCCTATTTTTGATCATGCCCGAGCTCAGAAAATGATATCACAAAAGGAATTGATCACTTTAATCGGAGTTGAATTTGATCACAGAGGACTGAAACTGAACAATGTCACTGATGCAGAGCTGATGTTTGCCATTAGATTCATAGGTTATTGTTTCTTTCAATCGGCAAAGGGAAAACAGTGTACCTTGTGCAATAGTCGATTTAGCATATAAAATTGTGAAGAAAGGAATGAAGATTGATCTATGCGAAGTATTGTTGAAAAACCTGTTTAAGAATCTAAATACTATAAGGAAACCAAAGAAGAACAACTTGGCAAACACACTGAAGTTTGGATCACTTTTGGTATGCATGTTTTTCTATTTTGAGAAATTCTTTCCATCAGTCGGAAATGTAGTTTGGGAGCTACACCGACCAATCACCCATCAAATCAATGACTTCATCAAATAGCTAGGTGATAACTTTAATGATATTATGGATGATTACTTTAGCAAGTTTCAGGAAAAGATGCATAACAGGTATAGAATTCCACCCTAGTTAGTAGAGAAATACAAGGATGACATATGCTTTGAAGTAGACATAGACTACTGCTATGTCAATGTTGTGGAACCGAGAACTCAATCTTTGCCACCTATGGGTTATGAGATTGATTTTGACATCACACAACAACAGATAGATGCCTTTCTTACATTACCAAGGCATGCTACAAAGTGAGATACGGTACATATGAAGAAGTTAAAGAGAAAGTTAAGATGAGTATTGTAGTACCCAAGGCTACAAGGAAAGCAACAAAAATGATCAAGGCATTAACAAAGAAATTTGGAGAAGGTTCTTCCTCCACACCTATCAGGGCACTCTAGTCATCACTGAGGAGGAATCTGAAGCTCAAGAGGCAGCTATTACATTGAGCACCGAGTTGCTTAAAGGGAAAGTTTTGAAAAGGAAGAAACATGACACATCAAAGGCATCACCGACTCCTTCAGTAAAGCACCCAAACACAAGATCATCTGCAGTGTCATTGAGTAAGAAACCAAAGAATGTTGCCACACCAAAGGTAACAAAAACTTATAAAAAATCTACTCAGAGACTCATTTTGACTAAAGAGTCTAGTGACACAGAATTTGAAGACAAAAGTAAATTTCAGATTGTCAAGAGTAAAAAGGAAGATGTACATAGTGTTGATAATTTTTGTGCAAATCTGAAACAATATGGTGGATTTGGATCATTTAGATATGTTAAGTATGAATCCAGAAATGATGATGAAAAGAGACAAATAGAAGAAGCTGTCATCTGCACACTTTTGAAATTTTGATTGGTCCCATTGGAAGTATCTAATTCTCTTCCAAAAGAGTTGTATTTGCATATTGATAACAGGTGGAAGTATGCTATGGACTTAGAGAAACATATGAGAGAAAGAAGTCTGGTACATCTCTTCTTAGACATGTTGGTAGATGAGATCAATGAACATCTGAAAAACTACCACACAAACTTCCTAGTCAAGCAAAGAGCCTTGAAATTGATGAATGGCCTTTATTTGGATGTAGATAATGAGACCAAAGAAAAGTGGTAGGAAATGTTTCGAGTCAAGAATGCTAGTGAGCAAGTTGAAGTTGAAATAGTTGATGTCACCGAGCAAGATCCTGATATCACCGAGCAAGACCCTGCTGACACTATACAAGTTGATGAGGATTTCATGGACACCGAGGCACAAGAATAGGAAATGATAGAAGGGAATGCATATGCCAAACTGGTATCCAGTGAGTTAGTTTTGGAACAAGTTCAGCCCTATCCTCCGGTCACTCAGCCTATTTCAACCGAGGCCCCTCAGGATACTGAACAAGGAATAGAGGGTCACAAGTCTACAGAAGGAGAAGCTACTTCTCAGGCCACCAGGGAATAAACTTATCAAGCTCCTTCTAGCACTGAAAATGTTACAACTAAGACCCCAAGCAAGAATTCACTGAAGGCTACATCAGAGGTTCAAGAAATTGACAAAAGTGTTGCCTCTACCGAGCAACCTACTGAGAGTCAACAAGCCTCCCAAGCCATTGTATTAGTTCAACCGGTGAAAGCTAAAGAAAAGAAAATGAAAAAGCATAGTTTCAAATTAGATTTGTCAAAACCAATAGTGTTGCCAAATGTAGATATATCCAAATTAAAAGGGCAAGCACTCATTGAATTCGGTGAACTATGCAAAGCCAAAGCAGAACAGGAAAAACAAATGGTTATTCAAAAGAAAAAAAAAGTACTTCAGAAGGTGAAAGCACTATTAACAGATATGCTACCTGAAGCTACAGTGACAAAAGATGAAGCCATCCATATTCAACTGGATGAACTCCTAACTAAAATAGAGACATCTGGAGTAGACGCATATGAATATTTGAGCAAATTGAAGGACAAAGAGCTCACTGCTAAAATGATTGAAGAGGTACAGAAAGCCATTGCTATTGGCAAAGTAAAACTTGTCAAATTTATTGTTGAGTTGTCCCCTCAACTCAAGCATATTCTTTATTTATTTTAGAAACTATTTACATTCTCTTTATTCATTAAAGATATCAAAAATAAAATAGAAGTGGTTGAGAAAGAGATCACTGATCTCTCAAATAAGTTCACCACTAAGCCAAATTCTATTCAGTGTTTCTATACAAAGTTACAAAAGCTCATGGCTCAACAATTGGAACTTAGTAATGAAGAGCACCAAATCAGGATGGACATTATGACTCTTCAAACCTTATTCATTCCACACTTGTCCTTCATCCAAGAGCAGATCAACAAGGCTACCTCCCTATCCACTCAGCCAGAGGGAAGCACCTTACTTGGACTCATTTCACTGTTAGCTAACATTACAACTCAGAATTCACTCATGGATAGTGTTAAGGATTCCCTCTCTGTCGCTCTCACCGATGCAAGGACAAAGTATAAATCCATTTTTTATCAGTTGCCTCCACCAAATGGTAACTAAGTTTTGATGTTTGTCTTAAAGGGGGAGTATATAGTGTATATGAGATAATTTTGACAGGGGGAACAGTGAACCGAGCAATGAACCAAACAGTGACAACCGAGTAGTTAATATAGAATATTGATCACAATGATGCATAATCAGAGTTTTGTACAGTATATTCAAAAGGGGAGTATATCTGAATATACTATTTTATTGACAAATGTATATACTGTTTGATTAGTCAAATTTTGTAAGTATATAGATTTATGAGTTATGACTTTGAAAGAAGTTTTGTCAAACATCTCAACTAATGTCAAAAGGGGAGATTGTTACTACTTACTAAGTTGCCATTAGTTTTATGTCCAAAGTCATTCTATATACTCTAGTCGGTTACTACTATTGAAATATTCAATCGGTAAGCTCAGAGCAGTCGATTATAGAAGAAAGTAGTCAAAAAAGCTAGTATACACTGAGCTGTCTATCGAGTATCACTAATGTGTCTACCGAGCAGCAAAAATGATATACCGAGTTAACACACACCGAATGAAATGTGTTACCAGATTCATTGAGCCTAGACACACATGGGAAACGTGTTACAAGATCGAGGAACAAAGAACCGTTATCACATTGGAAATTGCACTTAAAGGTTTTGTATGATCTTGAGGTCATCTATCCAATGAAATATCTTATATAGTTATTCATTTGATAAATCATGTTTGTAAGATCGAAGCAATGAACCAGATCACTGACATAAGAGATCTATTTATACAGCATGAATTGGGATCAGATAAAGGGATATATGAAGCAAGACATGTGTGATAGATAAGGAACCACTGAGTATTGTGATTGTCAAAGACATAGAGGTCACTGAGAAGGATTTCAGAGAACAGTCAAGGAACAGAGTAAACAAAAGGGTTTACCGAGTTACTTTATGGATTACCAAAGTATGCTATAAGCAAGGTAATCTCATTTTGAGCACATAGAATCTGCTATAACATTTCAGATGTGAAGTTGCAGATATTTGTAAAGATTTTATTGTAATATTTTGAGTTGTAAGAGAAACCTCTAATAGGGTAAAAGACTCTAACAAAGTCTATAAATTGTAAAGCCTTTAACCAGGTGCAACATTTAGATTAAGTGTTGTAAAATCCTTTAGCAAGGTAGATCTAACGATCTTGATACTCCTAACAGGGTAAGCTATCAGAAATAGCTGAACATGTAGCTTTAACCGAGCAACCTTTATTATTGCAGTAGTGAAGTTGTGGGTGCCATCCCCACCGCAGTTTTTCTCTCTAACCAAGAGTTTCTACATAACCAAAATATATGTGTTATGGATTGAATCATGTATGATTATTATTTATTTATTTTAGCATTATATTATGTTACAACAGTTTTTGGTTTATGCATAACAGTAAAGTTATTGTTGAAGAAAAGATTTGAAGTACTGATTCACCCCTCCCCTCTCAGTACATTAGCTTTCCATATTGGGCCTAACACTTTCTCACTAACTTCCTTCTAGATTCTTATAAACCCCCTTATAGACTCTTCTAACCCCTTCTAATTATCCTAATCCCCCTCTCTAATCATTTGCACATCTCTTAAGAAAGGTCACTTCTCAAAACAACCCAAAAGTCTTCAATAACCATTAAAGACTTTGTGTCTCCAACAAGCTAACATCAAAAGTCTTCTAAAATCATTAAAGGCTCTTACATGACCATAAATGGTTAACACAAACTTAACCTTTGGTTAGAGACTTTCTTTCTCACTCAACCATCCTTTAACTCATGGGTCTCTTGAAGCATTCATTGCTTGACCATGGTTGTCACTTTTACTCTTGCACAAGAGTTTATCCCTTGGATAATAGATTTATCCAATAAACCAAACCACATGAGGTTACCCTCATGTCTCCTCGGGCATTAAATGCTCCTTCTCTCTCCTCTCAAGCCATCTCATGTTGACATTTGTCATCATGGGATTGGGTTGAAAGCCATCACATGGATCCTAAACCCATCAATCTTGACCCTTCACAAGCCCACTCAATCTTAGTCATTCAATCAACATTTTTCCTTATTAAAGGACCTTATTCCCCAAGTAAAAATAAGGCATTAGAGAGAATTAGAGCATTGTTATTATAGTGAAATTCACATAGACATTAGGAGCTTTCTCATAGCAACCCTTTTACACTTGCATAAGCATTTGTTTATCATCTACAACCATCTTGAATCTCCATATGGCATCCATGGATAGTGCTAAAAGCTAAGAGCTACACTCATTTGGGACTTGGAGAGGGGAGAAACAAGGGAGAAGCATCAAAAGGCATCATGGAAGCATCTTAGGGAGACTCTTCTCCTTTCTTTTGTTTTGTTAAACTTCTTTCATGCTTTTTGAGATCTCTTTTGATATGTTTGGAATCGTTTTTAGTTCTTTGTTTTGGTTTTATGGTTGAAACTAACTTATTAACATTGAACTATGGTTTTGCCTTGTCCCCATTTCCACAACATCACAAGTAACTACACAACTAGAAACAAAAATTGCAATGTGTAATATGGAGAATAAAATTTTGAAAGTTTCTCCAAAGGAAGAAGTCACACATTTGGCTAAGAAGAAAGCTAGAACCAACACAAAATGAGAAGAAGAGATTAACCAAATAAGAAGAATTAAGAAGTGCACCTAATTATTTGGGGATATTGGGCAAGTATAATATACTTTACATAGTGCAACATAATGGAATAAATGAACTAACACAAAATATTTGTAAGATGATGCAACAAATATAGCTTTATGGAATCTTGGAAGTTCAGTACCATATCATCACTGAAATATAGCATTGAATCATGGTTCCAAGCATATTTGGTTGTAATTAAGAGGCTTCATACAACTCATACCAAATAATTGAAGGAATTACTAAAGATATTATATAGTTCCCTCATGATGATGAATAATGGTATACATGAATTACACACTACATAAATTTAGAAATAGATTTCTAGGTAGGAAGACCTTAGCTAATGGAGAAGGATATCCTTAGCCAAATTATTAATGTGGTGTAGGAGTTGAAGAATAAGGTTACTAATATGTAGACCCATTAGTATTAAATGTTGACTAAGAATATTTTGATAGTTGCACTAAAGGATTCTAGTCTTAACTCTCAAGGGATTTCAATTGGAATTTGGTTAATTGTTTTTCTTTAGTATATTCTGAGTGTTCTAATTATAGATCAAAAAAATGCACTAGGGATCCTTGGTATCAATTTTATAAGAAATCGTAAGAAATTTGTGTTCTTAGTTTACAACAAGTGTAATCTATTTTTAATTTCACCATTTACATATGGAAGCACATTGATATGATATGGTTCTATCTAGAAGAATATATTTTGAGCATAATCATAATTATAAATTGTATTAGTAAGATCTATATCTATCTTTAAGAACAAGCATTTGGAATTCTTAGCTTGTGTGCTTCTAGATGAATGTCAAGATTGAGTTACATGAACTAAAGATAGTGTGTTTATGTGTTCTTTAGTATGATTTGACTAAAAATAAAAGTCTAATTAAGATTAACTAGACTCTCATGTACCTCAAGTAAGCAATCTTTAACCAATATTTTGATGTATATGTTTTTAAGTATTTAGCCACAAATATACTACACGAGCATGGGTAAATATATTCATACCTTGAACAAGCAACTCCAAAAGTATGTCTAAGTGTCACCAGGTCTTAAGTCGAATAGATTTAGA